>NC_092340.1:288380000-288741250 GCF_046630445.1 Rutidosis leptorrhynchoides | reverse complement strand
GATTATGATTATGAACTTTTATATCATCCGGGTAAGGCCAATGTTGTAGTAGATGCGTTGAGTCATAAAGAAAGGGTTGAACGTCGCAGGTTTAGGGCCTTGAATATGACAATTAGAACAAACCTCGCAAGGCAGATTCTTGAGGTACAACGAGAAGCTTTAAAGGAAGAGAATTTTGTGAATGAGAACGTAAGAGGTATGGCTAAGAAGTTTAAGGTACGAGCAGATGGTACTAGATACTTTGTGGGACGTCTTTGGGTTCCGAAGTTTGGTGAACTGCGACAACTTGTTTTAGATGAGGCTCATAAGTCTAGGTACTCTATTCATCCTGGTTCAAGAAAGATGTATCATGACCTTAAGGAGCTGTATTGGTGGCCTAATTTGAAAGCTGATGTGGCTATGTATGTGGCTAAGTGTTTGACCTGTGCTAAGGTTAAAGCTGAACATCAAAAACCGTCTGGACTTTTGGTTCAACCTGAGATTCCCGAGTGGAAGTGGGAAGGAATTACGATGGATTTTATTACTAAGTTACCGAGGGTAGCGGGTGGCTATGACACCATTTGGGTGATTGTAGATCGACTCACTAAGTCGGCTCACTTTTTGCCGATTAAGGAAACAGATTCGATGGAGAAGCTTACTCGTTTGTATTTGAAGGAGATTGTTTCTAGACATGGTGTTCCTGTATCTATTATTTCAGACCGAGACAGTCGATTTTTATCGAGGTTTTTGGCGATCCTTACAGGAAGCCTTGAGAACTAAGTTAGATATGAGCACCGCTTATCATCCTCAAACGGATAGTCAGAGTGAAAGGACCATTCAGACGTTAGAAGATATGTTACGAGCATGTGTTATTAATTTTGGTAATGGGTGGGATAAATATTTGCCGCTAGCTGAGTTTTCTTATAACAATAGTTATCATGCAAGTATTAAAGCCGCACCGTTCGAAGCTCTGTATGGTAGAAAGTGTAGGTCTCCTGTCTGCTGGAATGAGGTTGGGGATGCTCAACTCATAGGTCCAGAAATTATTCATGAGACTACCGAGAAGATCGTACAGATTAAGAAAATATTGAGAACCGCCAGAAGTCGGCAAAAGAGTTATGCCGATAGGGGAAGGAAAGATGTAGAATTTCAAGTTGGTGATCAAGTTATACTAATTGTTTCACCTTGGAAAGGTGTGATACATTTTGGTAAAAGGGGAAAGTTGAGTCCTCGTTTTGTTGGACCGTTTGAGATCAATGAGAGAGTTGGACCGGCGGCTTATCGTTTGAAGTTGCCACAAGAACTCAGTGCTGTTCACGATGTCTTTCATGTATCGAATCTGAAAAAGTGTTTGGCCGAGGCCGATAAGACTATTCCGCTGGAGGAACTTCATGTTGATAAGCAACTAAATTTTATTGAGGAGCCTGTTGAAATTATGGACCGAGAAGATAAGACTCTTAAGCAGAGTAGAATTCCTATTGTCCGGGTCAGATGGAACGCCAGACGCGGTCCTGAGTTCAATTGGGAGCGTGAAGATCAGATGAAGCAGAAGTACCCGCATTTGTTCTCAGATGCCGAGTCAACCCCTGTACATGCTTAAATTTCGGGACGAAATTTCCGTAATGGGAAGGTACTGTCACGACCCTACTTTTTCCGTTATCTTTTACCGTTAATTATTTAACGACCGTTAACTGTTGTTCATGCCACGTCATCTCTATGACCTATATTATTATTTCTGTAATAATATATATATTAATTATTATGTGTTATGTGAATATTTGTATTCATACTTTAAGTTATACGTTTCTACGTGTCGCGGATTTCTATCCGGCGAATCTTTTCGGTTTTTAAACCAACGGCCGAGCTTTTGGGATTTTTAAGTCCTAAATATTTTAAATATGATATTTTAAAGTCATATGATTATATATAGCATTTTTATATATTTTTCGTCGCGTATTTGTTATCTCTCCGAATTTTCAATCGCGTAAGCGTGTTTTCGCGTTTCGGGTTTCGTTCGGGCATTCGGGCCACAAGTAAATCAACATTAGCAAATTTAGGCCATGAGGGCCCACCCCCATGACCCATTCGGCCGAAGCAACCAAAGGGAGGGAGTAATACTCCCTTGATTTTCATTTTGTGTTTTATTTTACAATTCTCCAAAAATCCCTTAACCTAGTTTGCTCTCCTCTCCTCCCTTCTTCCTTTTTGGACGACGACACCAACACCACCACAACATCATCATCATCTTCATTCAAACTTGCTTGGATCATCATTTAATCAACAACAACGCGTTCTACACGATCTCCTCTACGCGATAACATCACTTGATTCTCGATTAGGGTATAAAACCTAACCCTAGATTTTTAATATTTTTCATTATTTTTCTGTATTTTGATGTTATATTGATAGTATGATAGTTACATGTTATTGTATTGATGATTGTATGCATAGAATTGCTCAAATACATATGTTTTCGGTTTGATTTGATTGGGACAGCAGATTTTTCGTTCATTTCTGATATTGTAACTGATATAAAAGTGAAATTAAAGTATCTATATGAGTTCCTCTCATCAAGACATTAATTTTAGACTGCGGATTCATGTCATTTCGATTCCCGGAGCTCTAGATATGATTGAAATGGTGTTTTGTTAAGATTAAATTATGAAAACGAATTGAACCAGGTTTGGTCTGACTTTGTGACAACTTTTAGTCTTTAAGGTGTACTAGTGTGTTAGGATTGATGATGGGACGAACTTTCATGTTCGGGTCATCTAAATCCGAGCCACGGATCACCCGTTATGACTACATCATGATTTTGAATGAATTGAAGTTCCAAGTGGTGTAATTGCTGATCATCACGACTTGGGTACTGTTCTTGGTGTGTTCTTGAGTGCACCAATGTGTTAGGTGGTTTTATTAGGCAGAGATATATATAAGGCTTGCCGAAAACCGACACCCGGGGCTCAAGATATGACCCGAAGAACTTTTGATTTAAACTTATGGTTAATAATTAAAACTTATGATATAAATAATGATTTTCATTATCATTAAATTACTTATGATATAAAAAGTAATTATTAAAATTTAAGATTTACGATATATATTTATTATATCATTTAATTATTATTTATGATTTAATTAACAATTTTAATTAAACTTATGATTAATAATACTTTTATTATTAATGAAAAATACTTATGATAAGTATTAAACTTATATTATAAGATTATTATTATAAGACTTATAATAAGGATTAATTAATTATTTAATTATTATAAGGCTTAGTTATTATTTAATTATAACTTAATTATTAAATACTTATGATTTAATGATTATAATTAGAAACTTATGATATGATTAATAATTCATTATTAATTAATAATACTTATGATATGATTTAAAATTTATTATTAATTAATAATACTTATATTATGACTAATATTTAATTAATTAATTAAATACTTATGTTATATTTATTATATCATTTAAACCTATATTAACTTTAATAATTCATTTTAATTTAATTAAACTTATGTTATGACATAATTATACATATTTAACTTTAATAAACATTATAACTTACATTAGTATTATAACTTACACTTTTAAAATAAATGTTGACTATGTTTGACTAAGGTTGACTTTTGAGTTGACTTTCGATTGACTTTGACTTTCAGTTGACTTTTGTTGACTTTCTAATTAAGGAAACTTTCCTAACTTATAAACTTTCCAAAAATAGCAACTTTCTAAATTTGAAAACTTTCCAAAAATAGAAACTTTCCAAAAATAGAAACTTTCCTAAAATAGAAACTTTCCTAAAATAGAAACTTTCCAAAAATGAAAACCTGCTAAAAATAGAAACTTTCTAAAAATAGAAAGTGTGTGTCCGTACGCTGTTCCGATCAAACTGATGCATGTTGAGTATTGTTCTATGTCTACTTGCAACATGTACAATAGCTATCATACTAAGACTTGACCTAAGTTAGTTATTTATATCAACCTGCTTTATTTATAGGTCGGCGTTGTGATCATTCCTGATCACTATACTCCATTTGCTGTTCGCTTATTTGTGTTGGTTACTTCGTTACTATTAAGGTGAGTTATAGTCCCGTTTTTACATACTTTTCAAAGTATACTTTTGGGATTTGATTACATGCATTTTATTTCACGTTTAGACACAAGTGACAATTAAATTTAAATTATTCATTGTGAGTTGGACCAAAATATTCCATAGTCTGGTAACTGTAATCACTAGTTTCTACTGGTGAACGCGAATCCTACGGATAGATCTATCGGGTTTGACAACCCCATTTTGAGCTAGTCGCGCTAGCAATTTATAATCGGAATGTTTAGTACTTCGTATTTTGTTGTAGATACACTGTCCGGTGTTTATCATTTATTGTGTTTGGCAAGGGTTAATAAAGGGTTAAGTGGTTACCAGGTGGCTCATTGATAATGGAATAATGCTTAATATTTTCTAACATTTTAAATCTTGTGGTCTAAAGTTTATTCAATTATTTAAATCTATAATTCACTCAACCTTTGTGTTGACAGTTTACTCGCATGTTTTCACAGGTACTTGAGTTTATGTGATGCTTCCGCTGTGTTTAGAAGAGTCTGCATGCATTTGGGCAGATTTTATGAAACAATTATGAAACTTGAGCTTGCATTCTGTTTTTGGATAATTTAAATTTGTGGGTTTGTTGGCAATGTTTTGTGTCAACTTTGGTTAATTAATATGTTGGGTTATTTTAAACTACATATTTTCCTTTTTGGGAAATTTTTGAAATAAAAGAATGCAATGTCGTTTATTAAATTCATTTAAGTTCGATCAAGCTGTGGGACCAAGTGATGGAGCCATTAAGCGTTTTGACGGGACCATCACACATGGATATAACACTTACACACATATAACCTGCAACCATCATCAAAGCCATCCGCCACCTTGATTACCACCAACCTCCACTCCATCACCACGGCCACCCTACAACCACAATGACAACCATCTCCGACCACCAGTCACCACCTCTCTCCCTCTCTCTCATTTCCTCTCTCTTCTAATCCTTGTCACCTACAACCATGAACAACCATCACTTCCATTCACCACTTCCACCACCACCGTGAGCACCACAGTCTACCGCCACCCTAGCTTAACCGTCGGCCGCCACCACCATGATCCACCTGCTTGATTTTTTTTCTTTTTAAAACAACCATCTCACAACCCACTTGTTCATCTTCCTTGTACAAACGAGAACCCACCATCATCAAATCATCACCAAATCCGATACTATACACCACTTGATGCTCTCGTCGAAACCCACCTTCAAACCACACCATGTACCATCGCAAAACCGCTGCTGCTGTTACATTTTTTTGATATAACCATCGTGAAACGACCACCTTCACTACCATCAAAACCCATTTTTTTTCGTTTGCTTTTTGTTATTGTTCCTGCTACTCGCCTTTTCTATTTTTTCGTTTTAACGATGATAATGATGATTGAAATGATGAAGAAGATGAAGACAGTCAGACGGGTTAAATATATTTAGGGTGATAATAATATTAGGAAAACGAGATAGATCATATGGTTAAGGGGGTTGTGTGTTAAACGAGAGGTCTCGGGTTCGAGCTCGGGCATCAACGTATTTTTTTTGGAAAAGCCTTTTAAATCTTTTAAAGGTAGCATTTATTACTTTTATTATTATTATTATTATTATTATTATTATTATTATTATTATTATTATTATTATTATTATTATTATTATTATTATTATTATTATTATTATTATTATTATTATTGTTATTAAAAGTATCATTATTATTAAAAATATCATTATTATTAAAATTATCATTTTTATTAAAACTATCATTTTGTTATCATTAATAACTATTATTATTATTATTATTATCATTATTATTATTATTATTATTATTATTATTATTATTATTATTATTATTATTATTATTATTGTTGTTGTTATTAGAATTATCATTATTTTTATCATTATTATTTTATTATCATTATTATTATTATTTTTAACATTAATATTATTATTTTTACATTATTATTATTATTATTATTATTATCATTTTTATTATTACTAGTATCATTATTAGCGTTATAATAACCATATTATTATTATTATTATCAATATTACTAATAATATTATTATCATTATTACAATAAAAATTAGTCATATAAAAATATACTTAACAAAACTATATTAATATTTTTATTTATTTAAAGTATATAAAATAAATACATTTAATTAAGTTATTAGTGAAACACATAATTTATTAAGATAACATTAATAATATATAAACTGTTCGATTACAATTAGATGTGTTAATATATATACTTGATATAGGTTCGTGAATCCGAGGCCAACCCTGCATTGTTCAGTTCCGTCGTATGCATATTTTTACTACAAAGTATCGTATCGTGAGTTCATTTGATCCCTTTTTACTAAATGCTTTTGCAATATATATTTTTGGGCTGAGAATACATGAAATACTTCTATAAATGTTTGACGAGATAGACACAAGCAAAACATTCCTCGAATGAATTATTATAGAGACGAGAGGTTCTGTAGATTATTATACCGAATATTTCTCCTAATTTTTATAGCTTGGTAACCTAAGAATTAGTGTTTATTATAATTTCCACTAATTGATGCGAATCCTAAAGATAGATCTATTGGGCCTAACAAACCCCATCCAGGTTATGGATGCTTTAGTACTTCGAGGATATTATTATACAGGAGATACCTGTTTAAACAGACGAGAGGTTCTGTATTTATCATACTGATTGCTTTATGCCTGTATGTTTTGGGGATATTCTTTATGCGCTTTATATGTTAAGGTCGGTTACCAGACAAGGTTATATATAAAGAAAATGATTTTTATACACAGGTTATGTGTATGTTATTTTGTACACGAGATATGTGTACGGTTATTAAAATTTATGAAAAATGGTTTCGTACACGAGATAGGTGTACAGTATTTAAAAATCGCAAGGTAACTTACGAGTGGGTATAGGATACAGACCCATTTGTGCCATGCATATTTAAACCTTATGGTCTATCAAAATTACTGAATTTTTTTGTTTATGATAAACCTATGAACTCACCAACCTTTTGGTTGACACTTTTAAACATATTTATTCTCAGGCATTAAAGAAATCTTCCGCTGTGCATTTACTCATTTTAAAGATGTTTCATGGAGTTGTTCATGCATATTTCAAAAGACGTTGCATTCAAGTCGTTTGAGTTTAAAAAGACTGTTATGACAGATTAGTCATTCATATTATGGGAAACATATATCATTTCTATTGAAAAGTTATATTTTGAGATGATTTTGTCTTTTAAAAGAATGAAATGTTTGTAAAACGTATCATATAGAGGTCAGTACCTCGCAATGGGACCAGATGTTGATGACTTCGTCCAGGTGGATTAGGACGGGTCGTTTCAAATATCACTAGAATGGGCTGGCCCAATAAAAGTGCTTTAATTTAGTGAGGAAGCATGCTCAAGCCCAACCTGGTTTTGAATATTTATTGGAACTCTCAAAGGTACACAGTAATCATCACGCGTGCTGCCTTTTCCTTCGATACATGCGCAACCGACATTGAAATTCGCATCAAAACCCATCGGCCTTTGAGTTTCTCCCGTCATCGTACCGTCGTCAGAATTGATTACCGGTGTGGAGACCGCTGCCGGAGAATCACCAGACGGGACTAAGGTCTCATTACTTTCGGTCGGAATAATCTCAACATCTTCAACGTCATCTGCATCATCTGCTGGGACAAAATTTACCGATCCATCAGGAGCTTTTTCCTTGTTACCTTCATCACATGTTCCATTATTCACACCCACACTTGACGATTCAGTATCCCCCAAGCTAGTGTCTTTGACAGGTTCCGATTGGAACAATAAATTACTGGAGATGCCATGAGTTTTTTCCAAACCATCTCCTTCAGCGACCCGTTTTTTATTCACTTCGACCAAAGACCAAGTTAACCGCTCGTTGTTAAAGCTAAACACGAGGTTGTGATTGATTACCGATTGAGGAAGATTAAATTCAAGACATTTACCTCCGACCTTTATCTCGAAGCGATTAGTCACTGGAATCTGGAACACCTTGGATTCTTGATTAATACCTGCAAGTGAATCTGCATAACTTCTTCCTTCCCATTTTAATGGATTATATGGACCACGGTTCCAAGGAGCAGGTGGAAAGTTATCATTTTCTTCAACATTCAGGTTGCTTTCACCATCCTTACTCAATGAACGGTTAGCTACATTCCTCTCCAAAGCTTTATAAGCTCGAATCCACCTCCCATTTATTTATATGGTGTTCAAGATTTTTGTGAAAGAATCAATATCAGTAATTCCATCAAATCGAACATATCCGAAACGTTGGCCGCTCGACAATCTCTTTCGTGCTAAGTACACGTCTTTAAGAACACCTTAATTCTCGAAGACTCTCCGACAATCTACTCGAGACCATGTATCCGGGAAGTTGAAAATCATAAACGATGTTACTTGATTATCACACGAATTTGTAAACGAATAACCATTTGGCTTCAACATGAGTAAAAAAACTAATGTTCTTTGAGGACTTTTAACAAACAGGTGGTGTGCAATGAGAAAATTTTGAAGAGAGAGTAGCTTCCATGAATTTTTCTGCTATGAATCTAACAAAACATTAAACAAAACTGAAAATAAAAGTTATGAAAGATGGATTAACGGTGGTTTATGGAGGAAACATGGTGGTTTTGGTGGTTACAGATTCTTTAAAAATATTCAAAGGAGAGTCGCCCCAAGTTTTTTCAGGCATCGTGGGAAAAATAGTTCTTAATTATGAACTTACATGTATCTATCATTGCTTTAATTTCTTAGATAATTTTCATCACATATCTTCCAATCAACTTAATAATAATAAATTGGGAAGTTTTTATACTTTGTTTTGATTTACATATAGGTGGTTGATGTGGTTCATATGAGTGTGTATGTGAATGAGTGTGTAAAGCATCATGCTGGTAATGGAGGTTTGATGTCCTATTTATAGTTGAACTTTTTGTCTCCTATTGACACGTAATAGGACAGAGACAACATGTCCTTTGTCCAGTTGATGTCAAAGCTAAGGGATACGAAATAGTTTATATTTTACTAGGAAAAACTATTAAATACGATACAATTTTACACAAGATATTTATTTATTTATAGAATGGATATACTTAAACCTTGCTACAACACTTATAAGCAGTGTACCTAATCGTACAGTAGTGTAGTTTTTAGTAAGTCCGGTTCGTTCCACAGGGAATCTTTTTTTTTAACAAAGCTCAACGCTATATTAGTTTACTTTTATAAAAATACAAATATATATATAAGTAATATTATTATTATAAAGGGGGGTTTTTTACCGTTTAATGACCGGTTTGTCGATTTTAAAACTTTAGTCGCAGTTAAAACCAAATGTAAAATATTAAAAATAAATACAAGACTTAAATTAAAGCATGAAGTAAATAACGATAAATGAAATTGCGAATAATAAAAGTGCGATAAAATAAACTTGCGATAATTAAAAAGTACGATAATTAAAAGTGCGATTAAATATAATAACAATAAAAATGCGATAATTAGAAGTGCAATTAAATATAAAATAAAGGAAATTAAATATGAAATAAAAGAATTATGCTTATTTAAACTTCCGTAATCATGATGTTTGACGTGTTGATTTTAGTTTTATGCCCATGGGTTAATTGTCCTTTGTCCTGGATTATTTAATATGTCCGTCTGGTTTTTGTCCATAACAGTCCATCAGTCATAAATATAAAGTGCGAGTGTCCTCGTCAAATTATCCTTATACCCGAAGTTAAATATTCCAACTAATTGGGGACTTAAACTGTAACAAGATTTTAATACTTTGTTTAATAATTACACCAGGATGTCGACTGAGTGTAACCCAAGGTTTTAATATTTTGTTATCAATTATACCAAGTGTCCTTTGTACATAATTTCACCCCTGTTTTAATTATTCTAGTGGCTATTAATCCATTCCCGTGTCCGGTTAAATGAACGATTATTCGTACATATAAATACCCTGCCCATCGTGTCCGATTGAGTGTATATGGTAATTTATAGGGACGCCCAATTGTAAATCTTTATATTAACATTAACAAACTATCATTTAGTTAAATAAATATAAAGCCCATTGATAGCTCATAGTCTAATTTCCACAAGTGTCGTTCTTTTGTCCAAACCCCAATTATGGTACAAAGCCCAATTACCCAATTTTAGTAATTAGCCCAACATCATGATTACTTCGTTTTAAATAAGCATAATAATAACTTAGTTACGAGACATTAATATAAAAAGGTTGAACATAACTTACAATGATTAAAAATAGCGTAGCGTTACACGGACAGAATTTCGACTTACACCCTTACAACATTTGCTAACATACCCTTATTATTAGAATTATAATTAAAATTAAAATATAAATTATAAATATATATATATATATATATTTTACGTATGAGGAGAAGAAGAAAAAGATTATATTTTACGATCAGAATGCGCGAGCTTTATAGGGGGTTTCTGAATTTGGGGCTCCGCGACTCGCGGCATTTTTGCCTTCAAACTCCGCGAGTCGCGGAGAATGAAATTACAGCTCACAACTTTGGAGTCTTTCTCTGCCGACGGTTTTTATTTATAAATATAATATATATATAATTAATATAATTAATTATATATTATATTATATTTATATACATAGTTAACTTGTAATTTTTAGTCCGTTGCGTCGAGCGTTAAGAGTTGACTCTGGTCCCGGTTCCGGATTTTCGAACGTCCTTGCGTACAATTTTATATTTTGTACTTTGCGTTTTGAATCTTGTACTCTTGTAATTTCGAGACGTTTCTTATCAATAATTGGAACCTCTTTGATTGTCTTTTGTACTTTTGAGCTTTTTGGTCGTTTGCGTCTTCAATTCGTCGAATCTGTCTTTTGTCTTCACCTTTTATTATTTAAACGAATATCACTTGTAAATAGAACAATTGCAACTAAAAGCTTGTCTTTCTTGAGGAATAATGCTATGAAATATATGTTCGTTTTTAGCATTATCAAATATTCCCACACTTGAGCGTTGCTTGTCCTCAAGCAATATCGTCTTGAAATACTAGAATCACTTCTTTATTCTTCACACTTTGTACATCAGTGATTTCTATATGGCGGTATAAACAATGGTAGTAACGATATGGTTTACAGTCCCACATGACTATAAAAATTTAGATCCATTAAGGAAATTGGATCTTTATGAAAACATTTGATCTTTTGAAAATTAAATCTAGTTTTTACCCTAGATAAGTTTTCCGGGATAACCCTTTACCGGTGTTTGCAAAATATTTTTGTGGGTTTGGTGGGTTTCAGATTTGAAAATTTTAGTTCAAAACTTGCGGTTTTGTGTCACCCACTTGCTAACCTTGTATTTGGAAAGCAACACGTCCAGTTTACTTGTCCCGTATATTACCTTTCGGTAAACTACCGTCCGATTGTAAAGGAAAGCGTTGAACAAGCAACTGTTAAGGCAATGTCCCCTGACATGCTTTTAATTATGGTCTATAACGTGTCGGACACAATTACTATCCTTGGTAGGAGCAATAGTAAAGCTCACCCTTATGATTTTTCGGTATGGCACAAGGTCCTGTCTTTGACCACTATGCAACCACCGTTCTTACGGTTGACACCCGATTTGGTTCCGGTGACCTAATGAATTCCAGGTGAATTCCTAGGATTTTACGTTTAATGGTAATGAACGCATTGAAAATAGGGTTTTCAGAAAACAAATCGGTTTGTAATTTTGATCAAAATATTTTCTCGTTCAAGCTCGAGTTTAGATATCATTGAATTCCATGAGTTTGAATTCTCAATCTTTAAGGTCAATCTCTAGGATTGAGTAATATCAGTCTTAAAAGCTGATTTTTAATCTTTAAGGAGATTATCCTTTCTGGGGATCTGATTCATTAGTCTTATCCAGCTAATTTGCATGGTGCCCCCCCATTGTACGAGATAAATCCTTCTCATGGTTAGGATAAATCTGACCACTTGGCGACCCTGTTTAATGCTGAGGTCCGTGGATTTCCTGCTGATTTTAGTGATGACTTTTCTGGATTTTTCGTCAACCTACAGCTGGCCTGGACGACAACTTCATGACCTAGATCAAGAAGCGCGTTTCTTTTTCGGAACACTTTACTTCCTTTTAATGATGGAATTGATTCATCGTGTAGATCCATCTTTTCTTTTCTTTCATTTGGTAAAACAGTTTAGTTTAGTCCAAAGCAAAAGTATTTTCAGTTATTTGTTACAGATATATGTGACATATGTTTAAGATAACTTGGTAAATTTTCCCACACTTGGCTTTTATTTTCCTTTTTATCGTCCTCTATTCCATTTTAAATGAATTTTAACATTTTGGTTTGTTTCTCAATTTATGTTCTTTCCGAGGTAACAATAATTTCGGTGTTAAAACCTAGTTTTATCGTTCATAAATATGTATAAACATGATTTTGAGTTCATTTAATTGAAAATTTTGAAAAATTTTACTAGAATTGGGTAGTCAGTATATAAGGCTAGGGCTGTTCTTTATTATCAGAGAGCACTAGATTCTAATACAACTACTGCTTTACTAGTATTTTTAATGGTAACCAAGTGTATAAAGTAAAAAAATTTTAAAATCCGAAAGAATTTAACCCCTTCCCACACTTAAGATCTTGCAATGCCCTCATTTGCAAGAAATCAGTAACAATTTAAATTATTGAGGGTGATTTGTGTGAAAATGATTAAATTTTACCAAAGTTTCCAAATATATTGGCGTTTGTTTGCTGAATGATAAATGGTGCACATCATTTGATCATTCCGTCTTGTTATTTCACATATATTTTGCATCTTGTCGTCAAAATTAGTTGCTTTTGCTGAACTTAATGTCAGTCTTTGAAAATGCGTTGTTTTACCCTGTTGTGTACATAAGATAAACTGCAAACATATATACATATTTTTGAAGTTTGGTATATTACCCCACATTCAAAAATTATTAAAATCTAAGAATAAAAGTTAGATAATTATAAAAATGATTACAATATTAACAAAAGCATTAAACGTATCAATAATTACAAATTACAAAAAAAAAATAAAACTAAGTATACTAGGGATGATACTGGTACCAATAGGGGTTCCAGGCATAACCATAGGTGCTATAGAATGCTTCGGCAGGGTTATACGTAGGATATGGTGGCTACATCTCTATAGACCAAGGAGGGAAGATGGGTTTCGGTGTAGGAATATAGTTTCTACCTATATGTTGGCAATGAGCTATGATTTGGTTCTGATGAACTTGCCAATCTTCAAATGCTCTCTGTCTAGCATTTTCGTATTCCTGAGAAGCTATAAACCTTTGCATTTCCTGCATCTCATTCCCCCCTCCTACATTACCTTGCTGTTGGTTTCTCTCCACCTGTGGATGTCTACCATGGTATTGTACTGCGGCGTTATTTCGCCTCTTCAAAACTTTCGCACCATGGTATACATTTAAACCTATAGTATCGCGGGGTTCCGGTTCTTCTACTAATAATCCCCCCCGACTTATATCCACACCGAGATATTCACCAATCAAAGTAATAAAAATACCACCTCCTATTATGCTACGCGGTCGCATCCCCCGAACCATAGCTGATAAATAATAACCCACACAATATGGTATACTTACAGCGCTTTGTGGGTCTCGAATACACATATGGTAAAACAAATCCTGTTCATTTACTTTTTCCTTGTTCTTACCCCTTTGTGTAATCGAATTAGCTAAAAACCTATGAATCACTCTTAATTCGGCTCTATCTATATCCAAATAAGAGTAATTTCCCCCTTTGAAACGGTGATGGCTTGTCATTTGACTCCACACACTGTGTGTATCAAAATTTTCATCTATCTTTCTACCGTTTAGTATCAATCCTCTACAATCGGCAGACGCTAACTCCTCAGGCGTATATATACGTAAAGCCTGAGCCATGTCCAGTAAAGACATGTGGCGCATCGAACCGCCTAACAAAAATCTAATAAAAGAACGATCGGTTAAACTAGCTACCCGATCATTCAACTCTATACTACATAACAATTCTTCACACCATACTTTATATACAGGTCTACGCATGGTGAATAAACGTACCCAGTCATTAAAAGTAGAATTACCATACCTCTATACAAGTAATTCCCTAATTGGCCCGGCCAATTCTACAGCTTCTAAGGGTCCCCATTCTATGACCCTCGGTACCTCAACAACCTTAGAATGAAGAGTATGCAAACCCCTTTGGTATTTTGGATAATCTATCCAAAGTCTGTCAAATCTCAGGTTCGGGTGCAACTCTTCCAAGTGCATATCAGAAAAGGTCATGACTGGATGAGGTATATCCTGCTTGTAGTAGTTATCCACCTCCTGTTGTTCCACATTCTCAGCAGGAGCGTTGCGGGCTTGGGATGAAGATTCACCCCTTTCAGTCTGCAAAACACATCAAACACAATTTTTGTGCATCCAAATATGCATTAGTGTCAGCAAAATCATCAATCAAAATAATTACAATGACATGATCAATTTATATCAAACTTAAGCTCATTTTCATATTTTCATCAAATCTACACTTTTTCAAATAAGCATATACGAAAATGTTCGCCAAGTTCATAAGCATTCAATTCAAATAACATATCAAAATAATCATTACTAGCAATTAAACAAGTTTCAAATGGCATTATCTCTCAAAAATCAAGTTCATGAATTTTAGACTTGAAAAAGTCCACTTTAATTCTCAAAATCATGTTTAGGCTCAAAGTTTGGATCATTTAACTACCTAAACATGTTACACTACTTAATTTAGCAACAATTCATGACAAAAATCGGCCATAACCTGTTTATATCAAAAAGCCCCAAATTGCTCAAGAACACAAACCCTAGATTACTCAAAATTTGAAGTTTAAGGCTTCTAATCATGTTAAATAGCATCAATCTAGGTTATACAAGCATAATACATAAACAATTTAAGCATAATTACACTAAAAAGCATCAAAATCAAATTGGAGAAAAAATGGCTCAAGAACACTAAATTTCGGATTAAATGGTGTTTAGGTGTAGAAATTTACCGTTTTTCTTGAGTAATTCCTAGATAGCATCCTTCTCAACATGATTTTAGTAAAAGATTTGGTGATTAACGGTTAAAAATTGTGATTTTGGGGGTTTTTTTTCGGGTTTTTCGTGGGTTATTTCGCAGTTATTTTCTGTTTTGGGGGTGTGGACTGATCAGTTTGTGCGTTTTATTTTTTTTCTTCTGTAAATTGGTCCTCCCGCGACTCGCGGTGTTTGGACACTTCAAACTCCGCGAGTCGCGGAGTTTGATATATATATATATATATTTTTTTTATAATCATTAACTTATAAAACAATTAAGTATTTAATTTTAAAATTTTGTTTCCCTTGTTATTTAGGACGAGGTCGTTTCGGATCGATGTCCTAGTCCGTCCCTCGACAAAATTTTAAAATTTGTCTTTTTGTAGCGATTGTTTTAAAAGCTAAGATTTTTGAGTTTTTTCAATGTTTTTGGCATACTTTAATTCAATAAGATTAAAAACAATGATAATAAAAGTTCTCGTCCCTCCCTCGGGTAAAGCAATTTCGGTTCAAAGACCTAGTCTTCAACTTACGACGAATTTTAAAAATCATATTCTTAACTTAATGAGATAAAGTAAATTTTTGTTTTTAAATTCACACAACTTAAATATAAAATTCAAAATTAATATTAAAAATTCACACCAAACTTAAAATTTGAAATGCATAAAATTAAAAATTCATATTTTAAAAATTAAAAGTTCACACCAATCTTAATTTAAAAATTCATATTATAAATTCACACCAAACTTATATTAATTTTTCAAATATTTACAATTTTAAAAATATTGTTTTTACAAAGTTTACAATATTAATTTAAGATTTAAATATTAATTTTAAAAACATGGTAAAAATAAAATTAAAAATCTTTGTCTTTTTATCCCACTTTAATCAATCAAATATTATCAAAAATATGCGCCCCTCTTTTCGGTAAAGTAATTTCGGTTCCAAGACCTAATTTAACTCATGACGAATTTTTAAAATATTTTGTGTTGATTGATTAAAGATATTTATACCTTAAGAATAAACGTTAAATTTCGCAGTGATGTAATAAATTTTTGAATGATATCAATAATTTCGGAAACCTAATTTTATTCAATACCAATTTAATACTTTTTAGCGAACAAATTAGCGTTTATTATCAAAAGGTTAAAAATAAAAAATAAAAACTGTACAGACATACCTGTGAAATACATTTCTTAGTTATATGATCTATCCCATTCATAAGATAGTCGGTTTAATTGGTTTTCCATGGCTACATAGGCGTAACCTCGAGCATTCAGTGTCTTTTCTTCTAAACATATGAACGGTCCGTCTCTGCATAAAGTAACAAATTCGGTGTTTGAATAGGTTTGATTATTTGAACATTTACCTCCATGTGACCATTTTCTGCATTTATGACATCTTTCTAGGTGTCGTGCTCTTCTTTTCGCTGCGGATTTTGATTTTCCTTTACCAAATTGTAATTTATTATCTTCGCATCTGGATTCTTTTCTAACTCCGTCCATTCTTTCTCTGATTACTGATACTAATTCACTCGGGAGTATGTCATTATTACGTTTAGTGATCAAAGCGTGTAGCATTAGACCATGGTTTAGTTCACAGGCAGTCTTCATTTCGTAAAATCCTAAAAAAAAAATAAAAATTCAGAATGGGAGGAGAAGACTAGTTCTTTAGGGTCTGCTAGGGAAAGACCATTCGGGTTCCATTTTCGAGAACTACACGAAAACAGACAATCTAACTCTAACAGAAATACATATTATCTTTTAAAGACTTGATTCTCCCCACACTTAGTTAGCTGTGGTGTCGAAATTGTGATTAACTTCGTTGTCGACTTCCATCGGACCATGTATGTAATGTTTAACTCTGTGACCATTAACTTTAAATTCAATCCCATTTGAATTTATCAATTCTATCGTTCCATATGGGAAAACTCTTTTGACTATGAATGGTCCAGACCATCTTGATTTCAATTTTCCAGGAAATAGCTTGAATCGTGAATTGAAAAGAAGAACTCTGTCTCCTTCTTTAAATTCTTTTGAACTTCTGATTCTTTTATCATGCCATTTCTTCGTTCTTTCTTTATAGATTAACGAATTTTCGTATGCTTCATGTCTTAATTCTTCTAATTCGTTTAGTTGACTTAATCGTAGACGTCCGGCTTCATGTAAATCAAGATTACATGTTTTCAAAGCCCAAAATGCTTTGTGTTCAATTTCTACTGGAAGATGGCATGCTTTTCCATAAACAAGTCTAAAAGGTGTGGTTCCAATTGGAGTTTTGTAGGCTGTTCTAAAAGCCCAGAGTGCATCCTCCAATTTAATGGACCATTCCTTCGGATTTGATCCTACGGTTTTCTCTAGAATACGTTTTAAGGCTCGGTTGGTATTTTCAACTTGTCCACTTGTTTGTGGATGATATGCGGTGGAGATTTTATGAGTTACTCCATATCTTTTAAGAACTTTCTCAAGTTGATTATTACAGAAATGAGTACCCCGATCACTTATTAAAGCTTTCGGTGTTCCAAACCTTGCAAAAAGACGTTTTAAAAAGTTGACTACAACTCGTGCATCGTTAGTTGGGAGAGCTTGTGCTTCCGCCCATTTAGATACATAATCAATGGCTACGAGTATATATAGATTATTATGAGATTTTGGAAATGGACCCATAAAGTCAATACCCCAAATGTCAAATACTTCACATACTTGGATGATATTTTGTGGCATTTCATCACGTTGACTTATTTTTCCGGCCCTTTGACAAGCATCACAGGATTTGCAAAGAAAGTGTGCGTCTTTGTAAATTGTAGGCCAATAGAATCCAGCATCATAAACTTTTCTTGCTGTTAGTTGAGGCCCATAATGCCCTCCTGTTGGTCCTGTGTGACAATGGTTTAATATTTTACTAGCTTCATCTCCAAATACACATCGGCGTATTATTCCATCGGGACAACTTTTAAACACATGTGGATCTTCCCAGAAATAGTGTTTTATATCACTGAAGAATTTCTTTCGTCTTTGGTACGATAATCCTTTTTCAAGGAATCCACAAACTAAGTAGTTTGCATAGTCTGCAAACCATGGGATTTCTTTATAATCTATCTTCAATAGATATTCATCAGGAAAGTTGTCTTGTATGGCTGATTCATTTAGAACTTCTAATTCGGGATTTTCAAGACGAGAAAGATGATCAGCGGCGAGATTTTCTGCTCCTCTTTTATCTCGGATTTCAATATCAAACTCTTGTAAGAGTAAGATCCAACGAATTAATCGTGGTTTGGCATCTTGTTTCGAAAATAGGTATCTAAGAGCAGAATGATCGGTATAGACTATTGTTTTTGCTAGAACGAGATATGATCGAAATTTGTCAAAAGCAAAGACAATAGCAAGGAGTTCTTTTTCAGTAGTTGTATAGTTCGTTTGTGCTCCTTGTAACGTCTTACTAGCATAATATATAGGTTGAAATCGTTTTTCAATCCTTTGTCCTAAAACGGCTCCCATTGCAAAATCACTTGCATTGCACATTAGTTCAAATGGTAGATTCCAATTTGGTGTTATCATGATTGGTGCATTAGTGAGTTTCTCTTTAAGAATATTAAAAGATTTGATACACTCATCTGAAAAGATGAATGGCGCATCCTTTTCTAGGAGTTTATTCATAGGAGTGGCAATTTTAGAAAAATCTTTTATGAAACGTCGGTAAAAACCGGCATGCCCTAGAAAACTCCTAACTCCTCTAACATTGGTGGGATGTGGAAGTTTAGCAATTACATCTACTTTAGCTCTATCCACTTCAATTCTTTCTTTTGAAATTTTATGTCCAAGAACGATGCCTTCTTTAACCATGAAATGGCATTTCTCCCAATTAAGTACTAGATTTGATTGTTCACATCTAATTGGCATTCGTTCCAGATTAACTAGACATGATTTAAATGTATCACCGAAGACTGAAAAGTCATCCATGAATACTTCCATGCATTCTTCTATCATGTCGTGAAAAATCGCCATCATGCACCTTTGAAAGGTTGCAGGGGCGTTACAAAGTCCAAATGGCATGCGTTTGTAAGCAAAAGTACCATAAGGGCACGTGAATGTGGTTTTCTCTTGATCTTCAGGTGCTATTGGAATTTGAAAATATCCGGAAAATCCATCTAGAAAACAATAGTAACTATTTCCGGCTAATCTTTCCAACATTTGATCAATGAAAGGTAAGGGAAAGTGATCTTTTCTGGTGGCGTCATTTAATTTTCTATAATCAATACACACACGCCATCCTGTTACAGTCCTAGTAGGAATAAGCTCATTTTTCTCATTTGTAATGACAGTCATGCCACCCTTCTTAGGCACGCATTGAACTGGGCTTACCCATGGACTATCAAAAATTGGATATATCAAACCTGCATCTAGCAGTTTAATAATCTCTTTCTTAACTACATCTTGCATATTAGGATTTAGTCTTCGTTGGCGTTGCACATACGTTTTATGACCTTCTTCCATAAGGATTTTATGTGTGCAATACGAAGGACTTATTCCTTTAATATCATGAATCTTCCATGCAATGGCTGGTTTATGAGCTTTCAACACAGAAATGAGTTGTGATTTCTCATTTTCAGTAAGAGAAGACGATATTATTACAGGTAATTCAGATTCACCATGTAAATAAGCGTATTCCAAATGGTTTGGAAGTGGTTTTAACTCTAATTTCGGAGGTTCTTCTATCGATGATTTATATCGATATCTGTCTTCTTCTTTTAGCATTTGAATTTCTTCTGTTGTTGGTTCATATCCATTAGCTATAAGTGTAGCTAACATTTCAGCTTCATCAATTGGTTCATTACCTTCTCCTAAAGAGCATTCTCCTGTTCCTTGTAATTCTGGAAATTCTTCTAATAATTCTGCATGTGCATCTATAGTTTGAATATAATAACATGTATCATCTGCAGATTGTGGTTGTTGCATTCCTCTATCAACTGAAAAGGTAACACTCTCATCCTCTATACTTAGGGTCAGTTTCTTACCGAACACGTCTATCATTGCTTTAGCCGTGTTTAAGAATGGTCTTCCTAATATGAGAGGAACTTGAGAATCTTCTTCCATGTCCAAAACAACAAAATCTACTGGAAATACTAAAGTACTAACTTTAACTAGCATGTTCTCCATTATCCCTCTAGGATATTTTATTGATCTATCGGCTAGTTGTATGCTTATTCTGGTTGGTTTCAATTCTCCAAGGTCTAGTTTAGTGTATAGTGAATACGGCATTAGATTTATACTAGCACCTAAGTCTGCCAATGCTTCTATTGAACTAAGACTACCCAGAAAACATGGAATTGTGAAACTTCCTGGATCAGATAGTTTTTCAGGTATTTTATTCAACAGCACTGCTGAACAATTAGCATTCATAGTAACAGCCGAGAGTTCTTCCATTTTCTTTCTATTTGAGATTAGATCTTTCAAGAATTTAGCATATCTAGGCATTCCTGAAATCACATCAATGAAAGGAAGATTTACATTTATCTGTTTAAACATATCCAAGAATTTGGACTGCTCGGCTTCAAGTTTTTCTTTCTTCATTTTACTCGGATAAGGAAGTGGTGGTTGATATGGTTTAACATAAGGTTTAGCCTTAGCTGTGTTATCTTCATTAATCTTTTCAACTACCGGTTCTTTTTCCTTATCTTGATCAGGTTGTGGTTCTTGTGGAGTAGGAATAGCTTCATCAGAAGTTACAGTTATTTCAGGTGGTTTAAGTGTTGTACCACTTCTTGTGGTAATGGCTTTAGCTGTTTCATTCCGGGGGTTAGCATTTGTATCACTAGGTAGACTTCCCGGTTTTCTTTCACCTATTAACCTTGCTAGGTTACTTACTTCTTGTTCCAGATTTTGAATAGAAGCTTGTTGATTTCTAAATGCTTGAGCATTTTGCTCATTGGTTTGTTTCTGAGATGTGAAAAACTGCATTTGAGTTTCAACTAGCTTCGTCATCATATCTTCTAAATTCGGCTTTTTATCATCGGTTTGTTGTGGTGGTTTGTTTTGAAAATTCGGTCTTTGCTGATTGTAAGTATTATTAGATACTTGTTGATTGCTAGGACCTTGTTGGTTGTTGTATGGAATATTTCTGTTATAATTCTGGTTTTGATTGTAAATTGGTCTTGGCGGTTGATTATTATTCTGATAATTATTTTCAGGCCTTTGGTTTATGTATGAAATATTCTCTCTTTGTTCCATTGTTAATTCAATACTGAGACAATCTTTTGTCAAATGTGGTCCTCCACACTGCTCACAACTAATTCGTATTGAGTGAATATCCTTAGTCATCTTTTCCATTCGTCTCTCCACAGCATCTATCTTTGCAGAAATGGAATCTAAGTCATGGCTAGAATCGGCTCTAGCTGCTTTAGATGATCTAATGATATCTTTTTCTTGGTGCCACTCATGTGAGTGGGAAGCACTGTTATCAATAATTTTGTAAGCATCAGTTTCGGTTTTCTTCATAATAGAACCACCAGCTGCTATATCTATGTCTTTTCTTGTAGTGATGTCGCATCCTTGGTAGAATATTTGTACTATTTGACAGGTGTCTAAACCATGTTGCGGACATCCTCTTAACAACTTTCCATATCTTGTCCATGCCTCATATAGAGTTTCATTCGGTTTCTGTGTAAACGTAACAATTTCTGCTTGAAGTCTTACGGCTTTAGATGCAGGGAAGAATTGTTTAAGAAATTTGTCAACTAAAACATCCCATGTATCAATCGCCCTTCAGGTAACGATTCCAACCAATCTTTGGCTTCTCCCTTTAAAGTCCAAGGAAATAACATGAGATATATCTGTTCATCCTCCACTTCTCGGATTTTAAATAGTGTGCAGATCCTATTAAAAGTACGTAGATGTTCATTTGGATCTTCCTTCGGCGCACCACTAAATTGACATTGATTAGTCACCATGTGTAGAATTTGTCCTTTGATTTCATAATCTGGCGCATTAATGTCTGGATGAGTAATTGCGTGACCTTGGCCAGTGCGTTTAGCTCTCATTCGGTCTTCCATACTTAAAGGTTCCAGATTCTCCATAATTGAATTTGTTGAATCGGTATCACTAGATGATTCTGATTTAATGGTTCGTTCCTCAACAATCTCTGTTTGAATGATTGGTGGCTCCGGAGGAAAGTTTAGTGGTTCAGGATCTACGAACCGTTCCTGAATATTCTCCGGATTCTCAATTGTGAGGTCGGGTTCAAAAAAATGGATTATCGGAAATTTGAACTGAAGTACTTGGTCGACTGGATGACGATTCTAAAGAAAAATCAACGGCGGTTATATTTGCTAAATGTCTTGATCTAGTTACAGGTGGTGAACGTACAAAAGGTGGTGAACGTCTTGCTCGGTGCATTCACTGAATATCCTATTAGTTTTAAAAAGGAAAGAAAATTTATAATAAGTTATCCAATTAATAGACTTTTCTGATTTTGCCCACGTTTCGAATAGCCAAAAGATGCAGCAGAGGGGCAGGATTCGTTTGGTCTCAATATAATTGAGGACTGTTTGGCTCCAATAACCCGGTCCACATACAAATCCAACTATCACTACGAACCAGAAAATTTTGATGTCTATTAATTTAACTACTTAAAATAAATTTTCGTAATTTTAAGAAATTTAGATAAGAAGTAGAATAAAAATCTATGTCCTAAAACTAGAATAGCGAGAAATAAAAAAGAAAAAGAGTTCGTCGAAAAAGGTCGAAAAAGAAAAATGGTTGAAAAAAATAAAAGGTGACGGAAAAATAAAAGAAACTTATAAAAACTTAAAAATACATGACTAACCTAACCTTATTACTACAACTAACTTAAAATTATAATCGCAAATTGAGATTACTAATTGGAATGATAATTGATACATAGGTAAAAGTCGTCTAAAAATATTAAAGCTTACAAGAAAAACTAAATCCCAAATGGAAATAACTTAAAAAGAAACTAAAACTTAAAAAAGGCGTCGCAAAATTCTAAAGTACCTAAATCTTAGTCTAAAGAAAAAGCACTTAAGGAATTCTACGGCAAAGCCTAAAAATCTAGGAGTAAAAATGACTATGGCAAAAACTAAGTTTAAAACTAAATATGAGCTAAAAATACAAATATTACGCTACAACGATTAAAAAGGGACAAAATATAAAAATATACAAAAAGTTGTAAAAATTACAATTTTTATAAAAATATTATTTTTATATTATTTATTTAATAAAACTACTAATTTTACAATTTAATTAAACTAATTTAACTAAAATATAAATTAAATAAAACTTAAATTAAAAATAAACTTAATTATAATAATAATAATAATTAGGGTTAATAATAATAATAATTAATAATAATCCGTAATAAATGCAGGATTAGGGCTTCCTGTTCGTGTGTCAGGTCCCCTCCGCGACTTGCGGTATTCAAAGCTTCAAACCCCGCGACTCGCGGGGTTCAGAAATTCAGATGACAGGTTTAATCTTCGACGCGTTTTTCTTTATTTATTTATTTATTTATATTTTTTTTGTTTTTAAATATGTGTATTAATAAAACTTTATATTTAAAACTTAAATAAAAATAGAATCACTTTATAATTTTATAAATAAAAATCTTAAAACTAGATTTATATATATATATATATATTTTATATTTATATGTTTTTAAATAAAAACAAAATACTTAAATAAAACTTATGTTTTTATAAAAACAAAGAAACTTTATAAAACTTAAATATTTATCAAACTCCTAAAAATATTTATATTTTTGTTTTTCTTTTTATATTTTCGAATATTTAAAATGTTTTTTTTTTACAAAAACGAATTTTAATAAAAGTAAACTAAAAATCTTTTTTTTTTTTTTTTTTGTATTAGCGTTGCGCTTCCGGCTTTTAAGAGAGTTCCCCGGCAGCGGCGCCAAAAATACTTGATGTCAAAGCTAAGGGATACGAAATAGTTTATATTTTACTAGGAAAAACTATTAAATACGATACAATTTTACACAAGATATTTATTTATTTATAGAATGGATATACTTAAACCTTGCTACAACACTTATAGGCAGTGTACCTAATCGTACAGTAGTGTAGTTTTTAGTAAGTCCGGTTCGTTCCACAGGGAATCTTTTTTTTAACAAAGCTCAACGCTATATTAGTTTACTTTTATAAAAATACAAATATATATATAAGTAATATTATTATTATAAAGGGGGGTTTTTTACCGTTTAATGACCGGTTTGTCGATTTTAAAACTTTAGTCGCAGTTAAAACCAAATGTAAAATATTAAAAATAAATACAAGACTTAAATTAAAGCATGAAGTAAATAACGATAAATGAAATTGCGAATAATAAAAGTGCGATAAAATAAACTTGCGATAATTAAAAAGTACGATAATTAAAAGTGCGATTAAATATAATAACAATAAAAATGAGATAATTAGAAGTGCAATTAAATATAAAATAAAGGAAATTAAATATGAAATAAAAGAATTATGCTTATTTAAACTTCCGTAATCATGATGTTTGACGTGTTGATTTTAGTTTTATGCCCATGGGTTAATTGTCCTTTGTCCTGGATTATTTAATATGTCCGTCTGGTTTTTGTCCATAACAGTCCATCAGTCATAAATATAAAGTGCGAGTGTCCTCGTCAAATTATTCTTATACCCGAAGTTAAATATTCCAACTAATTGGGGACTTAAACTGTAACAAGATTTTAATACTTTGTTTAATAATTACACCAGGATGTCGACTGAGTGTAACCCAAGGTTTTAATATTTTGTTATCAATTATACCAAGTGTCCTTTGTACATAATTTCACCCCTGTTTTAATTATTCTAGTGGCTATTAATCCATTCCCGTGTCCGGTTAAATGAACGATTATTCGTACATATAAATACCCTGCCCATCGTGTCCGATTGAGTGTATATGGTAATTTATAGGGACGCCCAATTGTAAATCTTTATATTAACATTAACAAACTATCATTTAGTTAAACAAATATAAAGCCCATTGATAGCTCATAGTCTAATTTCCACAAGTGTCGTTCTTTTGTCCAAACCCCAATTATGGTACAAAGCCCAATTACCCAATTTTAGTAATTAGCCCAACATCATGATTACTTCGTTTTAAATAAGCATAATAATAACTTAGTTACGAGACATTAATATAAAAAGGTTGAACATAACTTACAATGATTAAAAATAGCGTAGCGTTACACGGACAGAATTTCGACTTACACCCTTACAACATTTGCTAACATACCCTTATTATTAGAATTATAATTAAAATTAAAATATAAATTATAAATATATATATATATATATATATATATATATTTTACGTATGAGGAGAAGAAGAAAAAGATTATATTTTACGATCAGAATGCGCGAGCTTTATAGGGGGTTTCTGAATTTGGGGCTCCGCGACTCGCGGCATTTTTGCCTTCAAACTCCGCGAGTCGCGGAGAATGAAATTACAGCTCACAACTTTGGAGTCTTTCTCTGCCGACGGTTTTTATTTATAAATATAATATATATAATTAATATAATTAATTATATATTATATTATATTTATATACATAGTTAACTTGTAATTTTTAGTCCGTTGCGTCGAGCGTTAAGAGTTGACTCTGGTCCCGGTTCCGGATTTTCGAACGTCCTTGCGTACAATTTTATATTTTGTACTTTGCGTTTTGAATCTTGTACTCTTGTAATTTCAAGACGTTTCTTATCAATAATTGGAACCTCTTTGATTGTCTTTTGTACTTTTGAGCTTTTTGGTCGTTTGCGTCTTCAATTCGTCGAATCTGTCTTTTGTCTTCACCTTTTATTATTTAAACGAATATCACTTGTAAATAGAACAATTGCAACTAAAAGCTTGTCTTTCTTGAGGAATAATGCTATGAAATATATGTTCGTTTTTAGCATTATCACCAGTCGTACTATTTGGTCCGTAAAGTTGTAAAAGCGTGAGTGGTCCTTAGTACAATCTGTCAGCTGTAAAAGCGTGTCCTTTTTGTTGCTTTGCGTCAGCTAGTAATGCTCTATAATGACATTGGCATGGAACGAGTGTTCATACTCTTACATATTTAATCTATTAATCATCGATGTTACACGGGCCACGTATGAATGATGCGCATACATAGAGAATGTGTTTATGCGCATCATTATTGAGCTCATTTATATTTTGCGGATCACCGGTACAGTGAAGGAAGAAGTCTAATATTAGTTGGTTAGATTGCATTTGAAATCCAAAATAAGTCGAAGACATCTATCTATCTATCTATCTATCTATGTATAGTACAACTCTTAGATTTTTTAAAAGGGAAAAATATATGAAAATGCATTGAACTTTCACAAAATTTCTATTGTATGTATCCAACTTTCGAAAATTCTATTTTATGCATTCAACTTTTAAATATGTACTATTGTACGCAATCCATAACTTATTCATCAGGTAACAGGTTATCAAAGTTAATTTTTTGACGTAGTTAGTCCCTCAACATAACGAAATCAAAATAAACATCAATTTATCTAACGAAATTATAACGAAGCTATATCCCCTTGCTCTTCATCACTCTTCTTCAACTTCATTTATCTTTTTTACAAATTCCACCAAAAATTTATTCATGTTAACAAAATCAAATCAAACTATATTCAAACTAAATCAAAATCGAAAACCAAATAAAACCCGTTTATTCCACTTTTACTTTCAGGAAAAGCAAAGAACACAACAAATGCAAATAAAACCCATTTATACACCTTCTACCGCCAGCACCGTATCTCCGCCTTCTTCGCTGCTCCTGCCTCCGTCGTTGCTTCCACCTCCGTCGTCGTTGCTTCCGCAATCGGTTCTATATCTATAGCCTGAAAGTCTACATATTTTACTTGTGGATTCTAAATAGTGTTTAGACACCCAATGAATTGATGTGATTTTACTAATGGTTGGTCGATTGTTGGATCATGCGGTTTTATTAATGAATCGATGTGGTTTTAGAAACTCAATGAAAAGCAGGTGCTGATGAACACCACATGCATAATGAATCGATGATGACGAATCAATGACTTATTGTTGATGTGCTCAATTGAAGGGTTAAGTTGACAATAATGAATGATGATGAATCGATTGAAGGTTTAAGTTTTTTAGATTTAATTTTGACTTTACGTATCTGTATAATATATACTCCGTAATTTATATATCTGTATATAAATATATACTCCATAATTTATGAATCTATGTTTTGATAGATTTTTTAGATTTAATTTTGATTAAGGTTTGAGTTTTTGATATAGACAAATTAAGGTTCAAATGTTGTTGAAGATGAAGGGAAAGAGGTGGGGAAAACGAAGGTGATATATGGTTGGAGGTTTAGACAAATTAGTTCGATTTTTGGATTTAATTTTTTATTTTGATTAGGGTTTGAGTTTTTGATTTAGTCTAGCAACTCAAAAAAAATGAAGGACCAACGATGTATTTTTGTATAGAAAAAACAATTCATATAATATTTGACAAATATGAGGGACCAATAATGTAATTTTGAAATTGTGGTGACCTATAAGTTACTTGTTAACAGATTAACATACAGGAGAGATTTAAAAGTTGAATGCATACAATAGTTGATCTGAAAATTGAATGCATAAAATAGAAATTTGATAAAAGTTCAAGCATTTTCATATACTTTTTTAAAATAACTTATTTGTCTACACTTAACGCCTTTAAAACAAGGTATGAGTTATAACATGTTTTGCATATAAAATTTATACATAAAATAAGTACAGCGAAAGAGTTGAAAAACGAAATCTAAAACTCTAAACTATTTAAAAACTTTGACCAGTCACGACTGATAATTTAATTGACTTTTAATTTGATGGTCAACCAATGATCTCTCCTTACCACCAAATCCTCCATCCAGTAATCCCTTATAAAATTGCCACGTGTACATTTGACCCCTAAGAATCTCACACCTACAGTAATTTCTCAACTATATACATTATTCGTTCATCAAAGATTCACCGTCCCTGTAGATTTTTATCTGGAATTATATTCCATCAACAAATTGAATATTATAATTTAGAATTCATCTGACATTGTAAAAAACCATAAGAAAAAAAAAAAGGAAAAATCAATAAAAGGGAAAAAGGATATAAAAATGACGGACATTATGGATGATATAGCAGAAGAAATATCATTTCAAAGCTACGAAGATGATCTTCGTCTTTTATTTAGTCTGTTGAATGATGTTCTTCAACGTGAAGTTGGCGCAAATATTATGGCCAAAGTTGAACATACTCGTACTCTCTCTCAGGTTGTTTCTCAGTTTTTATGTTCATTTTCATCATGCAAATGTTCAAAATAACGTTTAAACGCGCGAATTAAGCTATAACTTATCTCATTAACAATATCAAGACAAAATTTGACAAACAAGTTTCTAATAATTTGACCGTTTCATTTCAACGTGTTCAAAAACACGTTTAAATAGATTAAATAGTCTTTTCAACAAGTCTGTTCAATAATATTGTTATAGTGTTTCTGTAACATGTTAATAGTATTGATATAAAATTTAATACATTCAATAATAGTAAGATGAGGTTTTAAAGGAAAGATGCATGTGATGATGTGAACCATTTTCATGCAGAGTGCATGTCTTATAAGAGCAGCAGGGATTGAGAACACCGCAGAGTTACTTGAGAAGCAACTAGCTTCCGAGTTATCGAAAATGACATTAGAGGAAGCGTTGAAGCTCGGTAGAGCATTTAGTCATTTTCTTAGTTTAATGGGAATTGCAGAAAACCATCATAGGTAAAAAAAAAAAAAAAAAAAAAAAAAATTGTACTTGGTTGAATGCTTAACCATATGCACTTCTCATACTTAAATAACTTTTAAGCCAAATGAATTAATGTAGTAGATTATCTCACTTGCAGATCGCGTAAGTCAAAGAATGTAGCACAAGTCTCAAAATCATGTGATGATACTTTCAATCGGTTGATTCAAGGTGGTGTTTCTCCTGATAAACTGTATGACACCATGTGTAACCAGGTGCGGTTAACAGTTTGTATGTATTTAAAAGAGTTTATATTTGTTTAACAGGCAAATTAATATGCATATATTAGACTTTTAGTGATTTGATTTATTATTATTATTTTTTTGTTGATGTAGGAGGTTGAGATAGTACTTACTGCACATCCAACACAAATCAACCGACGTACCTTACAGTATAAACATATTAGAATTTCTGTAAGTTATATAAAAATTTTCTTAAACTCAAGTTTATTTCATTGTTATTGGGTATTAATGATAACCTAAACTTAATGTTTTTGATCCTGCAGCATTTGTTGGAAGTTAATGACCGCAAAGATCTCACACAAGAAGATCAAGACGGGCTAATCGAAGATCTGGTGTTCATATCTTTTCACTTGTGCTAACATGAAACTAAAGATTAAAAAATAGATTTGAAAAATACTATTAAAACTTTTTATAATTGACAACATGTTTCGTTTTCTAGGTTCGAGAAATAACATCTATATGGCAGACAGATGAACTTAGACGCCACAAACCAACACCAGTAGACGAGGCGAGATCTGGTATGTTTCAAATGTTATAACCTTGTAACAACAATATCTTTAGACGATTAAAAAGGGATGATATTGTTTGTCGTTTGATAAATTATTTTAAACAGGTTTGAACTATATCGAACAGTCCCTTTGGAAAGCAATACCACAATACTTAAGACGAGTCAGCAATGCTCTCAAAAAGGTATTTTTTTCAATCTGTATCAAGGTTCAAAAAGACGCGACATTGAATCGAGACCGTCGGGACTTTAAAATGTCGAGACAGGGTCTAGACGGACATTGACTGACGTTGACTTTTATATATATAAATATATATACACACACATTTTAAAGCCAAAAAACCTTCGTTGACAAGTTTGCATCTATAATCGCTATTATCGTTAATCTAATACAAAAAAGTAACACTAAACTACGTCCTTTTGATTGATTTGACTGACTTTTGACCAATTTTAACCGAACTTTTGACTTTTGACCGGCGTTGACCCGAATTTTCTCGCATTTGACCTGACTTTTGACTGTTGACCGACTTATTAGAAGACCGGACAGGACAAGACGGGCTAGGCACCAAAACGCCATAACGAGCGTCGCAACGGACGTCGTTTAGAACACTAATCTGCAGCATCTGCTACATATAATTCTTATATATACCTTATGTTTTAATTTTCGGATTTAAAAAATCTTCGTTTCTGTTGTTCAGCATACCGGGAAGCCGCTTCGGTTAACAAGCACTCCTATAAAGTTTGGATCTTGGATGGGTGGAGACAGAGATGGAAATCCTAATGTTACAGCAAAGGTCAGGTTTTGACTCTCAAGTTTGACTTCAATTTTTGACTTTTTATTTTCAACATACTTGTGTAAACCTTGCAGGTTACGAAAGACGTCTGTTTATTATCGAGGTGGATGGCTATCGATCTATACACCCTAGAGGTTGATAACCTTAGATTTGAGCTCTCTATGAACCAATGTAGTGACAGACTTTCAAAACTGGTTCATGAAATTCTTCGAAAAGGTCCATAATTTACATTTTTTTAAAAATATTTCATGTTAACTTAATCGTATACATTTTGATATATGATGATTTTTTTCATTTATTTAATAGAATATTCTGAAGAGGACCGACATGAGAAAATAAATCAGATAATGAATAAGGCTCATAATGTTCATGGCTTACCTTTACAGCTGCCTGAGGGTGCTGATTCACCATCACATACAGGTACAATTTATTAATAATTATAATCATGTTGCATTTATATTATTTTTATTTTTTAGATGATTAGTATGTTATTTTAAATGCTGATTAGAATGCAACAATGTGGAATCTCATTATCCTCAACTGGATGTTCCCGGATCAGAGTTCAAGCCTTTGAAAGAGGTAATACTATATCTGGCAACTGACACTCATACTCTCAAATTTAGGTCAACTGGGTCAAGCTTTCGGGTCAATTGGATCTTGAGAAAAATTAGGTCTAGCAATGTAAATTAAAACTTTATAAAGGTCCAATGGATTTCAGTCCAACCTATTCTGGTAGTGGCTTGCTAGATGCTTTTGGTTGGGTAGAAATTTCCAAGGGAATCATGCTCTTGTTATCTTTATAGTTATGTCTAAATGGGTCATAATTGCCACTTCAATTATTAATGCTGTAATGTTTAGAACATGATGTCGTTTCATTTGTGGTAGTTGTATTGGTTTGACTACGGTTTGTGGTAAATTGACGATTTAACTCAGGTGGAAATGAATGTGATTTCTAAACGGGTCAAGTGTCAAAATGGTTAAATGGTCGGTTTTCCTGTAAAATGAATTTAGGTTGTTACACGTTGGTCTTATACAAAATATAAAGGAACAGGTCTAATGGGTATCAATTCTCTAAACTCAATATATAGATATATGTCTAATGGGTCTTGTAAATTGGTCGAGCATAACAAGTTTCATCCGCCAAACATTTATAAAAGCATTCATGCTTATATAATTTATTATGTATATTAATATTTTCTTATATTAAAAATTAATATTTAATATAATAACCAAAATAATTTAATAAATGTAAAATTATATGACCCGTTTGGACCCATTTGACCTGTGACCCATTTCGACCCATTACCCAACCCGACCCGACCCGACCCATATGGACCCGTTTAATAATTTGACGCGTTTGACTCATGACCCAAATCAAACCAAAACTATTTTGACTAGTCACCTTAACCGACCTAACCTGGCCCGTTTGCCAGGCATAGGTAATACACAACTGATACTGATATGAACTTTAGTATTTATAAAAACCAGATGGATCACATTTTGCTAATTACAGGGTGGAGAATCGACTTCATCCTCAATTTCAAGCCAAACTGCAAAATCACCTCAGCCAAATACACTGAAAGGAACACTTATTATTCAGAGGAAAATGTTAGCCGAATCACAAGCAGGAAAAGCAAGCTTCCAGAGGCTTCTAGAACCAAAAATGGCTCAAAAATCTGCAATATCTCCTTATCGAATCGTTCTTGGGGACGTTAAAGATAAAGTATACTTTTTGTATTCTGTAATGATGTACACTAATTTCCTTTTTTGGTGATATTGTATGATACATGATTTCTTATATGAATCCAGCTTAGGAATACTAGAAGACGGTTAGAGCAGCTTCTAGAAGGTCATCCGTGTGACCTGGATCCTTGTGATTATTATGACACACCAAACCAGCTGTTGCAACCACTCCTTTTATGCTATGAATCCCTGGTATAAAACAAAAGCTTTGATCCATGCTCTTATGAACAGTCAAAATTAGAATAATATGACAAGTGAATGAGTAAATGTTTTTTTTTTTTGGACAGCAATCATGCGGGTCAGGAATTTTGGCTAATGGTAGACTTGCTGACTTAATAAGAAGAGTGTCTGTATTTGGAATGGTATTAATGAAGCTTGATTTACGCCAGGTTTGTTTTCTTTCATATATCACAAAGGTGGCAAATTTTGACCAATTTACTTATGAATAAGTCCATTTGAGTCCATTTGGGAAGTGTTCGAATGGGTTGAACAGGTTAATTGGGGTGAAGTATTCTATCGTTTATTCTCATTGCCTATCAGCCAATAATATCCAGATCGTTTTCATCTCAATATTTTGAATATATATGTAATTATTTCTTCTGTAATTAAAGTCAACATTTTGATTGTCTGTATATTCATACAGAAAATGAAGTTGTTGTTAGCAGGTCAACCCTACCTGACCTATTCAACACTGACTATACTAAAGTCGCCTGTTTTAATCTTAACCCATTTGACACATTACCCAACCCGCCCAACAAATTTTCTTGATTTTACAGGAATCTGGTAGACATTCAGAGACCATTGATGCGGTCACCAATTATCTTGGCATGGGTAAATACAGTGAATGGGATGAAGCTAAAAAACTTGAGTTTCTATCAAAAGAGCTAAAAGGAAAAAGGCCTCTTATTCCACCAACCATTGACGTAAGATCAACGCGTCATTTTTAATAACGTTAAGTGTTAATTTTGTATATATTCATGATCCTTTTACATTGATGTGTTATTGTTATGTTATTAGGTTTCCCCAGAAGTAAAAGAAGTCTTGGATACGTTCCGAGTTGCTGCAGAGTTGGGAAGTGATTCATTAGGAGCATATGTGATCTCTATGGCCTCAAATGTATGATGCGTACATATTTAATATTCCGTCCGTCCCAAAATAATTGTCCCAGTTTGACTTTTGAAGTGCTTCATTTTCAAATATGACTTCAAATATTTTTGTTTGTCATATAATTGATAAAACTTATACCAATGAAAACACGTTTAAAACCTAGTCCATTCACATAAATTTCATCAAATATTATACTACGTATAAAACAAACATAAATCTTTAAATTCAAAGTTGTGAAAGGAAGACTTTTAAAAGTCAAATGGGACAGTTATGTTGAAATTATAAGAATGATTTTATTATGTTGATTCATTTAGGCGAGCGACGTTCTTGCTGTGGAGCTTCTCCAGAAAGACGCTCGTCTTGCTGTAGCAGGGGAGCAAGGCAGACCATGTGTCGGTGGGATGTAAGGCTACATTCGTACTAAAAGCTATCATCACCGATTTAATAACCTAACGAAATTTCTTTTATTATAACAGATTGCGGGTCGTTCCTTTGTTTGAGACTGTAGCGGATTTGAGAGGAGCGGGATCAGTGATAAGAAGATTATTATCTATTGATTGGTATCGTGATCATATAATAAAGAACCACAATGGTCACCAAGAGGTAGAGGATGAAATTTTTAGAACTTTTCACACAACAAATACACCTTACATTACACACACACTCTATTTCCATTTATGCAGGTTATGGTTGGATACTCAGATTCGGGTAAAGATGCAGGGCGTTTTACTGCTGCGTGGGAATTATACAAAGCTCAAGAGGATGTTGTAGCTGCTTGTAAGGAGTACGGTATTAAAGTTACTTTATTTCATGGTCGCGGAGGGAGTATTGGTCGTGGTGGTGGTCCCACACATCTTGCTATTCAATCACAACCTCCTGGTTCAGTTATGGTATGTTTTACTATCAGTTATATCTAGCTTCTTAATTGAATGGTTCAACACTGAAACACTGAATGCAGAACTATTCAACATTCAGCACATTTGTTTCTGACATGTTAATGACATATGATGCTGTTTACTTGATTTTTCAGGGTACATTACGATCAACAGAACAAGGAGAAATGGTGCAGGCCAAGTTCGGGTTGCCCCAAATAGCTGTTCGTCAATTAGAAGTCTACACGACAGCTGTCCTTCTTGCCACCCTGCGTCCCCCAAAGCCACCTCGAGACGAAAACTGGCGTACGCTAATGGAAGAAATCTCAAAAATTAGCTCAAAGAACTACAGAAGCACAGTCTACGAAAATCCCGAATTCCTTACTTATTTTCAAGAAGCAACACCACAAGCCGAACTCGGTAACCTCAACATCGGTAGCCGTCCAACTCGTCGTAAAACGTCACTCGGAATCGATCACCTGCGCGCCATTCCATGGATATTCGCATGGACACAAACTCGATTCGTTCTACCTGCGTGGTTAGGAGTTGGAGCCGGCTTAAAAGGTGTTTGTGAACAAGGGCACACAGAAGAATTAAAAGCAGCTTATAAAGAATGGCCTTTTTTTCAATCCACATTGGATCTTATCGAAATGGTTTTGGGTAAAGCTGATGTTCCGATTGTTAAACATTACGATGAAGTGCTTGTTTCTGAAAGTCGAAGGGGTCTTGGCGATCAACTTAGGAACGATCTTTTGACAACTGAAAATTATGTGCTGGTTGTCACTGGACATGAGAAGTTGTCTGATAATAATAAGAGTTTAAGGATGTTGATCGAAAGTAGGCTTCCGTATTTAAATCCTCTTAATATGTTGCAGGTCGAGATTTTGAGACGCTTGAGAAATGATACTGAGAATCATAAGCTTCGCGATGCATTGCTTATAACTATAAATGGAATTGCTGCTGGGATGAGGAATACTGGTTAAGTTATTATTGATTAATAATTAATTAATGATATGTACATATGAAGTTGAAAATTTGTTGAGTTTGGAGTTATGCAAATACAAGTTATATGATTGAAGCTTGTAACATACAGAAATTGTACATGTAGTTTCAGTCTTGGTGCAATTTTGAGTATTAGGATTGTTGTTGAGAATAATACTGGTTTATATTCAGGTGTTACCCAGAATTCAACAATGTAGTGTTAGTAATGTTGTATACTTGTTTGATTTGTTTAAGAATATAAATAAATTTTTTTTATCTTTATAGTGTTTGGGCCGATCATAGTGGGCTGCTATCCAAATTATTAACAACGCCATTGTTTAAGGCCCAATGGTAATATTAGTTTCCCACTTCATCCATTGGGCCGATCTAGAAAATTATTTGTTTTTGATAGAATAAAATAGAAAGGGTCTTATTATTTGCTTTTAACTCTGACTCTTTGCTAATTAGGTTTAATGAAATCAGTGATTTAAGTTCATATGATAGTGTCTTTAACGTTGTTTTTCCTCCGGATCTTATTACCATGTCGAACCGGGCGGTTAGTTTTGGAGATAAGATTCCGGCCGATGTTAGGTCCGTGTTGAGGGGTGATTCAAATGGTGGTAATGTGTTTGCTGTTAATCAGGGGCACTCTTCTCTTGGTTGTGATTTATATGCCAACCATTTGGGTAATGTGAATCAAGTTTTGAAATCTAAAGCTAATAATGGTCTTCCTAAAATTGTGAACGGCACAATCGACCCAACTAGTGCACCATATAATTTAGTTCCTACTGCCATGGATGTCCATGCTGGTTTGGTTTCAGTTTCATGCATTAACCAGGGCCCGTAGTGTTTCGGACTGCCCTGTGATTGCGGTTTTGTTGTGAAACCTCCCTCTGAATGTGGTACCACCATTGGTGGTGTTGTCGAGGCTAGTTTGGCCGAAGGTGGTCTTGTGAATTTTAATCTTCGTGCGGCATTTCGGATTCAAGACCTCTTTACACAGATAAGTTTCTCGGAAACGTGACTACTTATATGCCGGAGGATGGTGATTCGAGTTTAGTTGGCGTTCAAGTAGACCTTGGTAATTCTAGTTTGGTTGACGTTCAAGTGACCCTTAGTAATTCGGAGTCCAGTGGCCATATTTGTTTCTCCTTAGATGTGGGCGGTGTTGAAGACATACCTAAAGAAAGTCGTTTCGAAGCTTGTGTTGAGATGATGGAGTAAATTGGGGTCGAGAAGGTTGAAGGTACTCGTATTGGTTCGAACGCCACTCCTAAAGCTCCGTCTAAAGGCAGGAAGCAAAAGAAAAGATGGCCGACTCATGATGATAACATCGAGACCTCTATTTTTATTAAAGATGCTTAGTTATTAGTTGGTTGTATGTCTTTGTCTTGTTATGTTTAGATGGTTTCAAATCTTTTCCGCATAAGTTTTCGTATTGGGTCGTTTTAGGTGTTGTGGATTTGTGGTCTTGTATTAATGTTTTGTTGGTCATTGCCTTGGTCCATGGTGTGATCTCTTAGTTAGTTTGTTGCTTTGCCGAGCTCATTTGTTGCTCTCGGTTTGTATGTTTCTAGGGGTTACAACTTTAATGAAACTTGCCTTTTATTATATAAATTTTAAGTTTTCTTTACCAAAAAAAAAGAAAAAAAAGAAATGGTCTTGTTAAGTTTTAATCTTTTAATTTTTTCTGTTGTGAAAGTATATAGTAATTGATATTTTATATGATCGGTGTCGAAGGGCCGGTCAAAAATAGCCTAATTACTCTACTTTAGATAGGGTAAGCAGGATTCGTTCCACGGGAAGTTATGGTTAATTAGCAAGCAATTTCAAGATTGGTTTGTTTGTGATTAACTAAAATTAACTAAAGTAAAGACTAGATTAACAATTACTAAGCAAATGTAAACTTTGAGTATTTAAGAGCATAAACAATGAACTAAACGAAAAGGTTGTAATCAATTGGATGTAAGCCTTTATTCCTTAGCAATCCCAATTATGCATGTACTAGTTCAACAAATTCTTATGCTATCAAATTATCAACTAAATCTCATAGACAAGACTTCTTCAGTTTTCCAATTTATGATTATCTTGGGCACAAGCAATGCTACTTACACACGTTGTCTTTTTCCCTATACTAAATTGTAACTAGGTTGAATTAAGCACAAGATGTTAAATATCAATCACTTGTCTTGCAACAATCAATAACTTTCAAACTTGCATTAAATGATAATTCAAAAGATTCAATGAAATTATAAACCAAAAGACATAAGGATTACAAAATCAAGAATCACATAAGTAAATGAAGAACTAAACATACAATAATTGTTCATGCAAGGAATAAAGTAAAAGAAACTAGCCAAGCATGTTAGTGATGATGATCATGGTTGCTTCTTGAAGTTGCATGATGAACACTCCTTGAAACCTAGCTTGGATCTTGATTTGATGATGATTGATGGTGCGTATTTGTGTGTTTGATGCTCCTTAAACTGATGGAAAAGATGTCTTATTCGTAGCCTAGGGTTTCCTTTATATAGGAATAAAGTAGGGTATTCCCCAAGCTTGAAATCCCTCAAATCCGGCTCTAAATTCTATCCAAAAATATGCCCAGCCGCAATTTACTCTCACCAACCGCAATTTACGCCCAGCCGCAAAAACCCAAGCGCCTCCTTATGCCCGTTTCTGACCTGAGCAAACTTTTAATTTCAGGCCAGCCGCAATTTACTCTCACCAGCCGCAATTTGCGGCTGGGTACTTTTTTCACGCCTTTTTCTCGTTTTAATCCTCGTTTTCGCATTTCGTCTTGACTCGTTACCCATTATAAAAACCTTATAAAAGAGCCTTTTCAACCTCAAATGCACACATAAAATTTATCTTTTAATATCAAACACAATCGGCATTTATGAACCGATCAACTCCCCCACACTTATCATTGTTTGTCCTCAAACAATCTTAAACTCAAATCTTCAACTCAAATCTCTAGCAAATGATAAATCTTCAAAGGCATGAATAAAACTGCAAAGTCTTGAACTCAATGTGAAACATAAATTCCTCCGACATGGCTCCCAATTGAAGTGAACTAACTTTAAATTCCCAAATTGAATCATGATTATATCAACATCTTTTCTTGAACGAATACTTCATAGCAAAGTGTAAATAAACCTCGAGCTTTTTAATCTTCAAATAAACCATGAGTTAAGTGGGAGCCATACACCATATGAACTAGATAAAAAAAATGTACCGTCAATTCCATATTTGTTTTAAAGGTTGGTGTGCCAGAGTGCCCGAAGACACCCTTTTTGGTTCTCCCGGTGTTTTAGGATCACGGCACTCATCTCATGCCCCAACAACTCCTCCGGTGACTCTTGGAGCAGGGTGGACAATCGACGAAGGGTCGTGGAATTTAAGTCCCACGTGACTTATAATGAGAAATAATTTTTGTGGATTTAGCCCCATCTAGCTCTATTTTTAGTGGTACTATACGCCCCAACAAGGCTCTCGTGTAGGAATATTTATCCAGCCCCTATACTGGCTGTTTTATGGATTTGGCTCCATCGAGCTCTCGTTTTGTGGTTTTAGCCCCAAGCATGGCTCTCGTTTAGGAATATTTATCCAGCCCCTATACTGGCTGTTTTGCAGCGAACTGCGGGTATGGCTAGTGTCATCCACAGCTAATCCTAGTTTTGGATAGTGACACAGAACAAGTCCAAGCACTAGCATTTGTTCCCGGTATCGAAACAAGATGTGAATGAACAGGAAATGACATTTTGTACCTTTCACTTTCGTCAATTCGTGGGTAAAAAGCTGCACTAAAAAGTGCTTGCGAAGCGTAAATTGGAAGACTTTACTTCCTTCTTGAAAACACCTTGATAACACAACTAAGAAGACTTTACTTCTTAACTTTACCATTTGAAAAATCTTTATTAATTAAGATGCTAACGACCAACTTTTTCTTAATACCCCTTAATACCATGCCACTTCACTTATTCTTTCAACTCTTTTTTTTTCACAAAAATCACACTTGATTTGTTATAAAATTATGATTAAAAATTTTGTTCAATCGCAATAATCATAATGTTTTACTCATTTTAAGCTTCAAACCCAAGTAATGTGTCCCAAAAGAAAATTTTAATTTTCCCCTTTCCCCCACACTTGAATCATGCTACGCCCTCGTACGCATGTTTAGAGTATTACAATACTTATGTGAAAATAAAAAGGGGAAATCTAACACATTATCGAGATACTCGCAAGTTCATCATCCAATAGTAACCACCGCACATCATTTTGATTCATCATCACGCATTCCATTCGATTACATTTATCCTTCCATTACAACTTAGAAAAGAAAGCAAAAGAAAAGCGTAAAATCTAACTAGCCACTTCCGTAGGACTCACGGTTGCACTTAGCGTGTGCAACAAGCCTTTAAACTACCCGATTCCCTCGGGTGAACGAGTTTTGTCTCGTGAGGGCTTGCAATGAACATACCCACAAAGTTCATTTAACTAAAAATAAATAAAAATAAAATAGAAACAAAGTAAAAATAAAATGAAGAAGACTTACAAACTCTACATATAGTTTGTGCAGTTTTATTTCTGAGTCGCGCACACGACTCTTTCTTCACTTCAGCTAATTCCAGGACTGTAGAAGGTTCCTCCTTCCCTCACTTTATGAGAACCTTCAATATCTCTAACTTTTCTCAAATTAGAATCCAACCACACATCATTCTCCTTAGCCACATGTATTAACTCAAACAATTTAGCTTTTTATTTAGAAGACAAGATACACACAAGACGGTTGGTTAAGCTTTCATCCCCCCTACTCCTAGCATTATGGACCCGTCTATGTAATTTCCTCATGGAACGATCAAGCATCGGATCATCCCCATATTCCTTACACTCACTATCATGCCTCAAAGAACTATGTGGCGGGTTTTCACTATCTCCCCCACACTTATGCCCTTCAAGATCCTCTAAATTGGAAAACACCTCATAATCAACTTGAAAATTCACATTTTCATTCTTATTCACTTTGATCTTGTGACCTCAAAACCTCTCAACAAGTTGTTCTACGTTTCTCCCCATTACTTTAACTACTTTTGTATAGGATTCTTCAGACTTTTCAAGTGTATCAACAGACACATTCCCAACACACATAGTCTCCATTTTGTTATCACTGGATACCTGCTCATTTGATTTTCTCATTGATGGTGGTCGGTAAGGCTCAATCGTCTTTGGAGTTACCAAATGTTCCATCTTATCATCTTTCTCACTAAATGTGGACACTGTCATCACAGTTTCTTTCATCGGTAACGAATAAGTGGTGTTGATAGACGAACTCAACTTGGTTTCAAGAACTTGACTCAAATTTTTTAATTCCCGCTTAAGATTTTGTATCGACTCTTGTTGACTCATCAAAATTTCTGCATTAGTTTTTATTTGAGATTCCATGAATTCACTCGTCATACCCTCTTCACTAAATTTTCTTACCTCCTCTTTCTCTTTCACATCAGGTGCATACTTTTGAACCTGTTCATGGTTAGTATCCAACAAAAAACAATCCTGGACATCCGGTGTATGTAATGAATTAAAAATATTAATCCGTGATCTCTTATTACCAAAAGAAATATCCATAACCCCGGTTCTACAATTGATAAGAGCATCAATTGTGGCCAAAAATGGACGACCAAGAATGATCGTCGGTTGGGTCTCCCTAAAAGTGGTCTCTGTGTCCATAACTATAAAATCTACTGGGTAATAAAAGTCTTCCACTTTCACAATCACATTTTCCAACATACCCCGTGGAGTTCTACCGATCCGCAAGTTGGACAAGAATATCTGTATGTTTTAAAGTTCCCAACTCGTATTGGTCAACAAGGCTCGATGGAAGTATGTTAATACTAGCCCCTAAGTCCAACAAAGCCTTTTTGACATTAACATTACCCACCGTAACCGAAATTAATGGTGTCCCCGGGTCCTTAAACTTAGGTGGAAGTGAACCCGAAATTACAGCACTCACTTTTTCAGTTAATTTTACCTTTTTGGGCAATGATGCGTTGAGTTTACGCTTTTGAACACACAAATCTTTTAAAAACTTAGCATATGCTGGAATTTGTTTGATTGCATCAATAAATGGAATATTGATTTTTACTTGTTTAAATGTTTCCCACATATCATCCGTTTTCGGTCCCTTTTTCCCATAAGGGAATTGGTTTGGGGACTCCAAAGCCTCGGGGAATGGAATGGTATTAGTTTCCATGTCTGATTTCCCAATTTCGTTAAAGATGGCTTCTTTATTTTCCACCCCCTTCCCATGGTCAATATTTTCACTTACCTCATCCTCCTCATCAAGAACGATAGGAGACTTACTTGCATCGCGTTGAGCTACCTCTTTCTCACCAACCTTATTGTCATACTTCTTTCCACTACGCAAGGTGCCTACCATGTTTACACTATGTCCTTTTCCCGAGTCCTTATGATTTGGATTTAACACCGTATAACTCGGTATGGTACCCGGCTCCCTATTTCCCTTACTTTATGCTACATTACCGATCTCCTTAGCCAATGCACCAATCGACTTATTTTGCACTTCTATCATTTTACGCATTTCGGAGATGAACGCATCCATCTTAGCATCCGAGCTCGATGGTTGATTGGGTGGAGCATTGTTTTGATTTTGGTTTTGGTTTTGATAATTGTTTTGATTTTGGTAATTGTTTTGGTTTTGGTTTTGGTTTCGGTTATTGGGATAAGGGTTTTGGTAGTTTCCTTGGTTTTGAAAGTTGTTTTAGTTTTGGAAGTTATTTTGAGGTCTTGGTTGGGTTCCTTGATTGTTAGCATTTAGAGCATTGCTGTTGCTCCAACTAAAGTTTGGATGATTTCTCCATCCTGGATTATATGTGTTGGAGTATGGATCAAACCTCCTTCCCTGAACCTCATGAACCTGTTCTTCCATTATTTGTTGATTTACCGGTGAAAGCCCATTTCTACATCCGTATGCAAAGTGAGAAGGATCTCCACAAATCTCACAAACTTCCTGAACCTGCGAAACATTACAAGCAAGACCCTGGTTTGGGTTGTTAAATATAAGCATTTTCAAATCATCTAATTATTGCTCTAAGTTCATAGATGAACCACCCGAATCGGAAACATGATTCACTCGGGAGGTACTAGGTTGTTTACGATTAAACGAAGCTTGGGTTTTTGAACCTTTTCTTAACTGTTCAAAGAACGTCCATTCATCATCACTAGATCGAGTTAAAAATGCCCCACCACTAGCCGCCAAAAGGAATTGCCTATTTTGGGAATCCAAACTATCATAGAAAATTTTAACCAATTCCCATTTTGGTATCTCATGGTGTGGGCATGCTCTAAGTAACTCCTTCAAACGCTCGTACGCTTCATGAAATAATTCACCCGGTAATTGTTTAAAATATTTTATTTGCGTGCGCATGTCTGAAGTTTTACTTATGGGATAAAACTCCTCTAAAAATCGTTTTTTCATCACCGCCCAAGTAATAATACTCCGGGCGAGTAAAGAGAGAAACCATCGTTTTGCCTTATCTTTAAGTGAATAAGGAAATAATCGCAGACGTACCTCATCATCAGTGAAACCGTTTACCTGATTAGTAGCACATATCTCATTAAACTCAGTGATGTGTTCATATGGTTCCTCGTTAGCCATACCTCGGTAGGTTGGCAAGATCGAAATGAGTTGAGGTCGGACCTCAAATCGTCGATTGTTTCCTCCTGCCGGTGCAGGATAAACAATGGGTGAATGATCCTCAAAATCACCCGGTTGGTAGTAGGTGTCTACTCCTCTTGGTCGTTCGGCCATCCTGTCTCGTTGATCAAAAACTTCCTCTTCAGTGTCAGACTCTGATTTAGGAGAGTTTGGTGGAACAATCGGATGTGTCTCTAACTATGGTTGAGTGGATGCTGAAGCCACTGTCGAACCCTTTAAGATTCTTGTAGCTTTTCGATTAGCTTTTGCAGATTTCTCGATTTCCGGGTCTAAAGTCTTAAGATTTTGATCTCCCAAACTCTGAGTTTGCATACACTAACCTGCACTTCAACAAGAACAAGAACACCGAGCGTAAAACTGACAAAAACAAAATAAACAAAACACTATTTTTGGATTTTTATTGGTTTTATAATTTTTATGGTTTTTCTAATTTAACAAGAAAGCAATAAAATAAGAGCTCGCAATCAAGCGCACACCTCCCCGACAGCAGCGCCAAAATTTGATCGGTGTCGAAGGGCCGGTCAAAAATAGCCTAATTACTCTACTTTAGATAGGGTAAGCAGGATTCGTTCCACGGGAAGTTATGGTTAATTAGCAAGCAATTTCAAGATTGGTTTGTTTGTGATTAACTAAAATTAACTAAAGTAAAGACTAGATTAACAATTACTAAGCAAATGTAAACTTTGAGTATTTAAGAGCATAAACAATGAACTAAACGAAAAGGTTGTAATCAATTAGATGGAAGCCTTTATTCCTTAGCAATCCCAATTATGCATGTACTAGTTCAACAAATTATTATGCTATCAAATTATCAACTAAATCTCATAGACAAGACTTCTTCAGTTTTCCAATTTATGATTATCTTGGGCACAAGCAATGCTACTTACACACGTTGTCTTTTTCCCTATACAAAATTGTAACTAGGTTGGATTAAGCACAAGATATTAAATATCAATCACTTGTCTTGCAACAATCAATAACTTTCAAACTTGCATTAAATGATAATTCAAAAAATTCAATGAAATTATAAACCAAAAGACATAAGGATTACAAAATCAAGAATCACATAAGTAAATGAAGAACTAAACATACAATAATTGTTCATGCAAGGAATAAAGTAAAAGAAACTAGCCAAGCATGTTAGTGATGATGATCATGGTTGCTTCTTGAAGTTGCATTATGAACACTCCTTGAAACCTAGCTTGGATCTTGATTTGATGATGATTGATGGTGCGTATTTGTGTGTTTGATGCTCCTTAAACTTATGGAAAAGATGTCTTATTCGTAGCCTAGGGTTTCCTTTATATAGGAATGAAGTAAGGTATTCCCCAAGCTTGAAATCCCTCAAATCCGGATCTAAATTCTATCCAAAAATACGCCCAGCCGCAATTTACTCTCACCAACCGCAATTTACGCCCAGCCGCAAAAACCCAAGTGAAAGGACCCGTTCATATACGTTATAAACGATTCACAATAGTTGATTACATTGCGAGGTATTTGACCTCTATATGATACATTTTACAAACATTGCATTCGTTTTTAAAAGACAATCTTTCTTTAAATCGAAAATTGACAGGTATGCATACCATTTCATAATATCCACTATCCAACTATAAATTGATTTAATAATAATCTTTAATGAACTCAATGACTCGAATGCAACGTTCTTCGAAATATGCTATGAAAGACTCCAAGTAATATCTTTAAAATGAGCAAATGCACAGCAGAAGATTTCTTTAACACCTGAGAATAAACATGCTTTAAAGTGTCAACCAAAAGGTTGGTGAGTTCATTAGTTTATCATAATCATTTATTTCCATCATTTTAATAGACCACAAGAATTTCATTTCCAGTTCTCATAAATATACGTCCCATGCATAGAGACAAAAATAATCATTCATATGGTGAATACCTGGTAACCGACATTAACTAGATACATATAAGAATATCCCCTATTATTCCGGGATCCTCCTTCGGACATGATATAAATTTCGAAGTACTAAAGCATCCGGTACTTTTGATGGGGTTTGTTAGGCCCAATAGATCTATCTTTAGGATTCGCGTCAATTAGTGTGTCTGTTTCCTAATTCTTAGATTACCAGACTTAATAAAAAGGGGCATATTCGATTTCGATAATTCAACCATAGAATGTAGTTTCACGTACTTGTGTCTATTTTGTAAATCTTTTATAAAACCTACATGTATTCTCATCCCAAAAATATTAGATTTTAAAAGTGGGACTATAACTCACGCATATAAATATTGTAAAACAGTTAATAAAGCATTTGCATGTATTCTCAGCCCAAAAATGTAATGAGTAAAAAGGGAGTAAATGAAACTCACCATATTGTATTTCGTAGTAAAAATACATATAACGTCATTGAACAAGTGCAAGGTTGGCCTCGGATTCACGAACCTAAATTAATTATATATATTTATGTGTTGGTCAATATTTGTCTAACAAATTAGGTCAAGTCATAGTGTACCACAATCCTAATGCTCGAGACTAATATGCAAAAGTCAACAAAAGTAAATTTGACTCAAAATAATTTCCAAAAATCTATACATGATTAATATATAGTTTAAATATCGTTGTTTTATATTTTTAAATATTTTAAAAGATTTATTAGAGTAAATAATATAATTTATTTATTAATAAATAAAATTTTATATTAAATTTATATAATAAAATATACTTATATATATATATATATATATATATATATATATATATATATATATATATATATATATATATATATATATATATATATATATATATATATATATATATATATATATATTAAGTAATAAAATTTATAGGGTTCATTTAATATCATAAAGATAATATGATAGGTATTATTAAAGTAAGTTATTACACGTAGTAAAATATGTTTGTATCACATATTTATTTGATAAAATAATATCTATAATGATAGTAAGTAAAAGTTGTATTATTTTGTAATAATAATAATTATTATAAAAATATCAATATTTATAATTACTAAGATGACATTAGATAAAACGATAATTCTAATTATGATAACTTTAATATTTACGGTAATTTTTAATATTATCTTTAAAATAATAATTCTATTTAAAATAATAATAATAATGATATTTTATAGTAACAATGACATTTCTATTAAAATGACAATTTTTGTTAAAATAATAGTTTTAATACTAACGATACTTTTAATAATAATAGTAATGATAAAAATAATAAGAACGATAATTTTATCAAAATCAATATCTTATAACATTTTAATTTCATCATGATACTCTTACCCATTATTTCCTAATCGTTTCGTTTATTAGCTTTTAATCGTCTTTTATATCGTGTTCATAATAATGATAATAATAGTAATCAAAATAATTAGGTGTTACAAATATTTGTTTTAATTACACTAATATTAATAATGATAGTTACTATAACATTATTAACGATAATACTAATAATTATCTTAATGATAATATAGTAATAATAATAATACAATAACAATAACCATTTTTAAATAATAATATATATATTAATAATGATAATAATAATAATAATAATAATAATAATAATACCAATAATAATAATAATAATAATAATTGGATAATAATAATAATACTAATTATAACTTTAACGATAATAACGATAGTAATAATAAAAAAATAACAATTTTTAATGATAAATCCCTTTTATTGATAAAGATAATAATAATGATAATAATAAGATAAAACTAGAACGACGATAAAAACGACGATAATAATAATCATTTTTAATAAAAATATCGAAAATTCAATTGATTATAACTTCTAATCCATTCATCGAAACCATTCGATATCTAAAGGAAAAGTTCTTAATTTTTCGCTAGATTTCCAAGGACATGCATATCTTATACCTTATCTCAACCGCAAGTGTAACTAATTCAGCATTCAACCTAACCTGTCTAAGGGCAATATCAAAAGTACAAGCATGCATAATCCTAAATACTCGAGCACTAGTCAGGGATACACTATTAGTATGTAAAAGTTAAATTATGAGTACTCACGTATCAATATTGAGATTCAATATTGCAGGAAAGGTACGTAGACGCAACGGAAATGATAAACACTATATTGACCTCACGAGCATACCCATGAACCATACTCAATCACCTCCATAGCTATAACCCATCATTTCCTTAATCCTATCCCACTCGAAAAACAATTTCGAAATCACTCGGACAGCACTCCGTCGTAATATTTTATGTATACTAATAATATCTTGAAATAATACGGAGTAAATATATATATGTAAATCGATTGAGAGAGTTTAGAGAAAAATATTTTCAAGTTTCTATGAAATAATGAAACCTATTGAATTCTATTTATAATAGATTTTTGAATTATTAAAGTGAATTATTAAAGTATGAATTATTAAAGTGAATTATTAAAGTATGAATTATTAAAGTGAATTATTAAAGTATGAATTATTAAAGTGAATTATTAAAGTATGAATTATTAAAGTGAATTATTAAAGTATGAATTATTAAAGTGAATTATTAAAGTTAAAGTAAAGTAAAAATAAAGTAAAGGTAAAGTTTAAGTATAGTAAAAGTATAAAACTAAGTACGTATAATACGCGTATAAATATATATAATATTAATTTAAATCATTATATATATAAAATAAAATATAAATATCGTTATCTTTATCATACTAGTTAAGTAATGAGTTGTCAAAAGTGGTTCTAGATATTTATAAAAGTTATATAAGTTTTAATAATAAAGTTCTTTTTAAACTGAAAACGTTTTTGTACGTTTGAAACTAAATAGATCAATCGAGTCTTTATGAGATTCAATCTTCCACTATCCTTTGTCTAGTTCTCAATGATTGACAATTTGTTCTTATTTATAAATCACTTTACCATTTTCCGAATATTGTTAAAATGGAAAGATTTCTCAAATCAACGTGGGCCTTTCAACAGAGACTTGTAATCATAATTCAATATTTCTGATAATTCAATCATTTGATCTTATCTTCTAATTCCATTGATAAACATTTTGAAACAGATACAATCATATAAAGTATTTAATCTAATATTTTTTTACGTTTCAAGTTATAATATATATACACATATACATATATAATCATATTCGTTTAATGGTTCGTGAATCGTTGGAACTTGGTCGAGGTTGAATGAATGTATGAACATAGTTTAAAATTCTTGAAATTTAACTTAACAAATATTGTTTATCGTGTCGGAAACATATAAAGATTAAAGTTTAAATTTGGTTGGAAATTTCCCGGTTGTCACAGTATCTACCCGTTAAAGAAATTTCGTCCCAAAATTTGAGTGGAAAGGTCGTGAATGATAATAAGTATGTTTTCATGATGCATACGGGCTAAAAATTAGAGTTTTATCATCAGCGAATAATTTGGATAAACAATCCATTTATATGAAGAGTACGAATGAAGCTAACATAGAAGAGTGAAATGAGTAAGTGTAGATTCATCTTATCATTTGACGTAGATATGATTGATTCCCAGATTTCAAGGAATTTGAAGAAAATCTTCTTAATAAGATTTGACTCTCCGGTAATCAAGGGAATTAGGATCCGCTTTAAATGCGATCGTCCATTTTAATTGTTCTGTCGGAGATTTTCTTATAGATTCACCTCCTTCGTTTCCTTACAACTCACACCTTCTGTTGATGCATTTTATGCAAGTCCCTAGACATCTACCCACGTCCATTGCAGGTACAACAGTTTACAGGCCACCATGATTGCTCGTTATTATCCTATACATGTTTGTATGTGGTTACAGGAACTGCAGGAACGAGATTTAGATGTTTGACTATGTTAGACTTAGTTAGACGTACGAGTGAAGCCTCACTAGTACGGCTGACAGGCTCATACGCACGGTTGATGCTGAGCTAAGTCACAATTACAACCTAAATGAGAAGACACGAGTGAGTGATCACCCGTATGGCTGATGAAGCCAACTCGTACGTGTGATGAATGAATCGTATGGGTGAGTCAACATCAGGGGTATATAAAGTCTTATGTTCTTCATTTTAGGTTAAGCCTCTCATTTGTTACACACACTCAGATCTAGTGAGCTCCTCCAATTTTCTCTCAGTCCAAATCACCCAGGTGGTGAATAATAGCTCTAGGTGTTGATCTAATCACACTTTATTTAGTTGTGGTTTGACTAAATTAATCAAAAAAAAAATTAACCTATTCACTAGAGGGTTTGATTCACTTATTCCGCCATTGTGTGAGTTAAATCTGTTGATTTCTAAGTTCCTAGTCATGTTTCATCACCTTCTATTCTTTCCCCCTCAACTCATATTTTAAAGTATTCATCAATATGCTCCATCCAGTTCTGATTCTCGATATACTTCTAACTTTCATATCGGTCATTCTTCTTTTTCATCTACCGCCGGAAGAATCTATTTACTTCTACTATACTCTTGGGTTTATAGTGTTTCTAGTTCTCCCGTGTCTTTATATTGCTATATGCATCGATATATATGGTTTATAATTTCTGGTTTATCGTTGGGCTTTATATGTTCCCTTATATTTCAAAGTCTCTGCTTCTGTCTTCTATAATCATTATCATTAACAGTTAATGCTCTCTTTTATTTGCTGCAATTTATATCCCAATTTTTATTTCGGAGTTTTGTCCTTTTGTTTCTTCTTCTTGCGATTAAGCACCGCTTGTAATGGTCCAGAATTCACAGATATGAATTTCAGAATGAACATTGTTAATGTTCTAGGAAGGAAATTGTGATGGCACGATCTTGACTTGTCAAATTACTAGAATACCTTGGAAAAGGCGGAATCATCAAGAAATATTTTTTTGATATTTTAGAGGTTAAATAGAATACAAGAGTCGTATAACATGGCACATGATGATATTATGATCTGTGAATCATCACGTTCCATTTAGAAACTCAGCATGACTTACTGTAATATAATCACGTTGATCAAGTGTCATTATATTATACTAATTCATACTTCAGTTCCCAACACTACTTCAAAATATTCCTATTTTAAACTTGAATGTTTCAGAATTTAGAAACTAAAATAGTTTCTTTTATGATGTAATACAGATAGTGAGAAGAGGTAAATGATTTCAAATAAGAAAAATTAAGAAAATATCTTCAGAAATATGGAGGATATTTATAATGAAAGATATGATGATATTTTAGAATTTCTAATATCAGAGGATGATGAAGAATATTGTCCGCAGGGGTTTAGAGTCAGGAGCAAGGTATTCGTTAATGACTTCAGTAGGTACTGAATCATTTGGATCCTTTGAAGTCAGGTTCAGTCTTTGTAATTTGTCCAAAGCCTCCTTCCTACTTTGCTCAATCCGTTTTCCAGTTCCAAAACTTCTCTTTTTCTGCGCTTTGCCAGCACACTTCATCATTATCATTCAGATTTTACCGTTTAAAGTCGTTTTTAGTTTTTGCTGCTTCATCAGCATTTTTCCATTTTTGGAGAACCAATTCTTAGTTCGGAGTGTTTTTCAGAAACTTCACATTCAAATTAAGTCCAGAAGATAGACGTTATATATACACATATAACTGTTGGAGTAGACATGCTGCGAGATTTCAAAATACTGATTGCTAATTCCCAATGATTCGTATGACAATTCTCATTACAAGATGCGAATGAGTAAATGATGGGGTTTCAATAAATAATTATAATGACTTTTTGGAGAGGCTAAAGTCAAAGGGTAATGAAGTTGTTGGTACATCTGCTAATAATGTGGTGGAATGTAAAAGGTTCCCTGGTAACGATGGTGTATATCTCAAGGTTATAATAAGGTTAGTCTGACTGAAAAGTCGAAGTTGACTTGCTGGAGCTGTGACAAAACTGGCTACTTTGAATAGGAGTCGCAAAGTTATTTTTGCTAATAAATGCCAAAGAATCTGACGCGAATACGTTGTTTAAACTTTTACTTTGGTTTCAAGAGTTTTTTCGGGTACATAACTGTGGGTAACATGTGGTTGGATCATCATCTCGATTGCTAATCATTCGAAGTGTCTTCAGAAATTTTTGAAGGGTTTGAACACAGATTGTAATCGTTAACATACATTTGATGTTCTAACACAGTTTTGAAGTCAAAATATAGCTTGTGAAAGATGTAAGGATCTAAGAGTGATGATTTTGGTCATATCTCGAGTTGAATTTTAAGATTTCAAAATCAGAATATGTAATTAAATTTTGAATGAGTATGGTTGTTTTGATTTCTATAAAAGAATGTATATTGTTGTGAAAGTAGGGAGTATAATGGATAATATGCTGAATCAGATTCGAAGAATGTAATATATTATTTGTGAATTTATATATCTCTCGGGTATTACCTACCCGTTAAAAAAAAAATTTCACAATTAATATTTTGTACAAAAGAATTTTATTACAGTCTATATGAAAATATATATATGTATATTTTATTCAGATGTAACATAGATTTAATGAGTTAATGTTAAATTAAACTCATTTGATTTACGGTTGAAACTAGAATTTAATAATCCCTAAAGGCTTTAAAAAGTACATAACTTTTACGCAGTATTTCTTTAATGACATTGAAATTATGAATCAATACTTTGTTATTTGTTGATGTATGATGTTCGGTTCGTGGAATTCTTGTGAATTTCGCAAAGTACGAATGATGTTATCTGAAAAGTTTCGGGTACATCGATGATGAAAGTGTAAAATCAAATATATACTTGATTTATTATGAATTGGAATTTGTTTAATTGCGACAGAGATTGTAGTTAACGCTGGTTAAGTTGCGGCCGAAGGACATACATTATTGCATATTTGTAATATGAATTAACCGAGTAGTTAAGATTCACACACAATCGTTTAGCACGGAAAGATTTATTTCAATATATATATATATATATATATATATATATATATATATATATATATATATATATATATATATATATATATATATATATATATATATAATATACATATAATTTTTTGAGAGGGAATGAGTTAATTCTTCATAACTCGTTGATACAATATACACGTTATTGATTCGTAATGATGTCCACAGTGATTCTTGAACTGACGGAGTTTGTGATGTTATCGGTGTTGTTGATTCGGATGTTGACTGTACTGACGATGCTGGTAAATCTGACGGTACTGCTGATGCTGTTGGTAAAGCAAGTTTAGCTTGTTAATCACACACCATTTTTGTCAGGGTTTCTACTCTTCCTTCTATCATTTTTGGTTCGCTTAACTGATTTATGGTTAGGGCTAGATTAGATAATCTCTAAGACTTTAGAGATTACATTGTAACACCGGCCATTTTTTTTTTACACAGCGGAAGACTTTATTAACAAACACAATATAAGTCACGTCATTACGTTTAAGTTTACACAACGGTGTTACGTTATCACAAAACATTATTTATACAAAAGTCCACATCAGAGTTGGGTTGTCAAACATGTCTTCTGCAATAGCACCTTTCCCGACTAGCAGTACCTAAACCTGCAAGGGGAGAATATGTGGGGGATTAGCGCACCGCTAAGTGAATGGAATCTATCTAACAGATATAGCTTAAGTCACACACAAGCTATATACTAACAACAACACATGCTAACTATCAACTAGCATACAATAAGACAATACGAGGATCGGCGGCTTGTACGAGCACACGACTCCTAGCTGATCGGACTTGAGTCTACCGATAGTGTAGCGACCCCGACAAATCGTCAAGTGACGGCGTCGGCTACGTGGGTCCCATTACCTGATTATAAGTCTTTAAGATAACGTTTGACCAAAATATGTCGCCTTCATTTCAAAATAAAGATTGTTTCAAAGTTTACAAGAATTGTTCAACCAAAAGTTAAGTTACAACGTTATAGATACGATTGAAATCTAGGCGACACGGTTTAAAGTAAAGTCAAAAGACGCTCCAAGTAATGCATGTATACTCGACATCCAATGCAAGTATCAAATAGTGAGCGGAAGCATGTATCACATATCGTGCAAGACCTGAGAAAAACATAGAGAAATCTGTCAACGAAAACGTTGGTGAAATCATAGGTTTAGTAAGTATTAAACGTTGTTTTTGAACCACAAGATTTTGTATTTCCATAACGTAGATTATCCAAATCATTTGCATTCCAAAAGTGTTGTTATACGCGAGCACTCAATTATCAAAACTTAACCAACGTTACCCCATCACACAGTGCTAGAACCCGCACTAAAACACAAAAATATATTTCATCCGCATAACGGTAGCGAACCGTCCGAATGAGGGTTTGTTAAACCCGTATGGCCACATAATATAAGTTCTCGCTTACACCCTGCAAGTGTAACTAATGATAATCGAATTGAGGCATTTTTGTTCTAACTCGCACGTGGAATGTTTGTTTTCACACTTGTGTTCAAAACATAAAAGTAAGTAGTACGAGATGTAACAAAGTATATGTTTTCTCAGCCCACGATTTAAAAGTATAAAAGTTGTTGAAAAGGTGGGACTATGATCTCACCTCGAGTGCACGAGTATAAAGGTACTTCAACAAGTAAACGTGTGCATGAAAGTTGCTTAGCCTTGACCTAAACAAGTAAGTTATATCAATTAACCGGTTACGACACAAGGTCGGGTGAAATGTGTTCAATTAGTCCTATGGCTCAATACGACTCGATTAAATATAGCATGTGAATCACGTTGTCAAGTTTCATACAAGAAACAAGTATAAAAGCATGTTAGAATGATTGTATAAAAGTTTGGTTAAGTTTGACTAAAAGTCAAACTTGGTCAAAGTCAACGAAAAAGTCAACGCGTTCGGGTCGGGTCCCGAACTATTTTTCTATGCTAAATATTCATATACAAGTATATTAGAACAAGTTTCATGTGAATCGGAGGTCCGTAGGTCATCAAACATTTCACGTGAAATGGGACGCGGAGGTCAGAATCTGACCAGGCACATCTGCGCGCCGCGCGGGGATGGGGCGCGCCGCGCCACCATCTGTGCAGGTCTGTTTCTGTTTTTCACAAGTATGCACGAGCTAAAAACCAAATAACCACATTTTATGATCCGTAAACAATTAGAACATGTATCTTATATCATCGGAAAGGTAATTTGACGAGGAAAACACCTAGACACATTTCATCAAGCAATTCAACACTTACAACAACCCAAAACTGCATTAAACGTTCATAATCAAAGTTTCAAGTTCTAAAAACGCATTTCATGATTCGGGCAACCAATTTACATGTATGATATGCCGTTTCGAAGGTAATCAAACACACATTGCAACAAAACACTAACAATTAACATTCCATGGCATTCAAGCATCCAAAAATTCATCTCAAGAATTAGCAAACCCTAATCAAGCATCACAAAATCAATAATCATGTTTTTGGAGTTTCCTTAATCCACCTATACATCAAAACGAAACTAATGATACTAGTAACACTTTTAAAACATGCACTTTAACAATCTAACAACATTTGATCATCCAAAATCAAGGATTTAGCAAGTAATTTTCATATTGAACTAGTTACACCAAAAACAACGAATCGAGCATACAAATTACATACACGACATCACAATGAGCCATAGACACTAATTAACAACTTTATAAGTTAAAAACATCAAGAACACAAAAATCTAGTGATTTTAGAAAGTTACCCAAACGAGATGAGGTTGGTATGAAATCGAAGAGGAAGATGCAAGGATTCCAAATATGTAATTTGTTTTGTTGTAAGCCTCCTAGATCGAATTTAGATGATGATTTTATGAAGTTGGGGTTTGTGTGTGTTCTTGCTAGAGAGAAAGAGAGAGAGAGGGAGATGGTTGAATGGTGGTGATTGGGGTGGACTAGTTGACCTAGTCAACTAGTTTGCCCCGTGTCATTTTTAGTCCCTCGAGTTTAGAAGCGGGTGCGGGATTTAACCGATCGAATATTTTTAAAACGCAAGTTAACGAGAGATGTTATAATTAAATAACGAGAGTATTATGAACGTTCGTCAACGGAGTCGACGAATTTAAATACGAAAGATATTATTAAAAAAAAAGACGGTGTTAAAATAAATTTAACGGAAAAACGCGGGATGTTACATTATCCACACCTCAAAAGAAATTTCGTCCCGAAATTTAGTTGGAAGTAGTAGTCGATATCTCTTACTCGAGACTTTACGTTGTTCATAATATGAATAAGTGTAGGTACGTCCTTGAGTGTTCTCATGAATTTGGATAGTCAGGGTTTTACGTTGTATTAAAGTTTGGTTTTACGATCCCCGATTTCAACTGGTTTTCCTATGAAGAGAAGTTTGTCATCGATAGTTGATGTACCTAGCAGGATTGCACGTTCCTGTTCCACAGGACACGTTTCTAAGTTTGTTACACGAAATGTAGGGTAAACGGAAACTTAATTGAGTCTGAAGTTCCAAACGATAGGAAGCGGTTCCAATACGCCCCAAGGTTTCAAAAGGTTCGATATTGCGGATATAGCCTTTCTCGATTTCCCAAATTGGATTACACCTTTCCAAGGTGCGGTTTCTCAATATTACGCGGTTACACACTGGGATTTGTGAGGTTTTCATCTAAGTTTGGTATGACTCTTTTGGGCGACTACGGGTCGTCTCGAGCCCTTCTCGGACTTGGATTATCTCAATTGTTGTTTCTTGAATGAGTTAAGATTCGGTGTTTTGTTTGCCACATGCTTTGGTCCAACGAATAGGGGTATGACATTAGCGGTCATATAGGGTTTCGGAAAGTGCGTGTGAATACACGAGTGGTAACTACTGTTGTAAGAGGGATCTACTAAAAGCGACCATGCAAGTTTGAAACATGTCTTTTGAAGACGTAAATCGTTCGTTTGTTCGGTTCGTCTGTTTGTGGGTGGTACGCGGTACTCATGTCTAAGCGGGTCTTCAAGGTTTCTTGTAAAACTAGAGGCGAAACGAGTAATTCGATACGGGATATTTGACAAAGATACTCCGTGTTGGAATAGAATCTCTTAAGATATGTTTGAACAAGTCAGTTAGGGTTCGAGAAATGTTCGTTAGGACTATTCACCCTCGTGGCGAATACTAATATAATATGAGGAATTTCTCTATCCATGGAGAAATGTCACAAGGAGTTTCCTTAAACGGAAATGCGAGCGATAAAGATAGGAGTGAAATGAGGACTGAGAATAGGATGAGCTTACATCTCGAGGTTGCCATAACGCGCCTCTAGTTGTCGAAAATTGAAGTCTGGAAGAGAAACAAGATAGTACACGTAGTTGTATAGTTCGGGGTTGAATAATAGTTGGCCGATTATCAGAAACACAAGGACGTTAAGTCAAAGAAGAGTGAAGTATCGTTGGATTGTGTGTTATCTTAAATTCCAGTAATATCAGACAGTAACGGTGAAATAACAGAGGTATGTGTGTGGTACGTGATGACGAGAAAGTTGATCGGATCTACAGTTTAATATTCGAATTCTTCGTGCAAAATAACGAATTTTAGTTACGTTAATTTTGAGTCGAGAGAGTATGCCTTTCGGCGTTCATGTAGAAATATTTCCATGTTTGAGTTCCATCTGTTGCTATACGATTTTAACTAGAAATGTTGGTGTGAAGAATCACGCTCAAGGTTCGAACACGGAGAGGTTTAAAGTTTTCCCTTAGTGAGTTAACGAGTGTAAAAGTCGGGTAACACGAGAAAAGTCAGAAATGAATCTTCGGTGATAACATGCGAGATCTAAGATTTTACGAATACAAGTCTGAGTTGGGAGAGTTTCCTGATTACATGTGGCTTGATTTCGAGATTGATTGTAATGCCTTGACCATTAACATCATGGTCTAGAAAATTGGACTTCGTTCAACAGAAATTCTCACTCGGAGAATTTGGTATAAAGTTGCTCTTTTCTCAAAAGTTCGAGCGTAAGATGGTGATGTTGTTCGTTTTCCTTCTTTACTTAAATAAGTTAAGATGTCATCTATAAATACGATAACAGATTAGTCTATATGAATTTGCATACGCGGTTCAAGAGGTTTATGGATACGGGCTAGCCCTAAATAAATCAAACGGTACTAAGAGAGTTTTACAACTAACGTTGCGAGTTCGGAAAGTGGCTTAGGAGACATCGTCTCACTTAACCCCCAATTGATGATAACCGGAACGGAGGTCGATTTGGAACATACGGGATTCGTGCAAATAATCATAAGGTCATGGATGCGAGGGAGAGGGTATCGGTTTCCAACCGAAAATTACTCAGTTCACAATAATCTATACAAGATGATGGGGAAACATTTATTTTTTTTTTTTTTTTTTTTTTTTTTTTTTTACGAATAGGTTCCGAGCTCCCTAGTTCTATAGGTGTCAAGTCAAAAGTCTTAACGTATATCCTCCAATAAAATTTATAGGCACACAATATTTTCCGTCGGTCACTTAAATCGTCTAAGTAGTATCTGGGGGAAAGAGGTGGAATATAAAGAGCACGAGTCAAATCCTTGGTTATAAAACGTCTAACGGTACTCGAATCGAATAAGTATGAAACATACGGTTTGTTGTGAGGAAACATACCCGTGACTAGTCCATCATCGTCTCGGGCATCCTAGGTGTCGATGTCGTAAGTTCAACGGCGCGCGTTGGTTTTTGCTTTATTCTTTGGGCATTCATTCCTAAAATGACCCGATTGGCTGCATTTGTAGCAAATACTCGGCTTTGGTGCGTCGGGCCCCTTTTGAGTGACGGGGGCGGTACTTCCACAATACTTGGCAATATGACCACTACCTTGGCACCGATGGCAAATTAGCTTGCCACATTCACCAAAATGATGCTTGTGGCATTTGTTGCAAAAAGGTCGTGTCCCGGCATAACTTTTCTTGCCGACGGGGGTGAGAGGTTCCTTGGAAAGGTTGTTGTTGTAGTTACTCGATTGGGGGGCTTCCCATTTTCTTTTGTTGTCACCCGACTCATCCTCGGCTTTAGGTGCCGGCACTTCAATCTCGTCCACTGTTTCAATCAATTGGCGGGCCATATTCAAAGCCTCTTGGTGGTTAGCGGGTTTGGATGACATTACTCCTTGTTTGATGCTCTTGGGGAGACCATCCATATAAAGTTCAACCCTTAAAGATTCGGGGTTCACAAGATTTGGGCACATCGAAGCAAGTTCGGAGAATCGTTGATTATAGGCCTTAAGGTCATTCCCGACCGCTTTTAAAGTTCTTAGTTCGTGTTCGAGCTTACGGGTCTCTTCGCGCGGGAAGTATTCGGTGATCATCTTTTTCTTTAAGTCGGCCCATGAGAGTGTGTGGGCTTCATCGATACCCACCGACAGCACATACGTATTCCACCATGTGAGGGCGATACCGGCAAAAGTATGGGTGGAATATTTGACTTTGTCTTGGTCCCGACAACCGCTTATGCTAAAAACGGCTTCTGTTTGCTCAAACCATCGGGTGAGCACAACCGGTCCTCCGGTCCCATCGAAGGTGTGAGGTTTGCACCCCATGAAAGTTTTGTAGGAGCAACCCTCATTTGAATTACCGGCTCCATGGTTGTTGTGGTTGTGGTTGTTATTGATGTCGGAGGAGATACTAGCCATAGCCGCACCTATGGCGGTGGCTATCATGCGTTGAAAAGCTTGTTCGGAAGTTTCATTACGTGGCCCGCGACGGGGAGGCATTGTTCCTTCAAGACACAAGAATATCGTTGATTAGTATTCTCAATAATACTAATCATGATATGGAATGATGATGTAGAGAAAATTTTCCTTGACTCGCCTTAAATTCTTTATGTCATAATGTCGGAATGTCCATATGAATCACCGTAATATAATCCCGGAAATTATATTACCCTGATTCTCATGTGCATTTAACATTACTTCATAAAGTCAAGGTGGCGCGTCAACAAAATTTATCAACGTAAGATCAAGATCGAATACGAGTTAGATATGATAGAAGAGTTCGAGTATAAATGCACAAATAGTCAAGTAATTCCTACTTTTGTCTATATGCCGGTTGTAGTCTAGATTCACCTATGTACCCTATGACTCGGGGTGGACACAAATGAACTCTAAATCCCTACAACCAAGGCTCTGATACCACCTGTAGCGACCCCGACAAATCGTCAAGTGACGGCGTCGGCTACGTGGGTCCCATTACCTGATTATAAGTCTTTAAGATAACGTTTGACCAAAATATGTCGCCTTCATTTCAAAATAAAGATTGTTTCAAAGTTTACAAGAATTGTTCAACCAAAAGTTAAGTTACAACGTTATAGATACGATTGAAATCTAGGCGACACGGTTTAAAGTAAAGTCAAAAGACGCTCCAAGTAATGCATGTATACTCGACATCCAATGCAAGTATCAAATAGTGAGCGGAAGCATGTATCACATATCGTGCAAGACCTGAGAAAAACATAGAGAAATCTGTCAACGAAAACGTTGGTGAAATCATAGGTTTAGTAAGTATTAAACGTTGTTTTTGAACCACAAGATTTTGTATTTCCATAACGTAGATTATCCAAATCATTTGCATTCCAAAAGTGTTGTTATACGCGAGCACTCAATTATCAAAACTTAACCAACGTTACCCCATCACACAGTGCTAGAACCCACACTAAAACACAAAAATATATTTCATCCGCATAACGGTAGCGAACCGTCCAAATGAGGGTTTGTTAAACCCGTATGGCCACACAATATAAGTTCTCGCTTACACCCTGCAAGTGTAACTAATGATAATCGAATTGAGGCATTTTTGTTCTAACTCGCACGTGGAATGTTTGTTTTCACACTTGTGTTCAAAACATAAAAGTAAGTAGTACGAGATGTAACAAAGTATATGTTTTCTCAGCCCACGATTTAAAAGTATAAAAGTTGTTGAAAAGGTGGGACTATGATCTCACCTCGAGTGCACGAGTATAAAGGTACTTCAACAAGTAAACGTGTGCATGAAAGTTGCTTAGCCTTGACCTAAACAAGTAAGTTATATCAATTAACCGGTTACGACACAAGGTCGGGTGAAATGTGTTCAATTAGTCCTATGGCTCAATACGACTCGATTAAATATAGCATGTGAATCACGTTGTCAAGTTTCATACAAGAAACAAGTATAAAAGCATGTTAGAATGATTGTATAAAAGTTTGGTTAAGTTTGACTAAAAGTCAAACTTGGTCAAAGTCAACGAAAAAGTCAACGCGTTCGGGTCGGGTCCCGAACTATTTTTCTATGCTAAATATTCATATACAAGTATATTAGAACAAGTTTCATGTGAATCGGAGGTCCGTAGGTCATCAAACATTTCACGTGAAATGGGACGCGGAGGTCAGAATCTGACCAGGCACATCTGCGCGCCGCGCGGGGATGGGGCGCGCCGCGCCACCATCTGTGCAGGTCTGTTTCTGTTTTTCACAAGTATGCACGAGCTAAAAACCAAATAACCACATTTTATGATCCGTAAACAATTAGAACATGTATCTTATATCATCGGAAAGGTAATTTGACGAGGAAAACACCTAGACACATTTCATCAAGCAATTCAACACTTACAACAACCCAAAACCGCATTAAACGTTCATAATCAAAGTTTCAAGTTCTAAAAACGCATTTCATGATTCGGGCAACCAATTTACATGTATGATATGCCGTTTCGAAGGTAATCAAACACACATTGCAACAAAACACTAACAATTAACATTCCATGGCATTCAAGCATCCAAAAATTCATCTCAAGAATTAGCAAACCCTAATCAAGCATCACAAAATCAATAATCATGTTTTTGGAGTTTCCTTAATCCACCTATACATCAAAACGAAACTAATGATACTAGTAACACTTTTAAAACATGCACTTTAACAATCTAACAACATTTGATCATCCAAAATCAAGGATTTAGCAAGTAATTTTCATATTGAACTAGTTACACCAAAAACAACGAATCGAGCATACAAATTACATACACGACATCACAATGAGCCATAGACACTAATTAACAACTTTATAAGTTAAAAACATCAAGAACACAAAAATCTAGTGATTTTAGAAAGTTACCCAAACGAGATGAGGTTGGTATGAAATCGAAGAGGAAGATGCAAGGATTCCAAATATGTAATTTGTTTTGTTGTAAGCCTCCTAGATCGAATTTAGATGATGATTTTATGAAGTTGGGGTTTGTGTGTGTTCTTGCTAGAGAGAAAGAGAGAGAGAGGGAGATGGTTGAATGGTGGTGATTGGGGTGGACTAGTTGACCTAGTCAACTAGTTTGCCCCGTGTCAATTTTAGTCCCTCGAGTTTAGAAGCGGGTGCGGGATTTAACCGATCGAATATTTTTAAAACGCAAGTTAACGAGAGATGTTATAATTAAATAACGAGAGTATTATGAACGTTCGTCAACGGAGTCGACGAATTTAAATACGAAAGATATTATTAAAAAAAAAGACGGTGTTAAAATAAATTTAACGGAAAAACGCGGGATGTTACAGATAGTCCCTGCTACTCAATTCACAGTATAGTTATCCAGATGCAGGGGATGCATCATTCACACTATACTCTACAATCAGTAGCCTATGGACCCAACCTCCCCTAGGCACGGTTGACCTCATACGGACTCTAACCTCTCCTAGGCACGGTCTTGAGTCCCCAGTCTCCCTAGGCCCGACTGGTGCCATTCACACAGTGTACACATAATTCACATACAACATCAGGCATACTATATTATTCTAACATGGCAATTTCTACACTATGCATGGTAAAAGAGTCAACCACAGTAGCATGATATGCTACTTAAACTCTATCCGGAGATAGACCCACTCACCAATTACCAGCAACTGCTCAGTTATTATTTCTGAGCTTCCTCCTTGTCCTTATAACCTGAGAACAACACAAACAAAGTTAATGTACATATCCAATAAATAATATAATCATTTCATACAATTAACTAGGTCATACCACCATATATTCATAATTTTATGAGTCTACATCATGACTCCATTCAATAATGGCATACAGGTGCGTGCAAAACATGACATACACACTAAAACTCCTTTTCCGGTCTAAAAACATTTTGATCTAGTTTCTTAAAAGTTCACCATTGAAAAGTATTCTTTATTACGATTCTAACGATAGTTTATTCATCAAAAACGGAGTTACGTTTTGAAAGTTACGTCCGTTTCAATTTCAGCAAAGTACTGTAGCAAATAGTGACACTGTAGCAAATAGTGACACTGTAGCAAATAGTTACACTGTAGCAAATAGTGACACTGTAGCAAATAGTAACACTGTAGCAAATAGTGACACTGTAGCAACTCGGGTACTGTAGCAAAATACTGTAGCAACTGGTTCGAACACATTCGCTGATTTCGTGATTTTTTCCCCAAAAACTCGATTTTTGAGCGATTTTGATCAAATTTTAAGCACATGGAAGCTACTAAACATATATACAACCTATTTCTAACATCAATTAACACATACAAACACATAATATGAAGATTCAAGCTCAAAATTCATCAAAAACCCATTTACACCCAAAACCCAATTTCTATGAATTAAAGCACGAATTCAAGCTAACAAACCTGGATAAATGATCACAAGGATGATATGAATAAATCCTTAAAGCCTCATAATCCAATTTAAGACTTAGATCAATTAGGGTTTGAGATGAGATAAGTTTGGTACGTACTTATTTGAGAAAAGTCTAGAAAATGAGAAAATAGAAGCAGTTTACACTCTTAAGTGGGTATTAAAACTCATACCCCACAACACACGGGTATTTACCAGTTATCTTATCTGATAACCTTTCGTATCTCCTTAGGCGGTCCTAACGGAGTCCAAATTAAATAAACCAACATGTTCTGGGACCCTTGTCACAAACTGGTCACAACACAATTATAATAAAACACTAATAAAATAATTAAAATAAAAGCACTTAAGACTAAGCATAAACCCTAAGGGCAAAATAGGCAACTTACAACTAGCCCGGGTTTCAGTCTGTTACAAATCCACCCCCCTTAAGAAGATTCCGTCCTCGGAATCCGGTCTTGGTCAAACAAATGAGGGTAACGTTTTCTCATCAACTCTTCCGTTTCCCACGTAAGATTAGAACCCAAACTGTGTTTCCACTCAATCAACACCATCGGAATCTCTTTCTTTCTCAGCTTAGTCACCTTTTGGTCAACCACACGGACCGGATCTTCCACCAATTTCTTATTCAAATCGACCCTTAAATCTTCTAAAGGAAGAAGTTGTGTTTCATCGTCGACTTTACACTTACGAAGATAACATACGTTGAATGTATTATGAATACCAGCTAACTCTGGCGGAAGATCTAACACCACAGTCTGATCATTCAACACTTCACTGATCGAAAACGGACCAATAAATCTCGGTGCTAACTTACCACGTTTACCGATTCTGATAACCCCTTTCCACGGCAAAACTTTCAGATACACTCGTTCACCCACATTAAAGGTTACCGGACGTCTACGCGGATCAGCATACATTTTCTGCCTATCTCTAGCGGCTTTCAACTTTTCTCTCGCAATTGCAACTTTTTCGGCTGTCATTTGAACAATTTCGGGACCTGCAAACAGTTTCTCCCCGGCTTCTAACCAACAAGTCGGAGTTCTGCAACGACGACCGTATAACATTTCATAGGGCGGCATCCCTATACTCGAATGATATGAATTATTATACGCGAATTCGACTAACGGCAAATGTGTATCCCATGAACCACCGTATTCTAACACACAAGCCCTTAACATATCCTCCAAAGTCTGTATTGTTCTTTCACTCTGTCCGTCTGTCTGAGGATGATAAGCTGTACTTAAATTCACACGTGTACCCAAATTCTGTTGAAGACTATTCCAAAAATTCGACACAAATCTGGAATCTCTGTCTGAAATAATCGATAACGGCACACCATGTCGACTAACTATCTCTTTCACATACAATTCAGCTAACTCACTTAATGAAGCTGTTTCACGAGTAGCAAGAAAATGAGCACTTTTGGTTAGACGATCCACTATTACCCAAATCATATAATGTCTTTTCTGAGTTCGAGGTAATTTTGTCACAAAATCTGTCACACCCCCAAAATGGACCAGGGGTAATTGTGACCAATCATATCATAACACAGTTGTATAAGCGAGAACGACTCTATATGAGACTTTTTAAATAAAACATTTGTTAATAAAACAGCGGAAGCAGTAATACATGTTTACATTATTATTAAAACGTAAAATAAATGTTTATGAACTAAAATATAATATGCGATGTGGACTTCAAGCAAGCATCAAATCTATCATCACAAAGTTGCAAACAGCTAGCTCAATCATCACCTGAGACAAAACACGCTTAAAGTGTCAACCAAAAAGGTTGAGTGAAATTCACAGGTTTATAAATAATATCCAAAGTTTTAGACTACAAGATTTAGTTTAAAGTTGATTGATATAGAAATATCAATCTAAAAGTGTTGCTGCATTTCGTAATATCGCTACTAAACAAGTTTACCCTATGACACCTTGTACTGTCAGTGTCGTGGAATCATTATTATGTAACCAAAGACCAATGGTCGAATGGTTAGAGACGTTACTCTCAATAGGCCTACTCACAATAATTAAGTTTGCATTTATACGTAGAAATTAACGATATTACGGTAGGGATTTAGCATGAATCAAAGCATGACAGCATAGTTAACAATTTAGTACTTGTGTCTAAGCGTAAAACAGTTATAAAGCAAGCATGTGTCTCACCCAAAAAGTTATAAAATAGTTATGAAACAGTAAAAAGTGGGGCTATGAAGTTCACCTTAGTAGCACACGAAAGAATTGAACAGAAGGACATGACCGAGATCTCAACCTAGAGATAGAACGTATGATCAGACATTGCCTAACAGACAATAGTATATAGTACTATATTGATAGTAATGGTTCACTAAAGAATTTCCATTTTCAGAAGGTTACTATTTATGGAAACTTTTCCACTTATAGTAATTTTTCAATTTTAGAAAGTTCGGGTTAATCTTTAGCAAGATGTTGTACAACTCTACTCAAACTTCGTTGCTATCAAATAAGTCAGGAATGACCAGATGTAACCGGGGGCCCAGGATTCTTGACCAGAATCTAAGTCATGGCATTCGAGATCCACAAGCTTACCCATAAATAGCAACCTAGACATCATTCACTTACGACCGTGAGTAGCGATGAAGTTCACATGAATTATACATTATCTTTGATTAACCTTCACTTTAGGTGTATACACACAACGAATTATTAATGTACTTAATAATTATATATGTGATAATATAACCTAAGTTTTATTTAATATTTAGTTATTATACCTTAGTATGTCTTATATATATTAAATATAATTACCTTTAAATAAATACCTAAATTACTTCAAAAATAATAGTGTTTTATTAATCGAACATTATTCAAAAATGTCTAAATAATAAATTAAATATCTAAAAATTACATACATAATTTTTTATAGTCTTAGTTAATCATATAGATTAGTAGAAAAATTTAAGAAAACGTTTTTATTATATTTTTGTATTTATTTTTGTTTTTACCCTTAATGTATTCACAAAAAAATTTTAATTCTCCATAATTACTAAATAAACCCAAATAATTATTTTTATAATTTTTGTAAGTTTTTATCAGTCTAATAACCTGTAGAAAAATATTTAAAAAAATATTTTTTATTATTTTATATTTATTCTTAATTTACCTTCGAATTATATAATAATAGAGTTTAATTATATAATAAATACCAATTCGACCCAAGTAATTATTTTTATAATTTTTTTCAGATCTATATAAGTTTTAAAAACTCAGAAAAAAAAATTATATATATTTTATTTTTGGTTAAAAGTATTTATTACGAATTTTACATTGTTTTTACGTTTAAACACTACATAATTCGTATTTAATTATAAATAATATTCCATAAATTATCAAAATTATTTTTATGCATCATAACACTTATAATACTAATTATAACATATAAACATAATTAATTTCGAATTTTACAAAGAATATACAATAAATATAAATATAAATGACAATATTGAAAAAAAATTAATAAAAATAGAAAGTACCTCAAATTTTCTTCAAGGTTTTGAGAGAATAACTTAAGTTTTTGTGTTTGGCAAGAAAAAATGAATAAGGAACCATGTATTTATAGGTAAAAAATGGTTGGTGAAAAGAAAAAAAAATAATAAAATAAAGGTGCCAATTTTGACAAAATAATAAAAACATGTTAAAAATGTTTTTAATAAGTTTTTGTTTTTGAAAATATTTAGTCAAAATTCATGGGCTCATTATTTAATTTATAAAAAAATCTTATTTCTTTTTATTTTTATTTTTTTTATAAGCTAAAAATATATATAATGATTAAAATAACTTATCATTTAATTAATAAATATGTTTCATATAGTTTTAAATATAATATGCATTAATATTAATATTTACTAAAGTTATTTTATATAATTAGTGTAAACTTTAGTTAACAAAAAGTGTCGACTAATAATAAATATTTGATCAATGTCAAATTTAATTATATATTATGTATGGATAACAACCCTATAGTCAAATTAGTCAATTCAGGTATGGAAATATGAGGGTTGTTATAGTACCTACCCGTTAAAAGAAATTTCGTCCCGAAATTTAGTTGTTGCCATTAATCGGTGTTGTTCGTACATAGACGAGGATATTTACGTTTTATTTGGTTTTCACGTTCCCAGGTATGCTCGGGGCCTTGCGTGAATTCCAACGGATAGAATATTGTTCTGTTTCAAGAATTAAAATCATACAAACCATAATTTCTACAAGTTCTTCTACGAAGTGCATTTTATTATTAATGCGGAGATCATTCAAAATGATGATGTTTTACAAGTCATTTCAGTAAATTAGATACATGAAATATGTTATGAATAATATTGTGCTCATTTACAACCTTGAGCGTTTATGCCACAATATTGGGGCAGATAAGACAGAGAGGAGTTCATGAAATCATATTCATGAAATTTGATAGAGATCATCATTGTTTACAACAAGAATATCTTAATGATAAATATGAGTTGAAAAATAAAGTTTTATCACTATTTAATAATATGGATAAAACGATTCGATTATAGGAAGCGTATAAACGAAGCTATCGTAAAAGAGTGAATGAGAAAATTAAATGTTCGCCTTAACTTTTGACGTAGTCACGATTGATTTCCGGAATTCAAGGGATTAAAGGAAATCTTCGTAATCTATAAGATTTGATTCTCCGGTATTCACGAAATTTTGAGATTTCTTTGATTAAATGCGGTGAATTGCCTTGATTGACGTGTTTGGAAATTTTGCTATAAATTAGCTTCTTCCGTTTCATTATCTTCACCACTTCTATACTTTCTTCCTAAATTCATACTTTCAAAAGATTTGTTAATATGCTCAATCCTGTATTTATACTTGTTATTATATTGACCATATATGCAGTCATTCTTCTTTTTCATTTACCACGAGAGGAAGCTGTTTACTTCTACTATGCTCTTGGGGTTATAGTGTTTTTAATTCTCCTGTGTCTTTATATTGTTATACGCATTGATATACACGGTTTGTAGTTTCGGAGTCGTTATCGGGCTGTATATTTTCCCTTATATGTCGGAGCTTTATGCTTTTGTTTCTTCTTCCCGACTTCAAGTCAAGCAAATAATGGTCCAGAACTCGTAGGTATGAAGTTTCGAATGATCATAATTTATAAAGTAGAAAGGAAAGGTAATAGCACGATTTGATTTGTCAAATTACCAGAATATTCGGAAAAGACCGAATCATCAAGAAAAATATTTTCTTGATATGTTTAGAGGTTAAATAGAATGTAAGAGTCGTGTAACATGGCGAATGGTGATTTATACAGTCTATGAATCATCATCTTCCATTAAAAATTTAGCATGACTTACTGTAATATAATCACGTTGGCCTGACGTCATTATATTATACTAACTCATGCTTCAATTCCCAACACTTCTTCAAATCATTCATAATTTAAACTTGAATTTTACAGAATATAGAAACTAATACAGTTTCCTTTATGATGTGATAAAGATATCGCAAAGAGATAATTAATTGCGGACAAGAATCGTTATGATGATATCATCAGAAATATAGAGGATAATTATGATGATATTTTAGAATTTCTGAGTTCGAAAGTTGATGAAGAAAAATTTTCCGCAAGCTTTTAACATGACTTCGGAGCAAGATATTCTCTAAAGAATTCATCGGATCCAGAATTACCTGGATTCTTTGAATATAGAGTTTGGTCCTTGTATTTGTCCTTGGTCTCCTCCATGGTTAGCTCAATCCGTTTTTTAGTTCCAAATTTTCTTTTGAGCTTTTCCAACGTACCATTCTTTATTATAAAACTTATGGCCATTGAGACCATCTACAATTTTGCTGTTTCCTCTGCATTTAATGCAGCCATATTTGAATCATTGGTTATCAATCCGAGATGGTTTCAAGAAATTTCGTTTTTAGATGATTAAACGCTGCCTGTAATCGTCAACGGATCTAATGGTTGATGAATAGGCGTTGTTGATTTCAAAAGAAATGAACGATAATTTCGGTGGTTTGATGTGATAATTCATCATAGAATACGAAAGAATATATATATGAATTTAGTAATCTTTAGGAAGATAACACCTGCTAAAGCTTTACTTGGATTCTGATATGTCAAAATTAGAATATGTAATTGAATTTGTACGAAAATGGTTGTTCTTTAGTGAACGGATACATATATCTTGTGAACGTAAGTAGTATAGTTACTGATTATTGAATCAGAATTGAAGAATGTACAATGCAACATATTAATGTGAGATCTAAATATTTCTCGGGTATTACCTACCCGTTAAAATATTTTCACAATTAACAGTTTGTACAAAAGAACTTTAATTACAATCTTTATGGGGATATACGTTCATATATGTATTCTTCAAATATAATATAGATTTAATGAGTTAATATAATATTAAAATCATTTGATTTGCGGTTAGAACAAGAATAAATAATCTTCAAAACTTGAGAGATTACATAATCGTCGCGGAATATTTCTTTAATGGAGTTATGAATCAATACTTCATCGTTCATTGTTATTGATATACCTCGGTATATGATGTTGGTGCTCGTGGAATTCTTGTGAAATTCACAAGACACGAATAATGTTTTCTAAAAAGTTTCGAGTACATCGAAAATGGAAGTGTAAAATCAGACATGTATTTGAATAATACACTTGATTTATTATGAAATGGAGTTTATTGTGCTGAAGTAGTGATTAACGATCATTAAGTCATTAACGAAGGATGTACATTATAGCATATTAGTGATATGAATTAACCAAGTAGTACACACTAGTTAAGATTTACACGTAATAGCTTAGTATGAAAAGGTTTATTATTGTTTCAAACTATATATATATATATATATATATATATATATATATATATATATATATATATATATATAAAGTATACATATATAATTCTTCAGGAAGAATGAGTCAATACATCTTAACTCATTATTACTAATATTCCTTGGTATCTATGGGGCGTATGATGTTGATATCCGAGATACTGAGTGTGATGTTGAGGCGTGAGATGTGGATGTTGTTGTTGGTGAAGCTGATGTTGTTGGTGGTGATGTTGATGGTACTGGTGGTGCTGGTTATGCCGCTGGTGCTGCTGATGCTGCTGATGCTTGTAGAATTCGCACCATATTCTCCAGAGCCACCACTCGAGCGCGAAGCTCATTGGCTTCTTCTACTATTCCGGGATGATTGGCAGTTCGGACAAGGGGATGAATAAGATCTAGAATTTTAGATATTATATATTCGTGACTGGATATCCTGGAAATGAGGGTGAAAATAGTGTTTCGAACGGGTTCGCCGGTAAGTGCTTCAGGTTCTTCACCAAGAGGTGAATTCGGTTGGTGGAAGGGATCACCTTCTTCTTGTCTCTATTGATTAAGTTTACTACGAACCCATCCCCAATTCATCCAAAATAGATGATGGCTGATTGGTTGGTTCATTCCGGTTACGCTGCCATTGGAGCTTGTGGAATCAGATGAGAAATCTATATTATGTGATCGGATAAGGGTTTCGATATGAGATTAGTGTTGAATACTGGATGATATATCCGTTTCCTTTAATACGTGTATATAGCAAAAAGATTTCCGTAATTTACGGAGGGAATTTAGGAAAAGTGTTAGACAAAGTCTATTGGGATAGATACGATAAGATATAATAAGATATGATGTGTCTATTCTCTAATAATGGCAGTATGACGTGTCGAGATCATAAAGTGATAAGTATGTAATCTAATAATCTTTTGATTAAAGACTTTCAGTTCGTATACTGTGATAACCCAATGACATTTTCCGATTCGCAAACCGATGCATAAAGGCATAAGGCATATAGGTACGTGATATAACATGAAGTTACATACGTTTGAGTGTGAGTAGTAACAAATATAGGAGTTTCAAAAATCATGGATAATATTTCATGTAATACATACGTAATACACAAAACCATGATAGATGACATAGGAATGTCAAGAATTTCAGAAATCATGGTGTCGCATTTAAATGCGGTGACGTAATTGGATAGTACTTAGGAAAATTCTTAGATTGGCTTGGCATTCTAAGATAAGTAAAGTTTCTAAAGTATAGTGTAGCATTTAACAGTTAAAGGCAACAATTAAAGGCACTATGGTCAAGGAAAGTTGTAGTCCTACATTGCTATGGTACCTAATTGTATAAGGCACACATAAAATGCAATCCTGGTTCTCTACAACAAACCTGGCTCTGATACCAATCTGTCACACCCCGAAAATGGACCAGGGGTAATTGTGACCAATCATATCATAACACAGTTGTATAAGCGAGAACGACTCTATATGAGACTTTTTAAATAAAACATTTGTTAATAAAACAGCGGAAGCAGTAATACATGTTTACATTATTATTAAAACGTAAAATAAATGTTTATGAACTAAAATATAATATGCGATGTGGACTTCATGCAAGCATCAAATCTATCATCACAAAGTTGCAAACAGCTAGCTCAATCATCACCTGAGACAAAACACGCTTAAAGTGTCAACCAAAAAGGTTGAGTGAAATTCACAGGTTTATAAATAATATCCAAAGTTTTAGACTACAAGATTTAGTTTAAAGTTGATTGATATAGAAATATCAATCTAAAAGTGTTGCTGCATTTTGTAATATCGCTACTAAACAAGTTTACCCTATGACACCTTGTATTGTCAGTGTCGTGGAATCATTATTATGTAACCAAAGACCAACGGTCGAATGGTTAGAGACGTTACTCTCAATAGGCCTACTCACAATAATTAAGTTTGCATTTATACGTAGAAATTAACGATATTACGGTAGGGATTTAGCATGAATCAAAGCATGACAGCATAGTTAACAATTTAGTACTTGTGTCTAAGCGTAAAACAGTTATAAAGCAAGCATGTGTCTCACCCAAAAAGTTATAAAATAGTTATGAAACAGTAAAAAGTGGGGCTATGAAGTTCACCTTAGTAGCACACGAAAGAATTGAACAGAAGGACGTGACCGAGATCTCAACCTAGAGATAGAACGTATGATCAGACATTGCCTAACAGACAATAGTATATAGTACTATATTGATAGTAATGGTTCACTAAAGAATTTCCATTTTCGGAAGGTTACTATTTATGGAAAGTTTTCACTTATAGTAATTTTTCAATTTTAGAAAGTTCGGGTTAATCTTTAGCAAGATGTTGTACAACTCTACTCAAACTTCGTTGCTATCAAATAAGTCAGGAATGACCAGATGTAACCGGGGGCCCAGGATTCTTGACCAGAATCTAAGTCATGGCATTCGAGATCCACAAGCTTACCCATAAATAGCAACCTAGACATCATTCACTTACGACCGTGAGTAGCGATGAAGTTCACATGAATTATACATTATCTTTGATTAACCTTCACTTTAGGTGTATACACACAACGAATTATTAATGTACTTAATAATTATATATGTGATAATATAACCTAAGTTTTATTTAATATTTAGTTATTATACCTTAGTATGTCTTATATATATTAAATATAATTACCTTTAAATAAATACCTAAATTACTTCAAAAATAATAGTGTTTTATTAATCGAACATTATTCAAAAATGTCTAAATAATAAATTAAATATCTAAAAATTACATACATAATTTTTTATAGTCTTAGTTAATCATATAGATTAGTAGAAAAATTTAAGAAAACGTTTTTATTATATTTTTGTATTTATTTTTGTTTTTACCCTTAATGTATTCACAAAAAAATTTTAATTCTCCATAATTACTAAATAAACCCAAATAATTATTTTTATAATTTTTGTAAGTTTCTATCAGTCTAATAACCCGTAGAAAAATATTTAAAAAAATATTTTTTATCATTTTATATTTATTCTTAATTTACCTTCGAATTACATAATAATAGAGTTTAATTATATAATAAATACCAATTCGACCCAAGTAATTATTTTTATAATTTTTTTAGATCTATATATGTTTTAAAAACTCAGAAAAAAAAATTATATATATTTTATTTTTGGTTAAAAGTATTTATTACGAATTTTACATTGTTTTTACGTTTAAACACTGCATAATTCGTATTTAATTATAAATAATATTCCATAAATTATCAAAATTATTTTTATGCATCATAACACTTATAATACTAATTATAACATATAAACATAATTAATTTCGAATTTTACAAAGAATATACAATAAATATAAATATAAATGACAATATTGAAAAAAATTAATAAAAATAGAAAGTACCTCAAATTTTCTTCAAGGTTTTGAGAGAATAACTTAAGTTTTTGTGTTTGGCAAGAAAAAATGAATGAGGAGCCATGTATTTATAGGTAAAAAATGGTTGGTGAAAAGAAAAAAAAATAATAAAATAAAGGTGCCAATTTTGATAAAATAATAAAAACATGTTAAAAATGTTTTTAATAAGTTTTTGTTTTTGAAAATATTTAGTCAAAATTCATGGGCTCATTATTTAATTTATAAAAAAATCTTATTTCTTTTTATTTTTATTTTTTTTATAAGCTAAAAATATATATAATGATTAAAATAACTTATCATTTAATTAATAAATATGTTTCATATAGTTTTAAATATAATACGCATTAATATTAATATTAACTAAAGTTATTTTATATAATTAGTGTAAACTTTAGTTAACAAAAAGTGTCGACTAAAAATAAATATTTGATCAATGTCAAATTTAATTATATATTATGTATGGATAACAACCCTATAGTCAAATTAGTCAATTCAGGTATGGAAATATGAGGGTTGTTATAAAATCCATCGTTATATGTTCCCACTTCCACTCTGGAATCTGTAACTGACGTAACGAACCATAAGGTTTCTGATGTTTGGCCTTTACTTGAGCACATATATGACACTTTTCGACATAATGGGCGATATCTGATTTCATTGTTGGCCACCAATACACTGTTTTCAAATCATGATACATCTTATTACTACCCGGATGTACTGTCAATCTGGATTTGTGAGCTTCCGTCATGATTAAATCCCTCAAATCTCCAAGCTTAGGCACCCAAACACGATTGTTTAAGGTCTTTAGTCCACGTGAGTCATCAATTAAGTCAACTTTTCGTTTGGTCATTTGTTCAGATTTAATATGTTCGTCCTCTAAAGCACAGGCCTGGATGGTTTTTAAGCTGTTAATCAAATCTGAAGTTATATTCAAACGAAGAAATTTCACGTTTTCACTTGACTTTTTACGACTTAGCGCATCTGCAACCACATTTGCCTTACCCGGATGGTATTTAATTTCACAATCGTAATCTTTGATCAACTCTTAACATCGTCTCTGACGCATATTCAATTCTTTCTGTGAGAAGATATACTGCAAACTCTTGTGATCTGTACATATAACACAATGGGTTCCATACAAATAGTGTCTCCACAGTTTCAAAGCAAACACTACTGCAGCCATTTCAAGATCATGCACTGGATAATTCTTCTCATGAACTTTCAACTGTCGCGAGGCGTAGGCGATTACTTTATCTCTTTGCATTAATACACAACCCAACCCAGCATATGATGCATCACAGTATACCACGAAGTCGTCTGAACCTTCTGGTAAAGCTAACACTGGTGCCTGACACAGTAGCTGTTTCAAAATCTGAAAAGCCTTTTCCTGTTCATCAGTCCATCGAAAGGCTACATCTTTACGAGTCAACTTAGTCAACGGACCCACTATTTTCGAGAAATCCTTGATAAATCTGCGATAATAACCGGCTAATCCCAGAAAACTCTTAATCTCAGTCGGAGTCTTCGGAGAATTCCAATTCATTACCGCTTCTATCTTTGTCGGATCAACTTTTATACCCTCGGCACAAATCACATAACCCAAAAACTACACTTCACGTAACCAAAATTCACACTTTGAAAATTTTGCAAATAGTTGTTCACGTTTCAACATGTTCAAAACCTGTCTCAGATGTTCAGCATGTTCACTTTCGTTCTTTGAATACACTAGTATATCATCTATAAACACAATCACAAACTTATCTAAGAACGGGCGACACACTAGATTCATTGGATCCATGAAGATTGCTGGCACATTCGTCAACCCAAACGGCATGACAAGAAATTCATAATGACCATACCTTGTTCTGAACGCTGTTTTTGGTATATCTGATTCAGCAACACGAACCTGATGATATCCAGATCGTAAGTCTATCTTAGAAAAGAATGAAGCACCCTGTAACTGATCGAACAAATTGTCTATTCGAGGTAACGGATACTTATTATTCACTGTTCTTTTGTTCAATTCACGATAATCAATACACATTCGCATTGACCCATCTTTCTCTTTAACAAACAATACCGGAGCACCCCACGGTGAAGAACTCGGTCGGATAAACCCACGATCTAATAGTTCTTGAATCTGTGACATCATTTCACGGATTTCAGACGGCGCTAATCGGTATGGAGCTTTTGTAACTGGAGTTGTTCCAGGAACCAATTCAATCTTATATTCAACTTCCCTTACCGGCGGCAGACCTGGTAACTCATCTGGGAACACTTCGGGAAATTTTGATACTATCGGAATATCGGCCACTGTTTTCTTTTCTTTCTTCGCATCAATCACATATGCAAGAAATGATTCACAACCCTTTACCATCGACTTTTTCGCTTTCATCATGGTTATCAACAGAAAATTATACCCTCCCCGCTCCCCTCGGGCCACAACACGGGTTCCATCGGTCGAACGAAAGGTAATCATTTTCCTATCACACTTAATATTAGCCCTAAGCGAGCTCAACCAATCCATTCCTAAAACTACATCAAAGCTAGGAATAGGTAACACTAAACAAGTCATAGGGAAGGCCTTCCCTTCGATCTCTATAAAAACCCCAGTCACATAGGTTGTGACGGGTGTGGTCTTACCATCGGCTACTTCTACACTAACCGGCTTGGGTAACACAGTAGCTGGTAAATTCAACTTAGCACAGAAATCTATGGACATAAAACACCTATTGGCACCACAATCAAACAATACGCGAGCAGGTATTGAGTTGATTAGAAACATACCGGTGATTACTTCGTCAGTTGCCACAGCATTTTCCACCGACATCTGAAAAGCTCTAGCCTCTGCTGTTGGAGGGTTCTTCCTCTTCTGCCCACTCGAGGCAGTTGACCCTCCAGCTGAAGCTGAACGCGCCCCTGACCCTACCCCGGAACTACCACTCTTCGACGAACAACTAATTGCACGATGCCCTGGTTTGTGACAACTCCAACACACACTATTTGGATACGGGCATGCTGAAGACTCATGCCCAACAACACCACACTTTAAGCATCTTCTTGTAGCCTCAGAACACTGACCACTGTGAGAAGATCGACACGTGTGACACCAATTCCCTTTACCTGATCCAGATCCAGTACTACTCTGACCACTTTTACCCTTCGATTTAAACCCACTAGACTTCTTGAATTTAGATCCTGATTGACCAGATACTTGCCCACCTTGTTGTAGCACATTACCAAACATTCTGTTTCTGGCAGCCTGAACATCACTTTCTACCATCTTAGCCATCACAACAGCTTGAGACAATGATGTAGCTGTTCTAACAAAAGTTCTGTTCTCAGGCAGAATGATATTAATAAAATGCTGGATACGAGACGCTTCGTCTGGCACCCATTGTTGTACAAACCTCAGCTTATCCATAAACTTCTCTACTACCTCATCGATCGTCATTTGAGGTGTCATCTTCATTTCAAGAAACTCAGTCTTGATTCGGTTCATATCAAATGGATTACAATATTGTTCACACACCTTCCCATGAAACTGCTCCCATGTGATCATACTCACTTGCTCTTTTGGTATACTAGAAATCAAAGAATCCCACCAAATCATAGCCCTACCTTTCAACAGTCTACTAGCATATGTTACCTTCAGCTCGGGTTCACACTGACACGCTTCAAATACCCTTTCAACTTCTCGCAACCAATTGAGAGTTACAGTCGGATCAGTACTTCCAGAGAACTCGGAGGGTTTGCAATCACGGAAGTTCTTATACGTACATCTTTTGGGTGGTTGCATGTAAGGTTGATGGAACATTTGCATTTGGTATGGATTCATCATCATGGGATTTTGGTAAGTAAAGGTGTTTTGTGGTGGCATATAATATTGGTTAGGTATTTGATTCTGAAACTGGTTCTGGGGCACATTAGGTATCGTTTGGGATTGCGCGGTTGGGAATCCAGGTGGTGTATCATCATTTCCAGAATGCCTCGCCAATTCAAGCTCATTAATTTTGTCCTCGGCCTCTTTTAGCTTGCTTTCTAACTGAAGGATGTAACTACTCTGATCATCATCTGACTCAACACCTTCTTCTGGTGCTCTGAATGTTTCGGGGTTAGATGGGCCAGTTGCGTTTCTATCAGCCATACCTGTGCTACAAAACTGCTCACACAAAAGCTTAGTGGATAACAGTTAGTTCAATCACAACTAACACACGTATATCCTATTTTCACTTAGCCCCCACTCCCACAGACATGTTTGACTTGCCTCAGGGTTTGGGAACAAAATACGCGCACGTATTTGCTGCCAAGCCATGCTCTGATACCAACTTGTAACACCGGCCATTTTTATTTTTTTTTCACAGCGGAAGACTTTATTAACAAACACAATATAAGTCACGTCATTACGTTTAAGTTTACACAACGGTGTTACGTTATCACAAAACATTATTTATACAAAAGTCCACATCAGAGTTGGGTTGTCAAACATGTCTTCTGCAATAGCACCTTTCCCGACTAGCAGTACCTAAACCTGCAAGGGGAGAATATGTGGGGGATTAGCGCACCGCTAAGTGAATGGAATCTATCTAACAGATATAGCTTAAGTCACACACAAGCTATATACTAACAACAACACATGCTAACTATCAACTAGCATACAATAAGACAATACGAGGATCGGCGGCTTGTACGAGCACACGACTCCTAGCTGATCGGACTTGAGTCTACCGATAGTCCCTGCTACTCAATTCACAGTATAGTTATCCAGATGCAGGGGATGCATCATTCACACTATACTATACAATCAGTAGCCTATGGACCCAACCTCCCCTAGGCACGGTTGACCTCATACGGACTCTAACCTCTCCTAGGCACGGTCTCGAGTCCCCAGTCTCCCTAGGCCCGACTGGTGCCATTCACACAGTGTACACATAATTCACATACAACATCAGGCATACTATATTATTCTAACATGGCAATTTATACACTATGCATGGTAAAAGAGTCAACCACAATAGCATGATATGCTACTTAAACTCTATCCGGAGATAGACCCACTCACCAATTACCAGCAACTGCTCAGTTATTATTTCTGAGCTTCCTCCTTGTCCTTATAACCTGAGAACAACACAAACAAAGTTAATGTACATATCCAATAAATAATATAATCATTTCATACAATTAACTAGGTCATACCACCATATATTCATAATTTTATGAGTCTACATCATGACTCCATTCAATAATGGCATACAGGTGCGTGCAAAACATGACATACACACTAAAACTCCTTTTCCGGTCTAAAAACAGTTTGATCTAGTTTATTAAAAGTTCACCATTGAAAAGTATTCTTTATTACGATTCTAACGATAGTTTATTCATCAAAAACGGAGTTACTTTTTGAAAGTTACGTCCGTTTCAATTTCAGCAAAGCACTGTAGCAAATAGTGTTACTGTAGCAACTCGGTACTGTAGCAAATAGTGACACTGTAGCAACTCGGCGGTACTGTAGCAACTCTGGTACTGTAGCAAATAGTGACACTGTAGCAAATAGTGACACTGTAGCAAATAGTGACACTGTAGCAAATAGTAACATTGTAGCAACTCGGTACTGTAGCAAAGAGTGACACTGTAGCAACTCGGGTACTGTAGCAACTCGGGTACTGTAGCAAAACACTGTAGCAAATGGTTCGAACACATTCGCTGATTTCGTGATTTTTTCCCCAAAAACTCGATTTTTTAGCGATTTTGATCAAATTTTAAGCACATGGAAGCTACTAAACATATATACAACCTATTTCTAACATCAATTAACACATACAAACACATAATATGAAGATTCAAGCTCAAAATTCATCAAAAACCCATTTACACCCAAAACCCAATTTCTATGAATTAAAGCACGAATTCAAGCTAACAAACCTGGATAAATGATCACAAGGATGATATAAATAAATCCTTAAAGCCTCATAATCCAATTTAAGACTTAGATCAATTAGGGTTTGAGATGAGATAAGTTTGGTACGTACTTATTTGAGAAAAGTCTAGAAAATGAGAAAATAGAAGCAGTTTACACTCTTAAGTGGGTATTAAAACCCATACCCCACAACACACGGGTATTTACCAGTTATCTTATCTGATAACCTTTCGTATCTCCTTAGGCGGTCCTAACGGAGTCCAAATTAAATAAACCAACATGTTCTGGGACCCTTGTCACAAACTGGTCACAACACAATTATAATAAAACACTAATAAAATAATTAAAATAAAAGCACTTAAGACTAAGCACAAACCCTAAGGGCAAAATAGGCAACTTACAACTAGCCCGGGTTTCAGTCTGTTACATACATAATCGTTGCAGAATGTTTCTCCAATGAAGTTATGAATTAATACTTCGTCAGTTATTGTTGTTGGTACTCCTTGGTATCTATGGTGCGTATGACGTTGATGCTCGTGGGATAGATTGTGAAGTTGAGGTTTATGACGCGGTTGTGGTTGGAGGTGGTAATGGTACTGTTGGCGTTGATGATGGTGGTACTGGTTATGCTGCTGATGCTGCTGCTGGTGTTTGTAATCTCTGCACCATATTCTCCAAAGCCACTACCCGAGCGCGAAGCTCGTTGACTTCTTCTATTACACCGGGGTGATTGTCGGTTCGGACGAGCGGATAAATAAAATCTAAAATTTGATGTAATATATAATCGTGACGAGATACTCTGGAAATGAGCGAGAACATGGTGTTTCGGACAGGTTCGCCGGTAAGTGCTTCAGGTTCTTCGTCAAGAGGGCAATGTGGTGGATGGAAGGGATCACCTTCTTCTTGTCTCCAATGATTGAGGAGGCTACGAACCCATCCCCAATTCATCCAGAATAGGTGATGACTGATTGGTTGATCTATTCCGGTCACACTGCTTTCGGAGCTTGAATGGGATTCCATTTCGGAATCTGAGTGACTTGAACTGATGACGAATTCCATTTCGTACGATTGGATAAAGGATTTTTTTTTTGATATGAAATGATTTTGGCTAACGGATGGTATTCTAATTACATAGAATATATATATATATATATATATATATATATATATATATATATATATATATATATATATATATATATATATATATATATATATATATATATATATATATATATATATATAGATCAGAAGATTTCATAGATTACGGAGGACTTTGCGGGATATGTCAGGCAAAGTTTAAAGTAACAGATACGATAAGATATGATTTAGCAGATATGCTAAGATATGAATTTTTGTCTATACACTATTCATGCAATCAATGCAGCAAGACGTGTCTTAGACTAAAAATGATAAGCAGGTAATTTCCTGAGGATGATAAGTAGTTAATTTTTGACACAAAATGATAAGAAAAACTTTTGACATGCAGACACGGTCGAAGTCCAGACTCACTAATGCATCCTATCGACTTATCTGTTAGACACACTAATGCAGACCTGGTTCGCTAAGACCACCGCTCTGATACCAACTGAAAGGACCCATTCATATACATTATAAACGATTCACAATAGTTGATTACATTGCGAGGTATTTGACCTCTATATGATACATTTTACAAACATTGCATTCGTTTTTAAAAGACAATCTTTCTTTACATCGAAAATTGACAGGCATGCATACCATTTCATAATATCCACTATCCAACTATAAATTGATTTAATAATAATCTTTGATGAACTCAATGACTCGAATGCAACGTTCTTCGAAATATGCTATGAAAGACTCCAAGTAATATCTTTAAAATGAGCAAATGCACAGCGGAAGATTTCTTTAACACCTGAGAATAAACATGCTTTAAAGTGTCAACCAAAAGGTTGGTGAGTTCATTAGTTTATCATAATCATTTATTTCCATCATTTTAATAGACCACAAGAATTTCATTTCCAGTTCTCATAAATATACGTCCCATGCATAGAGACAAAAATAATCATTCATATGGTGAACACCTGGTAACCGACATTAACTAGATACATATAAGAATATCCCCTATCATTCCGGGATCCTCCTTCGGACATGATATAAATTTCGAAGTACTAAAGCATCCGGTACTTTGGATGGGGTTTGTTAGGCCCAATAGATCTATCTTTAGGATTCGCGTCAATTAGTGTGTCTGTTTCCTAATTCTTAGATTACCAGACTTAATAAAAAGGGGCATATTCGATTTCGATAATTCAACCATAGAATGTAGTTTCACGTACTTGTGTCTATTTTGTAAATCATTTATAAAACCTGCATGTATTCTCATCCCAAAAATATTAGATTTTAAAAGTGGGACTATAACTCACGCATATAAATATTGTAAAATAGTTAATAAAACATTTGCATGTATTCTCAGCCCAAAAATGTAATGAGTAAAAAGGGAATAAATGAAACTCACCATATTGTATTTCGTAGTAAAAATACATATAACGTCATTGAACAAGTGCAAGGTTGGCCTCGTATTCACGAACCTAAATTAATTATATATATTTATGTGTTGGTCAATATTTGTCTAATAAATTAGGTCAAGTCATAGTGTACCACAATCCTAATGCTCGAGACTAATATGCAAAAGTCAACAAAAGTAAATTTGACTCAAAATAATTTCCAAAAATCTATACATGATTAATATATAGTTTAAATATCGTTGTTTTATATTTTTAAATATTTTTAAAAGATTTATTAGAGTAAATAATATAATTTATTTATTAATAAATAAAATTTTATATTAAATTTATATAATAAAATATACTTATATATATATATATTAAGTAATAAAATTTATAGGGTTCATTTAATATCATAAAGATAATATGATAGGTATTATTAAAGTAAGTTATTACACGTAGTAAAATATGTTTGTATCACATATTTATTTGATAAAATAATATCTATAATGATAGTAAGTAAAAGTTGTATTATTTTGTAATAATAATTATTATTATAAAAATATAAATATTTATAATTACTAAGATAACATTTGATAAAACGAAAATTCTAATTATGATAACTTTAATATTTACGATAATTTTTAATATTATCTTTAAAATAATAATTCTATTTAAAATAATAATAATAATGATATTTTATAGTAACAATGACATTTCTATTAAAATGATAATTTTTATTAAAATGATAGTTTTAATACTAACGATACTTTTAATAATAATAGTAATGATAAAAATAATAAGAACGATAATTTTATCTAAATCAATATCTTATAACATTTTAATTTCATCATGATACTCTTACCCATTATTTCCTAATCGTTTCGTTTAATAGCTTTTAATCGTCTTTTATATCGTGTTCATAATAATGATAATAATAGTAATCAAAATAATTAGGTGTTACAAATATTTGTTTTAATTACACTAATATTAATAATGATAGTTACTATAACATTATTAACGATAATACTAATAATTATCTTAATGATAATATAGTAATAATAATAATAACAATAACAATAAGCATTTTTAAATAATGATATATATATTAATAATGATAATAATAATAATAATAATAATACCAATAATAATAATAATAATAATAATAATAATAATAATAATAATTGGATAATAATAATAATACTAATTATAACTTTAACGATAATAACGATAGTAATAATAAAAAAAATAACAATTTTTAATGATAAATCCCTTTTATCGATAAAGATAATAATAATGATAATAATAAGATAAAACTAGAACGACGATAAAAACGACGATAATAATAGTCATTTTTAATAAAAATATCGAAAATTCAATTGATTATAACTTCTAATCCGTTCATCGAAACCATTCGATATCTAAAGGAAAAGTTCTTAATTTTTCGCTAGCTTTTCAAGGACATGCATATCTTATACCTTATCTCAACCGCAAGTGTAACTAATTCAACATTCAACCTAACCTGTCTAAGGGCAATATCAAAAGTACAAGCATGCATAATCCTAAATACTCGAGCACTAGTCAGGGATACACTATTAGTATGTAAAAGTTAAATTATGAGTACTCACGTATCAATATTGAGGTTCAATATTGCAGGAAAGGTATGTAGACGCAACGGAAATGATAGACACTATATTAACCTCACGAGCATACCCATGAACCATACTCAATCACCTCCATAGCTATAACCCATAATTTCCTTAATCCTATCCCACTCGAAAAATAATTTCGAAATCACTCGGACAGCACTCCGTCGTAATATTTTATGTATACTAATAATATCTTGAAATAATACGGAGTAAATATATATATGTAAATCGATTGAGAGAGTTTAGAGAAAAATATTTTCAAGTTTCTATGAAATAATGAAACCTATTGAATTATATTTATAATAGATTTTTGAATTATTAAAGTGAATTATTAAAGTATGAATTATTAAAGTGAATTATTAAAGTATGAATTATTAAAGTGAATTATTAAAGTATGAATTATTAAAGTGAATTATTAAAGTATGAATCATTAAAGTGAATTATTAAAGTATGAATTATTAAAGTGAATTATTAAAGTTAAAGTAAAGTAAAAATAAAGTAAAGGTAAAGTTTAAGTATAGTAAAAGTATAAAACTATGTACGTATAATACGCGTATAAATATATATAATATTAATTTAAATCGTTATATATATAAAATAAAATATAAATATCGTTATCTTTATCATACTAGTTAAGTAATGAGTTGTCAAAAGTGGTTCTAGATATTTATAAAAGTTATATAAGTTTTAATAATAAAGTTCTTTTTAAACTGAAAATGTTTTTGTACGTTTGAAACTAAATAGATCAATCGAGTCTTTATGAGATTCAATCTTCCACTATCCTTTGTCTAGTTCTCAATGATTGACAATTTGTTCTTATTTATAAATCACTTTACCATTTTTCGAATATTGTTAAAATGGAAAGATTTCTCAAATCAACGTGGGCCTTTCAACAGAGACTTGTAATCATAATTCAATATATCTGATAATTCAATCATTTGATCTTATCTTCTAATTCCATTGATAAACATTTTGAAACAGATACAATCATATAATGTATTTAATCTAATATTTTGTTTACGTTTCAAGTTATAATATATATACACATATACATATATAATCATATTCGTTTAATGGTTCGTGAATCGTTGGAACTTGGTCGAGGTTGAATGAATGTATGAACATAGTTTAAAATTCTTGAAATTTAACTTAACAAATATTGCTTATCGTGTCGGAAACATATAAAGATTAAAGTTTAAATTTGGTTGGAAATTTCCGGGTTGTCACACCAAGCGCCTCCTTATGCCCGTTTCTGACCTGAGCAAACTTTTAATTTCAGGCCAGCCGCAATTTACTCTCACAAGCCGCAATTTGCGGCTGGGTACTTTTTTCACGCCTTTTTCTCGTTTTAATCCTCGTTTTCGCGTTTCGTCTTGACTCGCTACCCATTATAAAAACCTTATAAAAGAGCCTTTTCAACCTCAAATGCACACATAAAATTTATCTTTTAATATCAAACACAATCGGCATTTATGAACCGATCATTATACTCTACATAACATGTTTAATTGTAGTCGTTTTTGCAAAAATATCAGTGTAATACTCTATATGAGAAATATTTATTTGCATTCTTAATTTTGCTTGAAACCAGGGGATAAATCTCAACCATTAGATTAATTTAATCAATGGCTAGGATTAAAAAAGCACGACAATCACATGTGATTGGTGATAATGCTAAAAACGAACATATATTTCATAGCATTATTCCTCAAGAAAGACAAGCTTTTAGTTGCAATTGTTCTATTTACAAGTGATATTCGTTTAAATAATAAAAGGTGAAGACAAAAGACAGATTCGACGAATTGAAGACGCAAACGACCAAAAAGCTCAAAAGTACAAAAGACAATCAAAAAGGTTCCAATTATTGATAAGAAACGTCTCGAAATTACAAGAGTACAAGATTAAAAACGCAAAGTACAAGATATTAAATTGTACGCAAGGACGTTCGAAAATCCGGAACCGGGACCAGAGTCAACTCTCAACACTCGACGCAACGGACTAAAAATTACAAGTTAACTATGTATATAAATATAATATAATATATAATTAATTATATTAATTATATATATATTATATTTATAAATAAAAACCGTCGGCAGAGAAAGACTCCAAAGTGTGAGCTGTATTTTCATTCTCCGCGACTCGCGGAGTTTGAAGGCCAAAAGGGCCGCGAGTCGCGGAGCCCCAATTTCAGAAACTTCCTATAAAAGCAAACGAATTCTGATCGAAAAAACCACCAAATATATCCATCTCTCTATCTATATCGTATATATTTATATTTATATTTTAATTTTAATTTTAATTTTAATTATAATTCTAATAATAAGGGTATGTTAGCGAATGTTGTAAGGGTGTAAGTCGAAATTCTGTCCGTGTAACGCTACGCTATTTTTAATCATTGTAAGTTATGTTCAACCTTTTTATATTAATGTCTCGTAGCTAAGTTATTATTATGCTTATTTAAAACGAAGTAATCATGATGTTGGGCTAATTACTAAAATTGGGTAATTGGGCTTTGTACCATAATTGGGGTTTGGACAAAAGAACGACACTTGTGGAAATTAGACTATGGGCTATTAATGGGCTTTATATTTGTTTAACTAAATGATAGTTTGTTAATGTTAATATAAAGATTTACAATTGGGCGTCCCTATAAATTACCATATACACTCAATCGGACACGATGGGCGGGGTATTTATATGTACGAATAATCGTTCATTTAACCGGACACGGGAATGGATTAATAGCCACTAGAATAATTAAAACAGGGGTAAAATTACATTCAAGGGTAATTGGTGTAATTGTTAACAAAGTAGTAAAACCTTGGTTTACACGCAGTCGATAACCTGGTGTATTCATTAAACAAAGTATTAAAACCTTGTTACAATTCGAATCCCCAATTAGTTGGAATATTTAACTTCGGGTATAAGAATAATTTGACGAGGACACTCGCACTTTATATTTATGACTGATGGACTGTTATGGACAAAAACCAGACGGACATATTAAATAATCCAGGACAAAGGACAATTAACCCATGGGCATAAAACTAAAATCAACACGTCAAACATCATGATTACGGAAGTTTAAATAAGCATAATTCTTTTATTTCATATTTAATTTCCTTTATTTTATATTTAATTGCACTTCTAATTATCGCATTTTTATTGTTATTGTTATTTAATCGCACTTTTAATTATCGTACTTTTTAATTATCGCAAGTTTATTTTATCGCACTTTTATTATTCGCAATTTCATTATCGTTATTTACTTTACGCTTTAATTTAAGTCTTTTATTTATTTAATATTTTACATTAGGTTTTAACTGCGACTAAAGTTTTAAAATCGACAAACCGGTCATTAAACGGTAAAAACCCCCCTTTATAATAATAATATTACTTATATATATGTTTGTATTTTTATAAAAGTAAACTAATATAGCGTTGAGCTTTGTTTAAAGATTCCCTGTGGAACGAACCGGATTTACTAAAAACTACACTACTGTACGATTAGGTACACTGCCTATAAGTGTTGTAGCAAGGTTTAAGTATATCCATTCTATAAATAAATAAATATCTTGTGTAAAATTGTATCGTATTTAATAGTTTTTCCTAGTAAAATATAAGCTATTTTATATACACCTCGCATAACATCAAGTAATTTTTGGCGCCGCTGCCGGGGAACACTCTTAAACGCCGGAAGCGCAACGCTAATAAAGAAAAAAAAAAAAATTTAGTTTACTTCTATTAAAAGTCGCTTTTGTAAAAATACATTTTAAATATTCGAAAATATAAAAAGAAAAACAAAAATATAAGTATTTTTTAAGATTTTGTTAAATATTTAAGTTTTATAAGTTTCTTTATTTTAGTTAAAGATTTAAGTTTTATAAGTTTCTTTATTTTTATTTTAGTTTATAAAAATATAAGTTTAATTTTAATATCTTTTATTTATAAAAAAACAGAAAACAGAAAATAAAAATAAATAAATAAAGAAAAAACGCGTTGAAGATTAAATCTGTCAACTGAATTTCTGAACCCCGCGAGTCGCGGGGTTTGATGCAATAAATACCGCAACTCGCGGAGGGTACCTGACACACGGACAAAAACCCTAATTCAGCATTAATTACGGTTTATTATTAATTATAATTATAATTTAACCCCAATTATTATTATTATTATTATTAGTTTTATTTTTACTTTTACTTTTTATTTAATTTATGTATTTAGTATTAATTAGTTTTAATTAAATTGTAAAATTAATAGTTTAATAAAATAAATAATATAAAAATAATATTTTTATAAAAATTGTACTTTTTACAACTTTTTGTATATTTTTATATTTTGTCCCTTTTTAATCGTTGTAGCATAACTTTTGTATTTTTAGCTCATATTTAATTTTAAACTTAGTTTTTGCTATAATTATTTTTACTCCTAGATTTTTAGGCTTTGCCGTAGAATTCCTTAAGTGCTTTTTCTTTAGACTAAGATTTAGGTGCTTTAGAATTTTGCGACGCCTTTTTAAGTTTTAGTTTCTTTTTAAGTTATTTCCATTTGGGATTTAGTTTTTCCTGTAAGCTTTAATATTTTTAGACACCTTTTACTATGTATCAATTATCATTCCAATTAGTAATTTCAATTTGCGATTATAATTTTAAGTTAGTTGTAGTAATAAGGTTAGGTTAGTCAAGTATTTTTAAGTTTTATAAGTTTCTTTTATTTTTCCGTCACCTTTTATTTTTCAACCATTTTTCTTTTTCGACCTTTTTCGACGAGCTCTTTTTCTTTCTTATTTCTCGCAATTCTAGTTTTAGGACATAGATTTTTTATTCTACTTCTTATCTAAATTTCTTAAAATTACGAAAATTTATTTTAAGTGGTTTAATTAATAGACATCAAAATTTTCTGGTTCGTAGTAATAGTTGGATTTGTACGTGGACCGGGTTATTGGAGCCAAACAGTCCTCAATTATATTGAGACCAAACGAATCCTGCCCCTCTGCTGCATCTTTTGGCTATTCGAAACGTGGGCAAAATCAGAAAAGTCTATTAATTGGATAACTTATTATAATTTTTCTTTCCTTTTAAAAACTAATAGGATATTCAGTGAATGCACCGAGCAAGACGTTCACCACCTTTTGTACGTTCACCACCTGTAACTAGATCAAGACATTTAGCAAATATAACCGCCGTTAATTTTTCTTTAGAATCGTCATCCAGTAGACCAAGTACTTCAGTTCAAATTTCCGATAATCCATTTTTTGAACCCGACCTCACAATTGAGAATCCGGAGAATATTCAGGAACGGTTCGTAGATCCTGAACCACTAAACTTTCCTCCGGAGCCACCAATCATTCAAACAGAGATTGTTGAGGAACGAACCATTAAATCAGAATCATCTAGTGATACCAATTCAACAAATTCAATTATGGAGAATCTGGAACCTTTAAGTATGGAAGACCGAATGAGAGCTAAACGCACTGGCCAAGGTCACGCAATTACTCATCCAGACATTAATGCGCCAGATTATGAAATCAAAGGACAAATTCTACATATGGTGACTAATCAATGCCAATTTAGTGGTGCGCCGAAGGAAGATCCAAATGAACATCTACGTACCTTTAATAGGATCTGCACACTATTTAAAATCCGAGAAGTGGAGGATGAACAGATATATCTCATGTTATTTCCCTGGACTTTAAAGGGAGAAGCCAAAGATTGGTTGGAATCGTTACCTGAAGGGGCGATTGATACATGGGATGTTTTAGTTGACAAATTTCTTAAACAATTCTTTCCTGCATCTAAAGCCGTAAGACTTCAAGCAGAAATTGTTACGTTCACGCAGAAACCAAATGAAACTCTATATGAGGCGTGGACAAGATATGGAAAGTTGTTAAGAGGATGTCCGCAACATGGTTTAGACACCTGTCAAATAGTACAAATATTCTACCAAGGATGCGACATCACTACAAGGAAAGACATAGATATAGCAGCTGGTGGTTCTATTATGAAGAAAACCGAAACTGATGCTTACAAAATTATTGATAACACTGCTTCCCACTCACATGAGTGGCACCAAGAAAAAGATATCATTAGATCATCTAAAGCAGCTAGAGCCGATTCTAGCCATGACTTAGATTCCATTTCCGCAAAGATAGATGCTGTGGAGAGACGAATGGAAAAGATGACTAAAGATATTCACTCAATACGAATTAGTTGTGAGCAGTGTGGAGGACCACATTGGACAAAAGATTGTCTCAGTATTGAATTAACAATGGAACAAAGAGAGAATATTTCATACATAAACCAAAGGCCTGGAAATAATTATCAGAATAATTATCAACCGCCAAGACCGATTTACAATCAAAACCAGAATTATAACCGAAATATTCCATACAACAACCAACAAGGTCCTAGCAATCAACAAGTATCCAATAATACTTACAACCAGCAAAGACCGAATTTTCAAAACAAACCACCACAACAAACCGATGATAAAAAGCCGAATTTAGAAGATATGATGACGAAGCTAGTTGAAACTCAAACACAGTTTTTCACATCTCAGAAACAAACCAATGAACAAAATGCTCAAGCATTTAGAAATCAACAAGCTTCTATTCAAAATCTGGAACAAGAAGTAAGTAACCTAGCAAGGTTAATAGGTGAAAGAAAACCGGGAAGTCTACCTAGTGATACAAACGCTAACCCCCGGAATGAAACAGCTAAAGCTATTACCACAAGAAGTGGTACAACACTTAAACCACCTGAAATACCTGTAACTTCTGATGAAACTATTCCTACTCCACAAGAACCACAACCTGATCAAGATAAGGAAAAAGAACCGGTAGTTGAGAAGGTTAATGAAGATAACAAAGTTAAGGATAAACCTTATGTTAAACCATACCAACCACCACTTCCTTACCCGAGTAAAATGAAGAAAGAGAAACTTGAAGCCGAGCAATCCAAATTTTTGGATATGTTTAACAGATAAATGTAAATCTTCCTTTCATTGATGTGATTTCAGGAATGCCTAGATATGCTAAATTCTTGAAAGATCTAATCTCAAATAGAAAGAAAATGGAAGAACTCTCGGCTGTTACTATGAATGCTAATTGTTCAGCAGTGCTGTTGAATAAGATACCAGAAAAACTATCTGATCCAGGAAGTTTCACAATTCCATATTTTCTGGGTAGTCTTAGTTCAATAGAAGCATTGGCAGACTTAGGTGCTAGTATAAATCTAATGCCGTATTCACTATACACTAAACTAGACCTTGGAGAATTGAAACCAACAAGAATAAGCATACAACTAGCCGATAGATCAATAAAATATCCTAGAGGGATAATGGAGAACATGCTAGTTAAAGTTGGTACTTTAGTATTTCCAGTAGATTTTGTTGTTTTGGACATGGAAGAAGATTCTCAAGTTCCTCTCATATTAGGAAGACCATTCTTAAACACGGCTAAAGCAATGATAGACGTGTTCGGTAAGAAACTGACCCTAAGTATAGAGGATGAGAGTGTTACCTTTTCAGTTGATAGAGCAATGAAACAACCACAATCTGCAGATGATACATGTTATTATATTCAAACTATAGATGCACATGCAGAATTATTAGAAGAATTTCCAGAATTACAAGGAACAGGAGAATGTTCTTTAGGAGAAGGTAATGAACCAATTGATGAAGCTGAAATGTTAGCTACACTTATAGCTAATGGATATGAACCAACAACAGAAGAAATTCAAATGCTAAAAGAAGAAGACAGATATCGATATAAATCATCGATAGAAGAACCCCCGAAATTAGAGTTAAAGCCACTTCCAAACCATTTGGAATACGCTTATTTACATGGTGAATCTGAATTACCTGTAATAATATCGTCTTCTCTTACTGAAAATGAGAAATCACAACTCATTTCTGTGTTGAAAGCTCATAAACCAGCCATTGCATGGAAGATTCATGATATTAAAGGAATAAGTCCTTCGTATTGCACACATAAAATCCTTATGGAAGAAGGTCATAAAACGTATGTGCAACGCCAACGAAGACTAAATCCTAATATGCAAGATGTAGTTAAGAAAGAGATTATTAAACTGCTAGATGCAGGTTTGATATATCCAATTTCTGATAGTCCATGGGTAAGCCCAGTTCAATGCGTGCCTAAGAAGGGTGGCATGACTGTCATTACAAATGAGAAAAATGAGCTTATTCCTACTAGGACTGTAACAGGATGGCGTGTGTGTATTGATTATAGAAAATTAAATGACGCCACCAGAAAAGATCACTTTCCCTTACCTTTCATAGATCAAATGTTGGAAAGATTAGCCGGAAATAGTTACTATTGTTTTCTAGATGGATTTTCCGGATATTTTCAAATTCCAATAGCACCCGAGGACCAAGAGAAAACCATATTCACGTGCCCTTATGGTACTTTTGCTTACAAACGCATGCCATTTGGACTTTGCAACGCCCCTGCAACCTTTCAAAGGTGCATGATGGCGATTTTTCACGACATGATAGAAGAATGCATGGAAGTATTCATGGATGACTTTTCAGTCTTCGGTGATACATTTAAATCATGTCTAGTTAATCTGGAACGAATGCTAATTAGATGCGAACAATCAAATCTAGTACTTAATTGGGAGAAATGCCATTTCATGGTTAAAGAAGGCATCGTTCTTGGACATAAAATTTCAAAAGAAGGAATTGAAGTGGATAGAGCTAAAGTAGATGTAATTGCTAAACTTCCACATCCCACAAATGTTAGAGGAGTTAGGAGTTTTCTAGGGCATGCCGGTTTTTACCGACGTTTCATAAAAGATTTTTCTAAAATTGCCACTCCTATGAATAAACTCCTAGAAAAGGATGCGCCATTCATCTTTTCAGATGAGTGTATCAAATCTTTTAATATTCTTAAAGAGAAACTCACTAATGCGCCGATCATGATAACACCAAATTGGAATCTACCATTTGAACTAATGTGCGATGCAAGTGATTTTGCAATGGGAGCCGTTTTAAGACAAAGGATTGAAAAACGATTTCAACCTATATATTATGCTAGTAAGACGTTACAAGGAGCACAAACAAACTATATAACTACTGAAAAAGAACTCCTTGCTATTGTCTTTGCTTTTGACAAATTTCGATCATATCTCGTTCTAGCAAAAACGGTGGTCTATACCGACCATTCTGCTCTTAGATACCTATTTTCAAAACAAGATGCTAAACCAAGATTAATCCGTTGGATCTTACTCTTACAAGAGTTTGATATTGAAATCCGAGATAAAAGAGGAGCAGAAAATCTCGCCGCTGATCATCTTTCTCGTCTTGAAAATCCCGAATTAGAAGTTCTAAATGAATCGGCCATACAAGACAACTTTCCTGATGAATATCTATTAAAGATAAATTATAAAGAAATCCCATGGTTTGCAGACTATGCAAACTACTTAGTTTGTGGATTCCTTGAAAAAGGATTATCATACCAAAAACGGAAGAAATTCTTCAGTGATATAAAACACTATTTCTGGGAAGATCCACATTTGTTTAAAAGTTGTCCCGATGGAATAATACGCCGATGTGTATTTGGAGATGAAGCTAGTAAAATATTAAACCATTGTCACACAGGACCAACAGGAGGGCATTATGGGCCTCAACTAACAGCAAGAAAAGTTTATGAAGCTGGATTCTATTGGCCTACAATTTACAAAGACGCACACCTTCTTTGCAAATCCTGTGATGTATGTCAAAGGGCCGGAAAAATAAGTCAACGTGATGAAATGCCACAAAATGTCATCCAAGTATGTGAAGTATTTGACATTTGGGGTATTGACTTTATGGGTCCATTTCCAAAATCTAATAATAATCTATATATACTCGTAGCCATTGATTATGTATCTAAATGGGCGGAAGCACAAGCTCTCCCAACTAACGATGCACGAGTTGTAGTCAACTTTTTAAAACGTCTTTTTGCAAGGTTTGGAACACCGAAAGCTTTAATAAGTGATCGGGGTACTCATTTCTGTAATAATCAACTTGAGAAAGTTCTTAAAAGATATGGAGTAACTCATAAAATCTCCACCGCATATCATCCACAAACAAGTGGACAAGTTGAAAATACCAACCGAGCTTTAAAACGTATTCTAGAGAAAACCGTAGGATCAAATCCGAAGGAATGGTCCATTAAATTGGAGGATGCACTCTGGGCTTTTAGAACAGCCTACAAAACTCCAATTGGAACCACACCTTTTAGACTTGTTTATGGAAAAGCATGTCATCTTCCAGTAGAAATTGAACACAAAGCATTTTGGGCTTTGAAGACATGTAATCTTGATTTACATGAAGCCGGACGTCTACGATTAAGTCAACTAAATGAATTAGAAGAATTAAGACATGAAGCATACGAAAATTCGTTAATCTATAAAGAAAGAACGAAGAAATGGCATGATAAAAGAATCAGAAGTTCAAAAGAATTTAAAGAAGGAGACAGAGTTCTTCTTTTCAATTCACGATTCAAGCTATTTCCTGGAAAATTGAAATCAAGATGGTCTGGACCATTCATAGTCAAAAGAGTTTTCCCATACGGAACGATAGAATTAATAAATTCAAATGGGATTGAATTTAAAGTTAATGGTCACAGAGTTAAACATTACATACATGGTCCGATGGAAGTCGACAACGAAGTTAATCACAATTTCGACACCACAGCTAACTAAGTGTGGGGAGAATCAAGTCTTTAAAGGATAATATGTATTTCTGTTAGAGTTAGATTGTCTGTTTTCGTGTAGTTCTCGAAAATGGAACCCGAATGGTCTTTCCCTAGCAGACCCTAAAGAACTAGTCTTCTCCCCCCATTCTGAATTTTTATTTTTTTTAGGTTTTTACAAAATGAAGACTGCCTGTGAACTAAACCATGGTCTAATGCTACATGCTTTGATCACTAAAAGAAATAATGACATACTACCGAGTGAATTAGTATCAGTAATCAGAGAAAGAATGGACGGAGTTAGAAAAGAATCCAGATGCGAAGATAATAAGTTACAATTTGGTAAAGGAAAATCAAAATCCGCAGCGAAAAGAAGAGCACGACACCTAGAACGATGTCACAAATGCGGAAAATGGTCACATGGAGGTAAATGTTCAAATAATCAAACCTATTCAAATACCGAATTTGTTACTTTATGCAGAGACGGACCGTTCATATGTTTAGAAGAAAAGACACTGAATGCTCGAGGTTACGCCTATGTAGCCATGGAAAACCAATTAAACCGACTATCTTATGAATGGGGTAGATCATATAACTAAGAAATCTATTTCACAGGTTTGTCTGTACAGTTTTTATTTTTATTTTTATTTTTAACCTTTTGATAATAAACGCTAATTTGTTCGCTAAAAAGTATTAAATTGGTATTGAATAAAATTAGGTTTGGCGACCGAAATTATTGATATCATTTAAAAATTTATTACATCACTGCGAAATTTAACGTTTATTCTTAAGGTATAAATATCTTTAATCAATCAACCCAAAATATTTCAAAAATTCGTCATGAGTTAAATTAGGTCTTGGAACCGAAATTACTTTACCGAAAAGAGGGGCGTATATTTTTGATAATATTTGATTGATTAAAGTGGGATAAAAAGACAAAAAGATTTTTAATTTTATTTTTACCATGTTTTTAAAATTAATATAAATCTTAAATTAATATTGTAAACTTTGTGAAAACAATATATTTAAAATTGTAAATATTTGAAAAATTAATATAAGATTGGTATGAATTTATAATATGAATTTTTAAATTAAGATTGGTGTGAATTTTTAATTTTTAAAAAAAAAAATATGAATTTTTAATTTTATGCATTTTAAATTTTGAGTTTGGTGTGAATTTTTAAAATATAAATTTTTAATTTTATGCATTTCAAATTTTAAGTTTGGTGTGAATTTTTAATATTAATTTTGAATTTTATATTTATGTTGTGTGAATTTAAAAACAAAAATTTACTTTATCTCATTAAGTTAAAAATATGATTTTTAAAATTCGTCGTAAGTTGAAGACTAGGTCTTTGAACCGAAATTGCTTTACCCAAGGGAGGGACGAGAACTTTTATTATCATTATTTTTAATCTTATTGAATTAAAGTATGCCAAAAACATTAAAAAACCCAAAAATCTTTACTTTTAAAAACAACGCTTTGATTTGACAAATTTTAAAATTTTGTCGAGGGACAGACTAGGACAACGATTCGAAACGCCCTCGCTCCTAAAGGAAACCAAATTTTTAAAATTTAAATAATTATAAGTTTTATAAAGTATAAGGATTTATAAAAAAAAAAAAAAAAAAATACCAAACTCCGCGAGTCGCGGAGTTTGGAGGGTAAATCCCCGCGACTCGCGGGAAGACCGGATTACAGAAAAAAAATAAAGAGCTGCAAACTGATCAGTTTCACTCCCCCACCCAAACAAACTGCGAAAAACACTCCGAAAATACACCCAAAAACACCCCAAAAATCCCAATTTTTAACCGTTAATCACCAAATTTTTTGCTAAAATCATGTTGAGAAGGATGCTATCTAAGAATTACTCAAGAAAAACGGTAAATTTCTACAACTAAACACCATTTAATCCGAAATTTGGTGTTCTTGAGCTATTTTTTTCCCAATTTGATTTTGATGCTTTTTAGTGTAATTAGGCTTAAATTGTTTATGTATTATACTTGTATAACCTAGATTGATGCTGTTTAGCATGATTAGAAGCCTTAAACTTCAAATTTTGAATAATCTAGGGTTTGTGTTCTTGAGCAAATTTGGGGCTTTTTGATATAAACAGGTTATGGCCGATTTTTGTCATGAATTGTTACTAAAATAAGTAGTGTAACATGTCTAGGTAGTTAAATGATCCAAACTTTGAGCCTAAACATGATTTTGAGAATTAAAGTGGACTTTTTCAAGTCTAAAATTCATGAACTTGATTTTTGAAAGATAATGCCATTTGAGACTTGTTTAATTGCTAGTAATGATTATTTTGACATGTTATTTGAATTGAATGCTTATGAACTTGGCGAACATTTTCGTATATGCTTATTTGAAAAAGTGTAGATTTGATAAAAATGTGAAAATGAGCTTAAGTTTGATATAAATTGATAATGTCATTGTAATTATTTTGATTGATGATTTTGCTGACACTAATGCATATTTGGATGCACAAAAATTGTGTTTGATGTGTTTTGCAGAATGAAAGGGGTGAATCTTCATCCCAAGCCCGCAATGCTCCTGCTGAGAATTTGGAAGAACAGGAGGTGGATAACTACTACAAGCAGGATATACCTCATCCAGTCATGACCTTTTCCGATATGCACTTGGAAGAGTTGCACCCGAACCTGAGATTTGACAGACTTTGGATAGATTATCCAAAATATCAAAGGGGTTTGCATACTCTTCATTCTAAGGTTGTTGAGGTACCGAGGGTCATAGAATGGGGACCCTTAGAAGCTGTAGAATTGGCCGGGCCAATTAGGGAATTACTTGTACAGAGGTATGGTAATTCTTCTTTTAATGACTGGGTGCATTTATTCACCATACGTAGACCTGTATATAAAGTATGGTGTGAAGAATTGTTATGTAGTATAGAGTTGAATGATTGGGTAGCTAGTTTAACCGATCGTTCTTTTATTAGATTTTTGTTAGGCGGTTCGATGCGTCACATGTCTTTACTGGACATGGCTCAGGCTTTACGTATATATACGCCTGAGGAGTTAGCGTCTGCCGATTGTAGAGGATTGATACTAAACGGTAGAAAGATAGATGAAAATTTTGATACACACGGTGTGTGGAGTCAAATGACAAGCCATCACCGTTTCAAAGGGGGAAATTACTCTTATTTGGATATAGATAGAGCCGAATTAAGAGTGATACATAGGTTTTTAGCTAATTCGATTACACAAAGGGGTAAAAACAAAGAAAAGGTAAATGAACAAGATTTGTTTTACCATATGTGTATTCGAGACCCACAGAGCGCTGTAAGTATACCATATTGTGTGGGTTATTATTTATCAGCTATGGTTCGGGAGATGCGACCACATAGCATAATAGGAGGTGGTATTTTTATTACTTTGATTGGTGAATATCTCGGTGTGGATATAAGTCGGGGGGGATTATTACTAGAAGAGCCGGAACCCCGCGATACTATAGGTTTAAATGTATACCATGGTGCGAAAGTTTTGAAGAGGCGAAATAACGCCGCAGTACGATACCATGGTAGACATCCACAGGTGGAGAGAAACCAGCAACAAGGTAATGTAGGAGGGGGGAATGAGATGCAAGAAATGCATAGGTTTATAGCTTCTCAGGAATACGAAAATGCTAGACAGAGAGCATTTGAAGATTGGCAAGTTCATCAGAACCAAATCATAGCTCATTGCCAACATATAGGTAGAAACTATATTCCTACACCGAAACCCATCTTCCCTCCTTGGTCTATAGAGATGCAGCCACCATATCCTACGTATAACCCTGCCGAAGCATTCTATAGCACTTATGGTTATGCCTGGAACCCCTATTGGTACCAATATCATCCTTAGTTTACTTATTTTTATTTTTATTTTGTAATTTGTAATTATTGATACGTTTAATACTTTTGTTAATATTGTAATCATTTTTATAATTATCTAACTTTTATTCTTAGATTTTAATAATTTTTGAATGTGGGGTAATATACCAAACTTCAAAAATATGTATATATGTTTGCAGTTTATCTTATGTACACAACAGGGTAAAACAACGCATTTTCAAAGACTGGCATTAAGTTCAGCAAAAGCAACTAATTTTGACGACAAGATGCAAAATATAGGTGAAATAACAACAAGACGGAATGAACAAATGATGTGCACCATTTATCATTCAGCAAACAAACGCCAATATATTTGGAAACTTTGGTAAAATTTAATCATTTTCACACAAATCACCCTCAATAATTTAAATTGTTACTGATTTCTTGCAAAAGAGGGCATTGCAAGATCTTAAGTGTGGGAAGGGGTTAAATTCTTTCGGATTTTAAAATTTTTATTTTATACACTTGGTTACCATTAAAAATACTAGTAAAGCAGTAGTTGTATTAGAATCTAGTGCTCTCTGATAAAAAAGAACAGCCCTAGTCTTATATACTGACTACCCAATTCTAGTAAAATTTTTCAAAATTTTCAATTAAATGAATTCAAAATCATGTTTATACATATTTATGAACGATAAAACTAGGTTTTAACACCGAAATTATTGTTACCTCGGAAAGGACATAAATTAATAAACAAACTAAAATGTTAAAATTCATTTAAAATGGAATAGAGGACGATAAAAAGGAAAATAAAGCCAAGTGTGGGAAAATTTACCAAGTTATCTTAAACATATGTCACATATATCTGTAACAAATAACTGAAAATACTTTTGCTTTGGACTAAACTAAACTGATTTACCCGATGAAAGAAAAGAAGAGATGGATCTACACGATGAATCAATTCCATCATTAAAAGGAAGTAAAGTCTTCCGAAAAAGACACGCGCTTCTTGATTTAGGTCATGAAGTTGTCGTCCAGACCAGCTGTAGGTTGACGAAAAATCTAGAAAAGTCATCACTAAAATCAGCAGGAAATCCACGGACCTCAGCATTAAACAGGGTCGCCAAGTGGTCAGATTTATCCTAACCATGAGAAGGATTTATCTTGTACAATGGGGGGGCACCATGCAAATTAGCTGGATAAGACTAATGAATCAGATCCCCAGAAAGGATAATCTCCTTAAAGATTAAAAATCAGCTTTTAAGACTGATATTACTCAATCCTAGAGATTGACCTTAAAGATTGAGAATTACAAACTCATGGAATTCAATGATATCTAAACTCGAGCTTGAACGAGAAAATATTTTGATCAAAATTACAAACCGATTTGTTTTCTGAAAACCCTATTTTTAATGCGTTCATTACCATTGAACGTGAAATCCTAGAAATTCACCTGGAATTCATTAGGTCACCTGAACCAAATCGGGTGTCAACCGTAAGAACGGTGGTTGCATAGTGGTCAAAGACAGGACCTTGTGCCATACCGAAAAATCATAAGGGTAAGCTTTACTATTGCTCCTACCAAGGATAGTAATTGCGTCCGACACGTTATAGACCATAATTAAAAGCATGTCAGGGGACATTGCCTTAACAGTTGCTTGTTCAACGCTTTCCTTTTCAACCGGACGGTAGTTTACCGAAAGGTAATATACGGGACAAGTAAACTGGACGTGTTGCTTTCCAAATACAAGGTTAGCAAGTGGGTGACACAAAACCGCAAGTTTTGAGCTAAAATTTTCAAATCTGAAACCCACCAAACCCACAAAATTATTTTGCAAACACCGGTAAAGGGTTATCCCGGAAAACTTATCTAGGGTAAAAACTAGATTTAATTTTCAAAAGATCAAATGTTTTCATAAAGATCCAATTTCCTTAATGGATCTAAATTTTTATAGTCATGTGGGACTGTAAACCATATCGTTACTACCATTGTTTATACCGCCGTATAGAAATCACTGATGTACAAAGTGTGAAGAATAAAGAAGTGATTCTAGTATTTCAAGACGATATTGCTTGAGGACAAGCAACGCTCAAGTGTGGGAATATTTGATAATGCTAAAAACGAACATATATTTCATAGCATTATTCCTCAAGAAAGACAAGCTTTTAGTTGCAATTGTTCTATTTACAAGTGATATTCGTTTAAATAATAAAAGGTGAAGACAAAAGACAGATTCGACGAATTGAAGACGCAAACGACCAAAAAGCTCAAAAGTACAAAAGACAATCAAAAAGGTTCCAATTATTGATAAGAAACGTCTCGAAATTACAAGAGTACAAGATTAAAAACGCAAAGTACAAGATATTAAATTGTACGCAAGGACGTTCGAAAATCCGGAACCGGGACCAGAGTCAACTCTCAACACTCGACGCAACGGACTAAAAATTACAAGTTAACTATGTATATAAATATAATATAATATATAATTAATTATATTAATAATATATATATTATATTTATAAATAAAAACCGTCGGCAGAGAAAGACTCCAAAGTGTGAGCTGTATTTTCATTCTCCGCGACTCGCGGAGTTTGAAGGCCAAAAGGGCCGCGAGTCGCGGAGCCCCAATTTCAGAAACTTCCTATAAAAGCAAACGAATTCTGATCGAAAAAACCACCAAATATATCCATCTCTCTATCTATATCGTATATATTTATATTTATATTTTAATTTTAATTTTAATTTTAATTATAATTCTAATAATAAGGGTATGTTAGCGAATGTTGTAAGGGTGTAAGTCGAAATTCTGTCCGTGTAACGCTACGCTATTTTTAATCATTGTAAGTTATGTTCAACCTTTTTATATTAATGTCTCGTAGCTAAGTTATTATTATGCTTATTTAAAACGAAGTAATCATGATGTTGGGCTAATTACTAAAATTGGGTAATTGGGCTTTGTACCATAATTGGGGTTTGGACAAAAGAACGACACTTGTGGAAATTAGACTATGGGCTATTAATGGGCTTTATATTTGTTTAACTAAATGATAGTTTGTTAATGTTAATATAAAGATTTACAATTGGGCGTCCCTATAAATTACCATATACACTCAATCGGACACGATGGGCGGGGTATTTATATGTACGAATAATCGTTCATTTAACCGGACACGGGAATGGATTAATAGCCACTAGAATAATTAAAACAGGGGTAAAATTACATTCAAGGGTAATTGGTGTAATTGTTAACAAAGTAGTAAAACCTTGGTTTACACGCAGTCGATAACCTGGTGTATTCATTAAACAAAGTATTAAAACCTTGTTACAATTCGAATCCCCAATTAGTTGGAATATTTAACTTCGGGTATAAGAATAATTTGACGAGGACACTCGCACTTTATATTTATGACTGATGGACTGTTATGGACAAAAACCAGACGGACATATTAAATAATCCAGGACAAAGGACAATTAACCCATGGGCATAAAACTAAAATCAACACGTTAAACATCATGATTACGGAAGTTTAAATAAGCATAATTCTTTTATTTCATATTTAATTTCCTTTATTTTATATTTAATTGCACTTCTAATTATCGCATTTTTATTGTTATTGTTATTTAATCGCACTTTTAATTATCGTACTTTTTAATTATCGCAAGTTTATTTTATCGCACTTTTATTATTCGCAATTTCATTATCGTTATTTACTTTACGCTTTAATTTAAGTCTTTTATTTATTTAATATTTTACATTAGGTTTTAACTGCGACTAAAGTTTTAAAATCGACAAACCGGTCATTAAACGGTAAAAACCCCCCTTTATAATAATAATATTACTTATATATATGTTTGTATTTTTATAAAAGTAAACTAATATAGCGTTGAGCTTTGTTTAAAGATTCCCTGTGGAACGAACCGGACTTACTAAAAACTACACTACTGTACGATTAGGTACACTGCCTATAAGTGTTGTAGCAAGGTTTAAGTATATCCATTCTATAAATAAATAAATATCTTGTGTAAAATTGTATCGTATTTAATAGTTTTTCCTAGTAAAATATAAGCTATTTTATATACACCTCGCATAACATCAATTGGTCAGGATTAACAAAGCGGGACAATTACAAGTAATTGTAAGATTTAAAGCAAAATTAATGATTTAAATGAATATTTCACTACTTTATATAATTTTATTAATTATGTCTTTAACATGTGTTTGTACTCACAAGGCACAAGTTAAATTACAGTCTCTTAAAACATAAATTTAATTTAAATTTATTTAATTTAATTATTTTGTTACGTCCGTATTTTACATAGCATAGTGTTGGGTTAATGCGATTTTGCAAGTTTTAGATAAATTATTTATTTATTTAGTCTGATATACTTACAGAAATAAGTAGAAAGAAAATAAAAAATCTATATCTGTTATGATAATAATAATAGAAATATGGATAGTCAATTATGGTAGGCTAATAAAGTTGTTGAAATAAACGACTAGATGGATGCAGTAGGTGAACGCTGGATTTGATAATATCAATCAACACAAGTGAGGCCAAAATATTGTGAAGACTTTTTGATTTTCTGCTGCACATAACACTTTCTTATTTTTGTATAAATAGAGATGAAAGAAAGCTCATTCATTGTACCATTTCTCACACTTACAAAGTGTTTCTTTCTTTCTCTCCATTATCATCTTTGTTCTTACACTTCATTATTAGTATTCTTAATCAAGAATCAAACCACTAAAGGTAGTTATAAGCCTACTGAATTATAACAAATCAAACTACTAAAGGTAGTTATAAGCCTACTGAATTATAACACGTTATCAGCACGAAGTGCTCCGTATAATCAAGGTTTATCTAAGCAAGTACAAGTCACTAATCAAGGCAAGTGTTCAAGTCCGGCAGTACGCTGCTTCGACCGGTGTACCCTGGGTACAGACGCAGAATCTGTTTAAGGGAATTGTGTCAAACACGAGCCCAGTTCAACCTTCAATTCGGTTAGATCGTTCTATCTTTACGGTTTATGATTACATGATCATTATATGAATATTATGTTTGTGTAATCTGTATGTCTTTAGTTTCGTTTATGCAACTATTACTAACAAACTTAAACAGAATCGAGTTCTACGAAACTGAGATGGTTTAATAATCGAATTAAATGCTATTTAAACTGAAACGTTTATAACCAGATAGCATGCTTCTGTATGTTTATAATTAAGGAGATTTTGTATATGTTCTAATAAATATGAGCCTATGTGTTTCGCTGTTGTATAGTGCAATCTAAATGAAAATTGCCTTTAGAGGATTACTAATGAATATATTATATAATATCTTGTTATAAACATGAGTTTATTTATCATGGCACTCGTATGTTAGCCAATTGTTTTTGAAAGAAAAATAAATTGTGGACTGAATGGTGTAACCTATTTTTATATGTTTATATGTTGTGATTAAATAAATAATTTGTAGATTTATCTTATCATGTAAACTTACTGAACTCTGTCACGACATATTTGTGAACAAATTTAACATCAGTATGCCTCTAATTTACTCCCGTTATATGATCGAAATTAATTTATCATGTGCTCATGTGTTAGTTGTTAATCTTTGCAATATAAACAATGTAAAGACCCGTCCTAATCCATAAGAACGAATACAATAATATATGATTACATCGCGAGGTATTTGACCTCTATATGATACATTTTACAAACATTGCATTCGTTTTTAAAAGACAAACTTTCTTTACATCGACAATTGACAAGCATGCCTACCATTTCATAATATCCATTATCCAACGATAAATTGACTTAATAATAATCTTTGATGAACCCAACGACTCGAATGCAATGTTCTTCGAAATATGCCAAGAATGACTTCAAGTAATATCCATAAAATCAGCTAATGCACAGCGGAAGATTTCTTTAATACCTGAGAATAAACATGCTTTAAAGTGTCAACCAAAAGGTTGGTGAGTTCATTAGTTTATCATAATCTATCAATTCCATAATTTTAATAGACCACAAGATTTCCTTTATTCAATAATCATACACTCGCAAGTGTTTAAAAATCATTCATATGGATTGAACACCTGGTAACCGACATTAACAAGATGCATATAAGAATATCCTCATCATTCCAGGACATCCATCGGATATGATATAAAACTCGAAGTACTAAAGCATCCGCTACAACGGATGGGGTTTGTTGGGCCCAATAGATCTATCTTTAGGATTCGCGTCAATTAGTAGACTGGTTTACTAATTCTTAGGTTACCAAGTAAAAGGGGCATATTTGGCTTCGATCATTCAATCATATAATGTAGTTTTGATTACTTGTGTCTATTTCGTAAAACAGTTATAAAAGCAGCGCATGTATTCTCAGTCCCAAAAATATATATTGCAAAAACATTTAAAAAGGGAGTAATGAAACTCACAATACTGTATTTCGTAGTAAAAATACATATGACGTCATTGAACAAGTGCAAGGTTGGCCTCGGATTCACGAACCTAAATTAAGTATATAAATTTATATGTTGGTCAATATTTGTCTTAACAAATTAGGTCAAGTCATAGTGTACCAAAATCCTAATGCTCGAGACTAATATGCAAAAGTCAACAAAAGTCAATTTGACTCAAAATGATTTCCAAAATTTATACATGATTATTATATAGTTTAAATATCGCCGTTTTATATTTTTAAAAGATCTATTAGAGTAACTAATATAATTCATTTATTAATAAATAATATTTTATATAAAAATATACTTTTATATATCTTAAGTAATAAAATTTATAAAGTTCATTTAACATCATAAAAATAATATGATAGGTTTTATTAATGTAATTATATTACGTAGTAAAATATTTTTGTATCGTATATTTATTTGATAAAATAATATCGATAATAACAATAGTACGTAAAAAGAAATTGTATTATTTTGTAATAATAATCATTATTATTCTATTAATAACAATATTTATATTTACTAAAAATAATATTATGATAATAATTCTTATTAATAATAATAATGAAATTTTATATTAACAATGATATTCCTATTAAAAATAGTAATTTTTGTAAAAATGATAGTTTTAATAACAAAAATTATAAAAACGATATTTTTATCTAAATCAATACCTTTCAATATTTTAATTTCATCTTGTTACTCATACTAATTATTTCCTAATCGATTCGTTTAATAGTTTTTAATTGTCTGTTATATCGTGTTCATATTAATGATAATAATAGTAATCAAAAATTTAGATGTTACTAATATTAGTTTTTAATTATAATAGTACTAATGATAATAAATATTATGATAATATTAATGATAATACTAATTATAACTTTAACAATGATAACGATAGTAATAATAATAAAAATAACAATTTTTAATAATAAGACTTTTTGTAGATAATGATAATAATAATAATAATAATAATAATAATAATAATAATAATAATAATAATAATAATAATAATAATAATAATAATAATAATAATAATAATAATAATTAAATAAAAACTAGAACGATGATATTAACGACGATAATAATAATCATTTTTAATAATGATACAAAAATTCAATTGACTATAACTTCTAATCCGTTCATCGAAACCATTCGATATCTAAATGAAAAGTTCTTAATTTATCGCTAGCTTTCCAACGACATGCATATCTTATACCTTATTTCGACTGCATATGTAACTAGCTCAGGATTCAACATAATCTATCTAATGGCAATATCAAAAATACAAGCATGCATAATCCTATATACTCGAGCACTAGTCAGGGATACACTTTTAATATGTAAAAATTAATTTACAAGTACTCACGTATCAATATTGAGATTCAATATTGCAGGAAAGGTACGTAGACGCAACGGAGATGATAAACACTAAATTGACCTCCCGAGCATACCCATGAACCATACCTATCACCTCCATAGCTATAACCCATAATTTCCTTAGCCCTATCCTACTCATAAAACCCATGTTGTAATAGCTCGCGCGTACCCCTTGTCGTAATATTTTATGTATAATACTAATAATAATAATACTAATACTCCTAATAATATAATTAATAATAATAAATAATAATAACAATAATAATAATAATGATAATAATAATATAAATTAAATATTACGGAGTACCTATGTTGAGATAGAGAGTTAAGAATGAATAACAAACAGCTCGAACTCGATTTATATACGATTGTTGCCCACCTACCCCCTCCATGCGATCGCATTCGGGTGTAGAGAGTATATCATGCGTTCGCATGAGGGTGTAGAGAGTATATCATGCGTTCGCATGATTGAACTATGCATGTCACATTTGAACTTCCATAATTTTACCGACACTTCACTTAAGTAATATTATATATAAATATATTATTTAATCTTTATAATTAATTATATATTATATTATATTTACGGTCATGGTAAAAATATAATTTTTACAAAAATGACTCGTACGTTGTCACTCGACTCATGTACCACTTTCGGTTTTTCGAGCGCACTTTCGTACGTTTAGAAAACTAGCCTTTTACGTTACGCGACGTGTATCTTTAATAATAATTTGATTTATTCATCAATAAATTACCTTGTAAAAATGTATCTTATAAAATTTGAGCGTTGTGGTCATTTGCTTCTATAAATTAGTGACTCGTTGTTTACCAAGCTATATTATTCTAAATTGGGACGTTTTATGACTAAGTTAAAATATATATATATTTTTTATTTAAAATTGTAAATTTGTACCTAATAAATATTTTTGAAATATTTTAACTAATGATATAATATTTGGCTTTTCAAAACCAAATAGATTTCAAAGTTCGTTTTAACTCGTTTTTAAATAATAGTAGTTATTTTACCAAATAATGTTTTTAATATGAAAACTAAAGAGTTGCTTTATCGATGGACACTAGTTAATCAAGTAAAGTATATTTTTGAAATTTAAACGGAAATGAATACTAACTTTTGACTAACTCTTGTAAATGACACTTTTGTAAATCACTTTTACCAACAATTCCGGATACCGTTAAAAAGGAAAGGTTTTCTAAATCAAAGTGGACCTCTCAATAGGGACTCGTAATCATAATTCAATGTATCTGATAAATCAATAATTTGATATTATCTTCTAATTCCATCGCTAATCATATTGAAACAAATACGTTCATATAAAGTATTATACGTTTAATATTTTGTTAACATTCTTAAACTGTTATATATACATATACCTATACATATTCATATCCAATTAAATAATAGTTCGTGAATCGTGGTAATTTGGTCGAGGTTAAATGAGTGTATGAACACCGTTTAAAATTCTTGAGATTCAACTTACAAATTTTGCTTATCGTGTCGGGAATATATAAAGATTAAAGTTTAAATTTGGTCGGAAATTTCCGGGTTGTCACAGTACCTACCCGTTAAAGAAATTTCGTCTTGAAATTTGATTGGGATGGTCATGGCTGAAAATAAGTATGTTTTCATGATGCATATAAGCTGAAGATTAGGGTTTTATCATCAATGAGTAATATAGATAAAACCATTTGATTTTGTGAAGAGTACGAGTGAAGGTATTACCAAAAGAGTGAAATGAGTAGGTATAGATTTTTCATATCTTTTGACGTAGATAGGATTGATTTCCAAGTTCAAGAGATTTGGAGAAAATCTTCGTAATAGGATTTGATTAAGGAAATTAGGATCCGCTTTAAATGCGATCATCCATTTTGATTGCTCTGTCGGATATTTTACTATAAATTCACTCCCTTCTTTTCCTTACAACTCACACCTTCTCTTCTTTCTCCCTCAGCTCATACTTTAAAGTATTTGTCAATATGCTCCATCCAGTTCTGATTCTTGATATACTCCTTACCTTCATATCTGTCATTCTTCTTTTTCATCTACCGCCGGAAGAATCTATTTACTTCTACTATACACTTGGTTTTATAGTGTTTTTAGTTCTCCCGTGTCTTTATATTATCATACGCATCGATATATATGGTTTATAATTTCTGATTTGTCGTTGAGCTTTATATCTTCCCTTATATTTCAAAGTTTCTGCTTCTGTCTTCTATAATCATTTTCATCCACAGTTAATGCTCTCTTTTATTTGCTGTGATTTATACCCCAATTTCTATTTCGGAGTTTTGTCCTTTCGTTTCTTCTTCTTGCGATTAAGCACCGCTTGTAATGGTCCAGAATTCGCAGATATAAATTTCGGAATGAACATTGTTAATGTTCTATGAAGGAAATGGTAATGGCAAGATCTTGATTTGTTAAATTACCAGAATACCCTGGAAAAGACCGAATCATCAAGAAATATTTTCTTGATATTTTAGAGATTAAATAGAATATAAGAGTCGTGTAACATGGCACATGATTGAAATGTCCCGTTCATATTGATTATAAACGTTCCATATTAATTGATTTCGTCGCGAGGTTTTGACCTCTATATGAGACGTTTTTCAAAGACTGCATTCATTTTTAAAACAACCATAACCTTTATTTTATCGATAAAAGTTTAAAAAGCATTACGTAGATTATCAAATAATGATAGAGGAATATTCATTTGAGTCTATAAATTAAGTTGAGATTCAAGGGACCAATGAGAGCGCGACATATGTCCCGAAAATCACATGTGATTGAAAAAAAAAATTCAAAAATTTTTTTTTGAAAAAAATATTTTTAATTTTTTTGCGAAATTTAAAAAAAAAAAGTTTTAAATTTTTTTTTACAATCACATGTGATTTACCTGCACAATCACATGTGATTGAATTGTACAATCATATGTGATTGGGTTTACAATCACATGTGATTGACATGCATAATCACATATGATTTTAAAAAAAAAAATTTCGAAAAAAAAACTTTTCGGAAAAAAATTCGAAAAAAATAAATTTTCGAAAAAAATATTTTAAAAAAAAATTTTCGAATTTTTTTTTTCAATCACATGTGATTTTCGCGCCACATGTCGCGTTCTCATTGGTCCCTTTATTTTCAAGCAAATTTATGGATGCAAGTGATTACAACTCAATAATGATAATCTAAAATATACCGTTTACACATGACCATTACATATAATGGTTTACAATAAGAATATATTACATCAAAAATAAGTTTCTTGAATGCAGTTTTTACATAATATCATAGAAGCATGGACTCTAAATCTTGTCCTTATTTTAGTATGCAACAGCGGAAGCTCTTAATAATCACCTGAGAATAAACATGCTTAAAACGTCAACAAAAAATGTTGGTGAGTTATAGGTTTAACCTATATATATTATCAAATCATAATAATAGACCACAAGATTTCATATTTCAATATACATCCCATACATAGAGATAAAATTCATTCATATGGTGAACACCTGGTAACCGACATTAACAAGATGCATATAAGAATATCCCCTATCATTCCGGAAAATCCTTCGGACATGATAAAAACGAATTCGAAGTACTAAAGCATCTGGTACTTTGGATGGGGTTCGTTAGGCCCAATAGATCTATCTTTAGGATTTCCGTCAATTAGTAGATCGGTTTACTAATTATTAGGTTACCAAGCAAAAGGGGCATATTCGGCTTCGATCATTCACCCATATAATGTAGTTTCAATTACTTGTGTCTATTTCGTAAAACATTTATAAAACTGCATGTATTCTCATCCCAAAATATTAGATTTTAAAAGTGGAACTATAACTCAATTTCACAGATTTTTACTTCGTCGGGAAGTAAGACTTGGCCACTGGTCGATTCACGAACCTATAACAAATATGTACATATATATCAAAGTATGTTCAAAATATATTTACACCATTTTTAATACGTTTTAATGTTTTAAGTTTATTAAGTCAGCTGTCCTCGTTAGTAACCTACAACTAGTTGTCCACAATTAGATGTACAGAAATAAATCGATATATATTATCTTGAATCAATCTACGACCCAGTGTATACACGTCTCAGGCTAGATCACAACTCAAAGTATATATATTTTTGGAATCAACCTCAACCCTGTATAGCTAACTCCAACATTACTGCATATAGAGTGTCTATGGTTGTTCCAAATAATATATATACATGGGTCGATATGATATGTCAAAACATTTGCATACGTGTCTATGGTATCCCAAGATTACATTAGAATACATGTATAATACAATATAAGTTAGCTAGGATATGATTTGTATAGAATTGTTACAATATTTCCCGTAGCTACAACAATAAAAAAATATCCAATCTTGTTTTACCCATAACTTCTTCGTTTTAAATCCAATTTGAGTGAATAAAATTGCTATGGTTTCATATTGAACTCTGTTTTATGAATCTAAACATAAAAAGTATAAGTTTATAGTTGGAAAAATAAGTTACAAGTCATTTTTGTAAAGGTAGTCATTTCAGTCGAAAGAACGACGTCTAGATTACCATTTTGGAAAATATACTTCCACTTTGAGTTTAACCATGATTTTTGGATATAGTTTCATGTTCATAAGAAAAATCATTTTCTCAGAAGAACAACTTTTAAATCAAAGTTTATCATAGTTTTTAATTAACAAACCCAAAACAGCCTGCGGTGTTACTACGACGGCGTATATCCGGTTTTACGGTGTTTTTCGTGTTTTTCGGTTTTCAATTATTAAGTTAGCATATCGTATAGATATTGAACATGTGTTTAGTTGATTTTAAAAGTCAAGTTAAAAGTATTAACTTTTGTTTGCGAACAAGTTTAGAATTAACTAAACTATGTTCTAGTGATTACATGTTCAAATCTTCGAATAAGATAGTTTTATATGTATGAATCGAATGATGTTATGAACATCATTACTACCTCAAGTTTAGTAGGTAAACCTACTAGAAGTGAAAAGAAATGATCTAGCTTCAAAGGATCTTGGATGGCTTGAAAGTTCTTGAAGTAGAATCAGGACACGAAAACAAGTTCAAGTAAGATTATCACTCGAATTAAGATAGTTATAGCTATAGGAATTGAATCAAAGTTTATATATGAGTATTACCTTAATTTGGAATGATATCTTACTATAAACAACAAGGATTTCTTGAGGTTGGATGATCACTTTACAAGATTGGAAGTGAGCTAGTAAACTTGGAAGTATTCTTGATTTTATGAAACTAGAACTTGTAGAATTTATGAAGAACACTTAGAACTTGAAGATGGAACTTGAGAGAGATCAATTAGAAGAAGAAAATTGAAGAATGAAAGTGTTTGTAGGTATTTTTGGTTGTTGGTATATGGATTAGATATAAATGATATGTAATTTTGTTTTCATGTAAATAAGTCATGAATGATTACTAATATTTTTGTAATTTTATGAGATATTTCATGCTAGTGGCCAAATGATGGTTCCCACATGTGTTAGGTAACTCACATGGGCTGCTAAGAGCTGATCATTGGAGTATATATATCAATAGTACATACATCTAAAAGCTGTGTATTGTACGAGTACGAATACGGGTGCATACGAGTAGAATTGTTGATGAAACTGAACGAGGATGTAATTGTAAGCATTTTTGTTAAGTAGAAGTATTTTTATAAGTGTCTTGAAGTCTTTAAAAAGTGTATGAATACATATTAAAACACTACATGTATATACATTTTAACTGAGTCGTTAAGTCATCGTTAGTCGTTACATGTAAATGTTGATTTGAAACCTTTAAGTTAACGATCTTGTTAAATGTTGTTAACCCAATGTTTATTATATCTAATGAGATGTTAAATTATTATATTATCATGATATTATGATATATTAATATATCTTAATATGATATATATACATTTAAATGTCGTTACAACCATAATCATTACATATATGTCTCGTTTCGAAATCCTTAAGTTAGTAGTCTTGTTTTTACATATGTAGTTCATTGTTAATATACATAATGACATGTTTACTTATCATTTATCATGATTAAACATAGTGTAACAATATATTAATATGATTCATATGTAATTAGTAAGACGTTGTTATAACGATAATCGTTATATATATTGTTTCGAGTTTCTTAATTCAATAAACACAATTTTATGTATATAACTCATTGTTAAAATACCTAATGAGATACTTACTTATCATAATATCATTTTAATTATGTATATAATCATATATATGTCATCATATAGTTTTTACAAGTTTTGGCGTTCGTGAATCACCGGTCAACTTGGGTGGTCAATTGTCTATATGAAACCTATTTCAATTAATCAAGTCTTAACAAGTTTGATTGCTTAACATGTTGGAAACACTTAATCATGTAAATATCAATTTCATTTAATATATATAAACATGGAAAAGTTTGGGTCACTACAGTACCTACCCGTTAAATAAATTTCGTCCTGAAATTTTAAGCAGTTGGAGGTGTTGACGTATCTTCTGGAAATAAGTGCGGGTATTTCTTCTTCATTTGATCTTCTCGTTCCCAGGTGAACTCGGGTCCTGTACAAGCATTCCATCGAACCTTAACAATTGGTATCTTGTTTTGTTTAAGTCTTTTAACCTCACGATCCATTATTTCGACGGGTTCTTCGATGAATTGAAGTTTTTCGTTGATTTGGATTTCGTCTAACGGAATAGTGAGATCTTCTTTAGCAAAACATTTCTTCAAATTCGAGACGTGGAAAGTGATATGTACAGCCCCGAGTTGTTGAGGTAACTCTAGTCGGTAAGCTACTGGTCCGACACGATCAATAATCTTGAATGGTCCAATATACCTTGGATTTAATTTCCCACGTTTACCAAATCGAACAACGCCTTTCCAAGGTGCAACCTTAAGCATGACCATCTCTTCAATTTCAAATTCTATATCTTTTCTTTTTATGTCGGCGTAGCTCTTTTGTCGACTTTGGGCGGTTTTCAACCGTTGTTGAATTTGGATGATCTTCTCGATAGTTTCTTGTATTATCTCCGGACCCGTAATCTGTCTATCCCCCACTTCACTCCAACAAATCGGAGACCTGCACTTTCTACCATAAAGTGCTTCAAACGGCGCCATCTCAATGCTTGAATGGTAGCTGTTGTTGTAGGAAAATTCTGCTAATGGTAGATGTCGATCCCAACTGTTTCCGAAATCAATAACACATGCTCGTAGCATGTCTTCAAGCGTTTGTATCGTCCTTTCGCTCTGCCCATCAGTTTGTGGATGATAGGCAGTACTCATGTCTAGACGAGTTCCTAATGCTTGCTGTAATGTCTGCCAGAATCTTGAAATAAATCTGCTATCCCTATCAGAGATAATAGAGATTGGTATTCCATGTCTGGAGATGACTTCCTTCAAATACAGTCGTGCTAACTTCTCCATCTTGTCATCTTCTCTTATTGGCAGGAAGTGTGCTGATTTGGTGAGACGATAAACTATTACCCAATGATAATGCTAAAAACGAACACATAATTCATAGCATTATTCCTCAAGAATGACAAACTTTTAGTTGCAATTGTTCTATTTACAAGTGATATTCGTTTAAATATTAAAAGGTGAAGACAAAAGGCAGATTCGACGATTTAAAAACGCAAACGACCAAAAAGCTCAAAAGTACAAAGTACGATCCAAGAGGTTCAATTTATTGATGAGAAGCGTCTAGAAATGACAAAAGTACAAGTTACAAAAAGAAAAGTACAAGATATTAAATTGTACGCAAGGACGTTCGAAAATCCGGAACCGGGACCTAAGTCAACTTTCAATGCACGACGCAACGGAGCGAAAATTACAAGTCAACTATGCATATAAATATAATATAATATATAAATAATTCTTAAAATTATATATATATTATATTTATTTATTAAAAAACTCCGTCGGAAAGCTAGGAGCCAAACTTGGATGAGCTGTAAACCACTACTCCGCGATCGCGGAGATGTGAAGGAGAAACCCTTCGAGATCGCGGAGCACACCAAAACTGAAATGGGGCCTATAAAAGGCAACGCATTCGATCGATATTTTACACTTCTTTTTCTTTTCATCATACGTAAAGATATATATATATATATATATATATATATATATATATATATATATATATATATATTATAATTTTAATTTTAATTTTAATTTTAATTCTAATAATAAGGGTATGTTAGCGAATGTTGTAAGGGTGTAAGTAGAAATTCTGTCCGTGTAACGCTATGCTATTTTTAATCACTGTAAGTTATGGTTAATGTTATTTTTAATTTAACGTCTCGTAGCTAAGTTATTATTATGCTTATTTAGGATGAAGTAATCATGATGTTGGGCTAAAAATATTAAGATTGGGTAATTGGGTTTTGTACCATAATTGGGGTTTGGACAAAAGAACGACACTTGTGGAAATTAGACTATGGGCTATTAATGGGCTTTATATTAACTAAATGATACCTCGTTAATTTAATATATAGACTTATAATTTGACGTATTTATATATAACCATATACGCTTGACTGGGTACGATGGGCGGGATATCTATAAATACCAATAATTGTTCATTTTACCGGACACGGAACTGGATTAATAGTTAGTAGACTTGTTGAAATAGGGGTGGATTACATTCAAGGGTAATTGGTGTAATTGATAACAAAGTAGTAAAACCTTGGTTTACACGCAGTCGATAACCTGGTGTATTCATTAAACAAAGTATTAAAACCTTGTTACAATTCGAATCCCCAATTAGTTGGAATATTTAACTTCGGGAATAAGAATAATTTGACGAAGACTTTTGCACTTTATGATTATGACTGATGGACTATTATGGACAAATCCGTATGGACATATCGAATAATCCAGGACAAAGAACAATTAACCCATGGGAATAAACTAAAAATCAACACGTCAAACATCATGATTATGGAAGTTTAAATAAGCATAATTCTTTTATTTCATATTTAATTGCACTTTTAATTATCGCGCTTTTATTTATTGTCATTGTATTTAATTTCACTTTTAATTATCGTACTCTTTAATTATCGCAATTTTATTTTATCGCACTTTTATTTATCAAAATTTCATTATCGTTATTTACTTTACGCTTTAAATTAAGTTATATTTATTTTTAATATTTTATATTAGGTTTTAACTGCGACTAAAGTTTTAAAAATCAACAAACCGGTCATTAAACGGTAAAAACCCCCTTTTATAATAATAATATCACTTATATATATATATATATATATATTTGTATTTTTATAAATTTAAAACTAATATAGCGTTAAGCTTGTTTAAGAGTTCCCTGTGGACGAACCGGACTTACTAAAAACTACACTACTGTACGATTAGGTACACTGCCTATAAGTGTTGTAGCAAGGTTTAGGTATATCCATTCTATAAATAAATAAATATCTTGTGTAAAATTGTATCGTATTTAATAGTATTTTGTTGTAAAAATAATACTATTTTATATACACCTCGCATAACATCAAGTATTTTTGGTGCCGCTGTGAAAGGACCCGTTCATATACATTATAAATGATTCACAATAGTTGATTACATAGCGAGGTATTTGACCTCTATATGATACATTTTACAAACATTGCAATCGTTTTTAAAAGACAAACTTTCTTTACAACGAAAATTGACGGTATGCACACCATTTCATAATACATCCAACTATAATTGACTTAATAATAATCTTGATGAACTCAATGACTTGAATGCAACGTCTTTCAAAATATACCATGAATGACTCCAAGTAATTTCCTTAAAATGAGCTAATGCACAGCGGAAGATTTCTTTAATACCTGAGAATAAACATGCTTTAAAGTGTCAACTAAAAGGTTGGTGAGTTCATAGGTTTATCATAACAATCATTTCAATATATTAATAGACCACAAGATTTCCATTTATAAATATATGTACACTCGCAAGTGTGTAAAAGTATTCTATAAGTTGTAGGCACCCGGTAACAAGCCTTAACGTTCATGTTTTACCCTCTGAAGTATACCAGATCAGGTGTGTTTAAAATAACCTCGAAGTACTAAAGCATCCCATAGTCAGGATGGGGTTTGTCAGACCCAATAGATCTATCTTTAGGATTCGCGCCTACCGTACATAGACAAGTAGTTTAATGTTACCAAGCTAAGGGTATATTTCTGGTTTAAACCCACGTAGAATTAATTTTAGTACTTGTGCCTATTTCGTAAAACATTTATAAAAACAGCGCATGTATTCTCAGTCCCAAAAATATATATAAAAGGGAGCAAATGAAACTCACAATACTGTATTTTGTAGTAAAAATACATATGACGTTATTGAACAAGTGCAATGTTGGCCTTGGATTCACGAACGTATCAATATTGAGATTCAATATTGCAGGAAAAGTACGTAGACGCAACGGAGATGATAAACACTAGTTTGACTCACGAGCAATACTCCCGAACCATACCTATAACCTCCATAGCTTTAACCCATAATTTCCTTAGCTCTATCCCGCTCGAAAAACAATTTCGAAATCACTCGGACATCACTCCGTCATAATATTTTATGTATACTTATAATATCTTGAAATAATACGGAGTAAATATATATATGTAAATCAATTGAGAGAGTTTAGAGAAAATATTTTCAAGTTTCTATCAAATAATGAAACCTATTGAATTCTATTTATAATAGATTTTTGAATTATTAAAGTGAATTATTAAAGTATGAATTATTAAAGTAAATTATTAAAGTATGAATTATTAAAATGAATTATTAAAGTATGAATTATTAAAGTGAATTATTAAAGTATGAATTATTAAAGTGAATTATTAAAGTATGAATTATTAAAGTGAATTATTAAAGTGAATTATTATAGTATGAATTATTAAAGTTAAGGTAAAGTAAAAATAAAGTAAAGGTAAAGTTTAAGTATAGTAAAAGTATAAAACTATGTACGTATAATACGCGTATAAATATATATAATATTAATTTAAATCGTTATATATATTTAATAAAATAAAATATAAATATCGTTATATATATTTAATAAAATAAAATATAAATATCGTTATCTTTATCATACTGGTTAAGTAATGAGTTGTTAAAAGTGGTTCTAGATATTTATAAAAGTTATATACGTTTTAATAATAAAGTTCTTTTTAAACTGAAAACGTTTTTGTACGTTTGAAACTAAATCAAATAAATATGATAATTTTGTTTTCCAAAACTAAATATATTTAAGAAGCATTTTGTTTAAAGGTTAAAATAATGGAAATCGTTATATCATAAAACGTTTTAGAAAAGTAGAATCATATATTTTCATAATAGGTTTTAAGTTTTTAAATTACAGTCTGTTGGTGAAGCATGCGATAAAGTTCAAAGGTTAAATAAACGTATGAAATAATCTTAATGAAAAATGTCGAGTTACTTAACTTGTCGATATCCAACATCTAAGTTATTTACACTCCACGTTCTTACTTATAAATCACTTTACCATTTTCCGAATGTCGTCAAAAAGAATAGATTTCTTAAATCACAGTGGACCTTATAACATAGACCCGTAATCATATCACAATGTATCTGATAAATCAATCATTTGATATTATCTTCTAATTCCATCGATAAAAATATTGAAACAAATACGTTCATGTAAAGTATTATACGTTTAATACTTTATTAATATTTTTAAGTTATAATATATATATATATATATATATATATATATATATATATATATATATATATATATATATATATATATATATATATACATATTTATTTATATATAACGGTTCATGAATCGTCAAAATTTGGTCGAGGTTATAATGAATGTATGAACACAATTTAAAATTCTTGAGATTTAACTTAACAAACTTTGCTTATCGTGTCGGAATAATATAAAGATAAAGTTTAAATTTGGTTGGAAATTTCCGGATCGTCACAGTACCTACCCGTTAAAGAAATTTCGTCCCAAAATCTGAGTAAGGTCGTCATGGTTAACCATAAAACTGTTTTCATGACGAATATGTGTTGATAAATAGAGTTTCATCATTACTGAGTAATGTAGATAAAAGGATTCGATTATGTGAAGCGTACGAGGGTAGCTGTCACAACAGTTTGAGATAGAAATTTAACTTTTGACGTAGTCACGGTGGATTTCTGGAATTCAAGGGATTTAAAGAAATCTTTAAAATCTGAATAAAATTTGATTCTTCGGAGATTAAGGAATAGGATCTTCTTTGGTTAAATGCGATAATCTGTTTTGATTGCTCTTTCAGATATTTCATTATAGATCCACCCTCTTTATTTCCTTTATATTTTGGAGTTCCATCCTTTTGTTTTCTCTTCTCGACTTTAAGTCAGCGAATAATGGTTCAGAATTCGTAAGTATGGAGTTTCGAATGAACATGACTAATGTTCTAAGGAAGAAATTGTAATAGCACGATCTTGATTGGTTAAATTACCAGAATTCAAGAGAAAAGACAGAATTATCAAGAAATTATGTTCTTGATATGGTTAGAGATTAGATAGAATGTAAGAGTCGCGGAACATGGCACATGATGACGTTATGGTCTGTGAATCACCATGTTTCATTAGAAACTCAGCATGACTTACTGTAATATAATCACGTTGATCAAGTGTCATTATATTATACTAACTCATGCTTCAGTTCCCAACACTACTTCGAAAACATTCATACTTCAAACTCGAAGATTTCAGATTTTAGAAACTAAACAGTTTCCTTTATGATATAACACTGATATCGCGAAGAGATAAATGATTTCGGACAAGAATACTTATGAAAATATCCTCAGAAATATCGAAGATATTTATGATGATATTTTTGGAATTTCTAAGATCGAAGGTTGATGAAGAAAGATTTTCCGCAAGATTTTAACATGACTTCGAAGCAGGATATTCTCTAAAGATTTCATCGGATCCAGAATTACCTGGATTCTTTGAATATAGGGTTTGGTCCTTGTATTTGTTCTTGGTCTCCTTCATGGTTAGCTCAATCTGTTTTTCAGTACCAAATTTTCTATCGAGCATTCCCAACATTCCATTCTTTACTATCAAACTTTTGACCGTTTAGACCATCTACGATTTTGTTGTTTCCTCTGCATTTAATGCTACCATATCTGGGTCATCGGTTATCAATCCGAGGTGGTTTCAAGAGAATTGTGTTTTTAGATGATTAAACGTTGATGGTAATATGGTGGAATATAAAAGGTTCCCCGGTAACAATAAAGAGCACGCATATATATATCAAAATTATGATATGGTTGTTTCGAACGAAAAGTCGAAGTTGATTTGCTGGAGCTGTGACAAAATTTGCTACATTGAAAAGGAATTGCAAAGTGATTTTCGGTAATAACAACACCCAGGGAGCTAGCACAGATACGTGTTAAACGTTTACTCAGGTTCCGAGTGTTTTCAGGTGCATAACTATATGCATCGATCTTTTCTTCCGTAGATGAAGTGCGGTTAGTTTATCCTCTCGATTGAGGTGTTTTCAAGAATCATGAAAGATTTGAATGCAGATTGTAATCGTCAAGATACAAATGAAGTTTAGGATGAAATCAAGTGGTAAACTTGAAGAATTGTTTAGTTTCATATGTTATAATCAAAATTTTAATTCATTTTAATTGTCCAATGTTATTAGTCCACAGTCGATAGTCCACAATTAACAGTCCAATAATTCATATATAGTTTAATATATAATATTCGAATTAATTAATACTTATCGTGACCCGTATACATGTCTCAGACTCGATCACAACTCAAAGTATATATATTATTGTAGAATCAACCTCAACCCTGTATAGCTAACTCCAGCATTACTGCATATAGAGTGTCTATGGTTATTCCAAATAATATATATATATATGCGTCGATATGATATGTCAAAACCTTGTATACGTGTCTCGATATTTAAAGTGCGTAAAAATAAATAACAGAAATTAAATGATGATAAATAAAATTGCAAGAATAGAAATTGCGATAAATAAATTGCGATAAATAAAATGTAATCAGTTAGCTAGGAACAGTTAGCTAGGAACAGTTAGCGTGGATTCTTAACAAAATTTCTCATAGTTAATTTGTTTGTTTCTAACAAATTTTATTTTGTCCAATGTTTTCTTCATTATGCCACTTGTTGGATTCTGATAGGTCAAAATCCAAATATAAAATTGGATGAAAATGATTATTCTGCGGTGAACGGATACGTATATCGGTGGTTGTAAGTAGGATAGTAAATGACTGTTGAATCAGATTCGAAGAATGTACAATGTAACTTATTAATATGAAATCTAAATATTCCTCATGCATTACCTACCCGTTAAAATATTTTCACCATTAACAGTTTGTACGAAAGAATTTTTAATTACAATCTTTATGAAAAAAAATATATATACCTATATATTTTTTTTGGATGTAATCATGGATTTAATGAGTCAATATGATATTAAACTCATTTGATTTACCGTTAGAACAAGAATATATAATCTCTAAAACATTAGAGATTACATAATCGCTATGTCGAATGAAAATAAATGATGTAGAACGTCATGTAGAACGATGATTATACTCGAGGTACAGAATGAGATGTCGAAGCTGGTGATGCGGATGTTGTTGTTGGTGGTACTAGTGCTGTTGGTGCTGAGGCTGGTGATGTTACTGGTGTTGGTGATACTGCAGGTGCTTGCAAATTATGTACCGTGCTCTCTAAAGTTAACACTCGAGCTCCGAGTTCTTTAACTTCTTCTACTAACCCTGGTTGGTTATCGGTGTGAGGTAAAGGTCGGATATCTTCTCTAGTTCCGTTAATGGTAGTCTCAAGACGAAGAATTCTTGCAAAAATGGTATAAACGGTGTTGCGAACGGGTTCGCCGATTAGCGGGTCAAGTACTCCAAGGTTAGGTGGTAGATTTGGTTCATGATATGGAGTACCTTCTTCCCTTCTCCATAGGGTGAGTATGTCATGAACCCACCCCCATTTTCTCCAGTAATCACGGTAGTTGATTGGTTGGTGTGCTCCTGTCACGCTGTCTTAGGAGTCAGAGGAACTTGGTCTATTCGTAGAGTCCATCTTAAGCGATCACAGAAAAGATTTTTGGTATGAAGAGTTTAGTGACAGAAATTGATAGTTGAATGGTATTCTCAATGCATAATGTGCATAGATATATATAGTACCAGGATCCCTTAAATTACGGAGAAATTTACGAGAGATATCAGGCAAGGTCTACAGTAACAGATACGCTAAGATATGAATTTTTTCTATACACTTATTCATGCAATCAATGCAGTAAAAGGTGTCCAGACTAAGAATAATGAGCAGGTAATTTCCTAAAGATGATAAGCAGATGATTTTCGACAAAAATGATAAGCGAAACTTTTGACATGCAGACACGGTCGAAGTCCAGACTCATTAATGCATCCTAACGACTATCAGTTAGACACACTAATGCAGACCTAGTTCACTAAGACCACCGCTCTGATACCAACTGAAAGGACCCATTCATATACATTATAAACGATTCACAATAGTTGATTACATCGCGAGGTATTTGACCTCTATATGATACATTTTACAAACATTGCAATTGTTTTTAAAAGACAAACTTTCTTTACAACGAAAATTGACGGTATGCACACCATTTCATAATACATCCAACTATAATTGACTTAATAATAATCTTGATGAACTCAATGACTTGAATGCAACGTCTTTCAAAATATGCCATGAATGACTCCAAGTAATTTCCTTAAAATGAGCTAATGCACAGCGGAATATTTCTTTAATACCTGAGAATAAACATGCTTTAAAGTGTCAACTAAAAGGTTGGTGAGTTCATAGGTTTATCATAACAATCATTTCAATATATTAATAGACCACAAGATTTCTGTTTATAAATATATGTACACTCGCAAGTGTATAAAAGTATTCTATAAGTTGTAGGCACCCGGTAACAAGCCTTAACGTTCATGTTTTACCCTCTAAAGTACACCAGATCAAGTGTGTTTAAAATAACCTCGAAGTATTAAAGCATCCCATAGTCAGAATGGGGTTTGTCAGGCCCAATAGATCTATCTTTAGGATTAGCGCCTACCGTACATAGACAAGTAGTTTAATGTTACCAAGCTAAGGGTATATTTCTGGTTTAAACCCACGTAGAATTAGTTTTAGTACTTGTGCCTATTTCGTAAAACATTTATAAAAACAGCGCATGTATTCTCAGTCCCAAAAATATATATAAAAGGGAGCAAATGAAACTCACAATACTGTATTTTGTAGTAAAAATACATATGACGTCATTGAACAAGTGCAATGTTGGCCTTGGATTCACGAACGTATCAATATTGAGATTCAATATTGCAGGAAAAGTACGTAGATGCAACGGAGATGATAAACACTAGTTTGACTCACGAGCAATACTCCCGAACCATACCCATAACCTCCATAGCTTTAACCCATAATTTCCTTAGCTCTATCCCGCTCGAAAAACAATTTCGAAATCACTCGGACAGCACTCCGTCATAATATTTTATGTATACTTATAATATCTTGAAATAATACGGAGTAAATATATATATGTAAATCGATTGAGAGAGTTTAGAGAAAATATTTTCAAGTTTCTATCAAATAATGAAACCTATTGAATTCTATTTATAATATATTTTTGAATTATTAAAGTGAATTATTAAAGTATGAATTATTAAAGTGAATTATTAAAGTATGAAATATTAAAGTGAATTATTAAAGTATGAATTATTAAAGTGAATTATTAAAGTATGAATTATGAAAGTGAATTATTAAAGTATGAATTATTAAAGTGAATTATTAAAGTATGAATTATTAAAGTTAATGTAAAGTAAAAATAAAGTAAAGGTAAAGTTTAAGTATAGTAAAAGTATAAAACTATGTACGTATAATACGCGTATAAATATATATAATATTAATTTAAATCGTTATATATATTTAATAAAATAAAATATAAATATCGTTATATATATTTAATAAAATAAAATATAAATATCGTTATCTTTATCATACTGGTTAAATAATGAGTTGTTAAAAGTGGTTCTAGATATTTATAAAAGTTATATACGTTTTAATAATAAAGTTCTTTTTAAACTGAAAACGTTTTTGTACGTTTGAAACTAAATCAAATAAATATGATAATTTTGTTTTCCAAAACTAAATATATTTAAGAAGCATTTTGTTTAAAGGTTAAAATAATGGAAATCGTTATATCATAAAACGTTTTAGAAAAGTAAAATCATATATTTTCATAATAGGTTTTAAGTTTTTAAATTACAGTCTGTTGGTGGAGCATGCGATAAAGTTCAAAGGTTAAATAAACGTATGAAATAATCTTAATGAAAAATGTCGAGTTACTTAACTTGTCGATATCCAACATCTAAGTTATTTACACTCCACGTTCTTACTTATAAATCACTTTACTATTTTCCGAATGTCGTCAAAAAGAATAGATTTCTTAAATCACAGTGGACCTTATAACATAGACCCGTAATCATATCACAATGTATCTAATAAATCAATCATTTGATATTATCTTCTAATTCCATCGATAAACATATTGAAACAAATACGTTCATGTAAAGTATTATACGTTTAATACTTTATTAATATTTTTAAGTTATAATATATATATATATATACATATTTATTTATATATAATGGTTCGTGAATCGTCGAAATTTGGTCGAGGTTATAATGAATGTATGAACACAATTTAAAATTCTTGAGATTTAACTTAACAAACTTTGCTTATCGTGTCGGAATAATATAAAGATAAAGTTTAAATTTGGTCGGAAATTTCCGGATCGTCACACTCTGCCGGGAAAAGCCAAAGCGAAACGCTATAAAAAATATATTTATTTTTTAAAAAAGTTTGTTCAAAATATCTAATATATAAAATTATAAAGTAATTTTATTTCTATTTTAGTTTTTTTTAAATTAAGTTTTTATTTAATTTATATAAATATTTTATATAAATATCAAAAACAGAAAAAAAAATTAATTAAAACTGAGAATTGGACCGAAACCCGTCGAAGCCCAACACTGTTTTTATTTAAATATCGAAGTGGGCCAAACTATTTTTAGCCCAATACTTAATCCGGTAATATTCATCTCCGCGATCTCGGAGTAGAAAAGGCAGAGAGCTTCGAGATCGCGTAGCACACCCTGACACGCCTGGTCAAACCTAATTCTGCATTAATTACGGAGTATTATTTATTATTATTATTAAAACCCTAATTAGGGTTTAATTTTAAATTAATTAGTTTTAGTTTTTATTATTAATTTGTATTTTTAGTTTAATTAGTTTTAAAAATATATAAAATTAATACTTTTATAAAATAAATAATATAAAAATAATATTTTTATAAAAAAAATTGTACTTTTTACAACTTTAAGTTTATTTTTATATTTTGTATCTTTTTATTTGTTTTAGCGTAATATTTGTATTTTTCGCTCGTTTTTAGTTTCAAGTCATAGTTTTTGCCATAGTTATTTTTACTTCTAGATTTTTAGGCTCTGCCGTAAAATCCCTTAAGTGCTTTTTCTTTAGACTAAGATTTAAGTGCTTTAGAATTTTGCGACGCCGTTTTTATATTTTAGTACCTTTTTAAGTTATTGCCATTTGGGATATAGAATTTATTTTAAGCTTTAATATTTTTAGACGCAACTGTTAATTTTTAGTTTTTAGTTCCTTTTTAAGTTTCGACGCGCTACATTCTTATTTTTTATTTTTCGACGCCTTTTATTTTTCGACCTTTTTCGACGCGTTCTTTTTCTTTCTTATTTCTCGACGCTCTAGTTTTTAGGACTTAGATTTTTTCTATTTCTTATCTAAAATTTCTTTAAATTTAAACGAAAAATTATTTTAAGTGGTTAAATTGATAGACATCAAAATTTTCTGGTTCGTAGTAATAGTTGGATTTGTACGTGGACCGGGTTATTGGAGCCAAACAGTACTCAATTATATTGAGACCAAACGAATCCTGCCCCTCTGCTGCATCTTTTGGCTATTCGAAACGTGGGCAAAATCAGAAAAGTCTATTAATTGGATAACTTATATAATTTTTCTTTCTTTTTAAAAAAAAAAACTAATAGGATATTCAGTGAATGCACCGAGCAAAACGTTCACCACCTTTTGTACGTTCACCACCTGTAACTCGATCAAGACATCTAACAAATATTGTCGCCGTTGATTTTTCTTTAGAACCGTCATCTAGTCGACCAAGTACTCCAATTCAAATTTCCGATAATCCATTTTTTGAACCGGACCTCACAATTGAGAATCCGGAGAATATTCAGGGACAATTCCTAGATCCTGAACCATTAATCTTTCCTCCGGAACCACCAATCATTTAAACAGAGATTATTGAGGAACCAACCATTAAATCATAATCCTATAGTAATTCAGATTCAACAAATTCAATCATGGAGAATCTGGAACCTCTAAGTATGGAAGACCGAATGAGAGCTAAACGCACTGGCCAAGGTCACGTAATTACTCAACCTGACATTAATGCGCCAGATTATGAAATCAAAGGACAAATTCTACACATGGTAACTAATCAATGCCAATTTAGTGGTGCACCGAAGGAAGATCCAAATGAACATCTTCGTACCTTTAATAGGATCTGCACTCTATTTAAAATCAGAGAAGTGGAGGATGAACAGATATATTTCATGTTATTTCCCTGGACTTTAAAGGGAGAAGCCAAAGATTGGTTGGAATTGTTACCTGAAAGGGCGATTGATACATGGGACGTTTTAGTTGAAAAATTTCTTAAACAATTCTTTCCGGCATCTAAAGCCGTGAGACTTCAAGGAGAAATTGTTACGTTCACACAAAAGCCAAATGAAACTTTATATGAGGCTTGGACCAGATTTGGAAAATTGTTGAGAGGATGTCCGCAACATGGTTTAGACACTTGTCAAATAGTACAAATATTCTACCAAGGATGCGACATCACTACACGAAAAGACATAGATATAGCAGCTGGTGGTTCTATTATGAAGAAAACCGCAACTGACGCTTATAAAATTATTGATAACACTGCTTCCCACTCACATGAGTGGCACCAAGAAAAAGATATCGTTAGATCATCTAAAGCAGCTAGAGCCGATTCTAGCCATGACTTAGATTCCATTTCTGCAAAGATAGATGCTGTCAAGAGACGAATAGAAAAGATGACTAAAGATATCCACTCAATACGAATTAGTTGTGAGCAGTGTGGAGGACCACATTTGACAAAAGATTGTCTCAGTATTGAACTAACAATGGAACAAAGAGAGAATGTTTCATACAGAAACCAAAGGCCTGGAAATAATTATCAGAATAATTATCAACCGCCAAGACCAAACTACAATCAAAACCAGAATTATAACCGAAATGTTCCATACAATAACCAACAAGCTCCTAGAAATCAACAAGTATCCAACAATACTTACAATCAGCAAAGACCTATTTTTCAAAACAAACCCCTACAAATCGATGTTAAAAAGCCAAATTTAGAAGACATGATGTCGAAGCTAGTTGATTCTCAAATTCAGTTTTTCACATCTCAGAAACAAACCAATGAACAAAATGCTCAAGCATTTAGAAATCAACAAGCTTCTATTCAAAATCTGGAACAAGAAGTGAGCAACCTAGCAAGGTTGATAGGTGAAAGAAAACCGGGAAGTCTACCAAGTGATACAAATGCTAACCCCTGGAATGAAACAGCTAAAGCCATTACCACAAGAAGTGGTATTACACTTAAACCACCTGAAATACCTGTAATTTCTGATGAAGCTATTCCTACTCCACAAGAACCACAATCTGAGCAAGATAAGGAAAAAGAACCGGTAGTTGAAAAGGTTAATAAAGATAACACAGTTAAGGCTAAACCTTATGTTAAACTATACCAACCACCACTTCCTTACCCGAGTAAAATGAGAAAAGAGAGACTTGAAGCCGAGCAATCCAAATTCTTGGATATGTTTAAACAGATAAATGTAAATCTTCCTTTCATTGATGTAATTTCAGGAATGCCTATATATGCTAAATTCTTGAAAGATCTAATCACTAATAGAAAGAAAATGGAAGAACTCTCGGCTGTTACTATGAATGCTAATTGTTCTGCAGTGCTGTTGAATAAGATACCAAAAAAATTATCAGATCCAGGAAGTTTCACAATTCCATGTTTTCTGGGTAGTCTTAGTTCAATAGAAGCATTGGCAGATTTAGGTGCTAGTATAAATTTAATGCCGTATTCACTATACGCTAAACTAGACCTTGAAGAATTGAAACCAACACGAATAAGTATACAACTAGCCGATAGATCAGTAAAATATCCTAGAGGGATAATGGAGAATATGCTAGTTAAAGTTGGAACTTTAGTATTTCCAGTAGATTTTGTTATTCTGGACATGGAAGAAGATTCTCGAGTACCTCTCATATTAGGAAGACCATTCTTAAACACGGCTAAAGCAATAATAGACGTGTTTGGTAAGAAACTGACCCTAAGTATAGAGGATGAGAGTGTTACCTTTTCTGTTGATAGAGCCATGCAACAACCGCAATCTGCAGATGATACATGTTATTATATTCAAACTATAGAATCACATGCAGAATTGTTAGAAGAATTTCCAGAATTACAAGGAACAGGAGAACGTTCTTTAGGAGAAGGAACTGAACCAATTGATGAAACTGAAATGATAGCTACACTTATGGCTAATGGATATGAAACAACAACAGAAGAAATTCAAATGCTAAAAGAGGAAGACAGATATCGATATAAATCATCGATAGAAGAACCACCGACATTAGAGTTAAAGCCACTTCCAAACCATTTGGAATACGCTTATTTACATGGTGAGTCTGAATTACCTGTAATAATATCGTCTTCTCTTACTGAAAATGAAAAATCTCAACTCATTTATGTGTTAAAAGCTCATAAACCAGCTATTGCATGGAAGATTCATGACATTAAAGGAATAAGTCCTTCGTATTGCACACATAAAATTCTTATGGAAGAAGGTCATAAAACGTATGTGCAACGTCAACGAAGACTAAATCCTAATATGCAAGATGTTGTTAAAAAAGAAATTATTAAACTGCTAGATGCAGGTTTAATTTATCCAATTTCTGATAGTCCATGGGTAAGCCCAGTTCAATGCGTGCCTAAGAAGGGTGGCATGACTGTCATCACAAATGAGAAAAATGAGCTTATTCCTACTAGGACTGTAACAGGATGGCGTGTTTGTATTGATTATAGAAAATTAAATGACGCCACCAGAAAAGATCACTTTCCCTTACCTTTTATTGATCAAATGTTGGAAAGATTAGCCGGAAATAGTTACTATTGTTTTCTTGATGGTTTTTCCGGATATTTTCAAATTCCAATAGCACCGGAGGACCAAGAGAAAACCACGTTCACGTGACCTTATGGTACTTTTGCTTACAAACGCATGCCATTTGAACTTTGCAACGCCCCTGCAACCTTTCAAAGGTGCATGATGGCGATTTTTCACGACATGATAGAAGAATGCATGGAAGTTTTCATGGATGACTTTTCAGTCTTCGGTGATACATTTGAATCATGTCTAGTTAATCTTGAACGAATGCTTATTAGATGCGAACAATCAAATCTAGTTCTTAATTGGGAGAAATGCCATTTCATGGTTAAAGAAGGCATCGTTCTTGGTCATAAAATTTCAAAGGAAGGAATTGAAGTGGATAGAGCTAAAGTAGATGTAATTGCTAAACTTCCACATCCCACCAATGTTAGAGGAGTTAGGAGTTTTCTAGGGCATGCAGGTTTTTACTGACATTTTATAAAAGATTTTTCTAAAATTGCCACTCCTATGAAACTCCTAGAAAAGGATGCTCCATTCATCTTTTCAGATGAATGCATCAAATCTTTTAATATTCTTAAAGAAAAACTCACTAATGCGCCGATTATGATAACTCCAAATTGGAATCTACCGTTTGAACTTATGTACGATGCAAGTGATTTTGCAATGGGAGCCGTTTTAGGACAAAGGATTGAAAAACGATTTCAACCTATTTATTATGCTAGTAAGACATTACAACAAACGAATTATACAACTACTGAAAAAGAACTCCTTGCTATTGTCTTTGCTTTTGACAAATTTCGTTCATATCTCGTTCTAGCTAAAACGGTGGTCTATACCGACCATTCTGCTCTTAGATACCTATTTTTGAAACAAGATGCCAAACCAAGATTAATCCGTTGGATCTCACTCTTACAAGAGTTCGATATTGAAATCCGAGACAAAAAGGGAGCAGAAAATCTCGCCGCTGATCATCTTTCTCGTCATGAAAATCCCGAATTAGAAGTTCTAAATGAATCGGCCATACAAGACAACTTTCCTGATGAATATCTATTGAAGATAGATTATAATGTAATTCCATGGTTTGAAGACTATGCAAACTACTTAGTATGTGGATTCCTTGAAAAAGGATTGTCGTACCAAAAACGAAAGAAATTCTTTAGTGATATAAAACACTATTTCTGGGAAGATCCACATCTGTTTAAAAGTTGTCCTGATGGAATAATACGCCGATGTGTATTCGGAGATGAAGCTAGTCAAATCTTAAACCATTGTCACACAGGACCAACATGAGGGCATTATGGGCCTCAACTTACAGCAAGAAAAGTTTACGATGCTGGATTCTGTTGACCTACAATTTTCAAAGAAGCACACCTTCTTTGCAAATCCTGTGATGCTTGTCAAAGGGCCGAAAAAATAAGTCAACGTGATGAAATGCCACAAAATGTCATTCAAGTATGTGAAGTATTTGACATTTGGGGTATTGACTTTATGGGTCCATTCACAAAATCTCATAATAATCTCTATATTCTCGTTGCCATTGATTATGTATCTAAATGGGCGGAAGCACAAGCTCTCCCGGCTAACGATGCACGAGTTGTAGTCAACTTTTTAAAACGTCTTTTTGCAAGGTTCGGAACATCGAAAGCTTTAATAAGTGATCGGGGTACTCATTTTTGTAATAATCAACTTGAGAAAGTTCTCAAAAGATATGGAGTAACTCATAAAATCTCCACCGCTTATCATCCACAAACAAGTGGACAAGTTGAAAATACCAACCGAGCTTTAAAACGTATTCTAGAGAAAATCGTAGGATCAAATCCGAAGGAATGGTCCATGAAATTGGAGGATGCACTCTGGGCTTTTAGAACAGCCTACAAAACTCCAATTGGAACCACAAATTTTAAACTCGTTTACGGAAAAGCATGTCATCTTCCAGTAGAAATTGAACACAAAGCATTTTGGGCTTTGAAGACATCTAATCTTGATTTACATGAAGCTGGACGTCTACGGTTAAGTCAATTAAAAGAATTAGAAGAATTAAGACATGAAGCATACTAAAATTCGTTAATCTATAAGGAAAGAACGAAGAAATGGTATGATAAAAGAATCAGAAGTTCTAAAGAATTCAAAGAAGGAGACGGAGTTCTTCTTTTCAATTCACGATTCAAGCTATTTCCTGGAAAATTGAAATCAAGATGGTCTGGACCATTCATAGTCAAAAGAGTTTTCCCATACGGAACAGTAGAGTTAATAAATTCAAATGGGATTGAATTTAAAGTTAATGGTCACAGAGTTAAACATTACATACATGGTCCGATGGAAGTTGACAATGAAGTCAATCATAATTTCACCACCCAAGAAAACCTTCAAAATGAAAACATAAATATGTTATCAACAACATATGAAAAATCAAAATTAGAAAATAGGGAGGATTCAAATTGGAGTGATGAAGAAGAATTCTTATACAAACCTCCCATTCCAAGAAATGAAGAAAAATGTGAACAAGAAGTTCAAATAGAAGTGAAAGAACCAAGAAAAGAACACCCGAAAAAGGTTTACAAACCAACTCGACTTACTAAAGCAGGAGACCTGGGTGAATTTATCATTTCTTGCTTGCTTAATAATGGTGCTGTATATAATGGACTCGCAGATTTAGGAGCAAGTGCAAATATTATGCCTCTCTCCTTATACAAAAGATTAGGTATGGGTAAATTAAAACCAACCAAAATAGGTGTTCAATCATTTGACCTAACCATTAAACACCCGGTTGGAATAGCAAATAATTTACTTGTTAACGTGGGAAGTTTGACCTTTGTTGTAAACTTCATAGTGATTAATATGGAGGAAAACCTTGATATTCCTCTAATTTTAGGTCGCCCATTTTTAGCAACCACCGAGGCATTCATTGATGTAAGAGAAGGTAGAATGACACTTAGGGATGGTGATAAATCGATCACCTTTGTGAACCGAAAGTTTAGATCTCCACCAACCAAAATTGTTAAGCCAATAAAAACGCATAAGTATGGGGAAGATGAAGAAACACTTAATGATGATCCGATCACAAAGAACCCCGCTGATGATAAGAAATTAGATGAACCCATTTTTAACAGTTCAACGAAGAAAGTTTATAAACGGATTCACGATGCTATGATTAAGGGAAACATTAAGTTATGTAACCGATTAATATCCAATTTATCGCCAAAAGAAAAGGCAATGTTAATTGAATTTGTGAAAGTTACGGAGGAAATCAACAAATGGATTGAAGTAAAAGTCAGAGATATACAAGTTGTTGATGATCCAATTAAAAATAACGTTAATCACAATTTTAACTAAGTGTGGGGAGAATCGAATCTTTTTAGGGTAATATGTATTTCTGTTAGAGTTAGATTTTCTGGTGTTGTTCTCGAAAATAGAACCCGAATGGTCTTTCCCTAGCAGACCCTAAAGAACTAGTCTTCTCCCCCCATTCTGAATTTTTATTTTTTTAGGTTTTACGAGATGAAGACTTCCTGTGAATTAAACCATGGTCTAATGCTACACGCTTTGATCACTAAACGTAATAATGACACCCTTTCAAGTGAAATAGTATCATTAATCAGAGGCAAATTGGATGGAGTAAGAAAAGAATCGAGAAACGAAAATAATAAGTTACAATTTGGTAAAGGAAAATCAAAATCCGCAGCGAAAAGAAGAGCACGACACCTTGAAAGATGTCACAAATGCGGAAAATGGTCACACGAAGGTAAATGTTCAAATAATCAAACCTATTCAAACACCGAATTTGTTACTTTATGCAGAGATGGACCGTTCATATGTTTAGAAGAAAAAACGTTGAATGCTCGAGGTTACGCCTATGTAGCTATGGAAAACCAATTAGTCCGACTATCTTATGAGTGGGCTAGAGCATATCACTAAGAAATCTATCTCACAGGTAAGTATGTACAGTTTTTATTTTTATTTTTATTTTTAACCTTTTGATAATAAACGCTAATTTGTTCGCTATAAAGTATTAAATTGGTATTCGATAAAATTAGGTCTTGCGACCGAAATTATTGATATCATATAAAAATTTATTACATCACTGCGAAATTTTCCGTTTATTCTTAAGGTATAAATATCTTTAATCAATCAACCTAAAATATTTCAAAAATTCGTCATGAGTTAAACTAGGTTATGAAACCGAAATTACTTTACCGAAAAGAGGGGCGCATATTTTTGATAATATTTGATTGATTAAAGTGGGATAAAAGCCAAAAAGATTTTTAATTTTATTTTTACTTTTTTTTTAAAATTAATATATAAATATTAAATTAATATTGTAAAACTTTTAAAATCAATAGATTTAAGTTTGTAAATATTTGAAAAAATTAATATTTTTTATAAGTTTGTATGCATAAAAACAAAATTATAATATAAATTTGGTGTGAATTTTTAAAATTTTAATGATATGAATTTTTAATTCTATGCATTTTAAATTTAAGTTTGGTGTGAATTTAAAAACAAAAATTTACTTTATTTCGCTAAGTTAAAAATTGATTTCTAAAAATTCGTCGTGAGTTGAAGACTAGGTCGTTGAACCGAAATTGCTCTACCCAAGGGAGGGATGAGAATTTTTATTATCATTATTTTTAATCTTGTTGAATTAAAGTATGCCAAAAACATTAAAAAACCAAAAATCTTTGTTTTTAGAACTGAGCTTTGAATTGACAAATTTTAAAATTTTGTCGAGGGACGGACTAGGACAACGATCCGAAACGCCCTCATCCTAAAAAGAAACAAAATTTTAATTTTTAATTAATTATATGTTTTATTAGTATAAGATTTTTTGTTAAAAAAAAAAAAAAAAAAAGAAGAACTTCGAGATCCCGGAGCCAGGAGGCTATCCCCCTTCGAGATCGCGGAGCAGCAAATTTCCAGAAAGCATAAACTGGTCGACAGACCAGTTTCATACACACACACACCACATATTTCTGCGAAAAACCCATGAAAAAATACACACAAATCGTCATTTTGCACCGTTTTTTTATCAAATTTGTTGCTAAAAATTGATGTGGAGATTCCTACCTAGATCCCTTTTAAGAAGAATGGTAATTTCTACACCCTTAACACTCTTAAATTCGAATTTTTTTTTTGTTCTTGAGCTATTTTTTTTTTTAATTTTATTTTTGTTAATTTTTAGTGTAATTAGTGTTAAATTGTTGATATATTATGCATGTATAACCTAGATTGATGCTATTTAACATGATTTGAAGCCAAAAACTTCAAAATTTTTAGGAATCTAGGGTTTGTGTTCTTGAGCAATTTGGGACTTTTTGATATAAACAGGTTATGGCCGATTTTTGTCATGAATTATTGCTAAGTTAAGTAGTGTAACATGTTTAGGTAGCTAAATGATCAATACTTTGATCCTAAACATGATTTTTTAGAATTAAAGTGGACTTTTTAAGTCTAAAATTCATGAACTTGATTAATTTGATATAAAAGCCATTTGAAACTTGTTTAATTGCTAGTAATGATTATTTTGACATGTTAATTGAGTAGAATGCTTATAAACTTGGTAAACATTTTCATATATGCTTATTTGAAAAAGTGTAGAATTGTTAAAAATATGAAAATGAGCATGAGTTTAATATGGATTAAACATGTCATGTTAGTTATTTTTAATTGTTATTTTGCTAATACCAATGCATTTTTGGATGCACAATTCCTTTTTGTTTAATGTGTTTAGCAGAATGAACGAGGTGAATCTTCATCCGCGCCACAAAATTTGAATACTTATAATGAAAATGACGAGGATCAAGATCTCAGTGAACAATACAAACAGAATCAACTGCATCCTTTAATTTCATTGTCGCGATCAGTTGAAGCAAATCTACACCCTAACTTACGATTTGACAGATTTTGGATAGACTATCCAAAATATCAGAGGAACTTGAGCATTCTTTATCCCAAAGATGTTGAAGTATCTAGGGTGATAGATTGGGCACCATTAGAAACAGTGGGATTGGCCGAGCCAATAAGAGAATTACTTACACAAAGGTATGGTAATTCTACTTTCAATGATTGAATTAATCTATTCACTATACGTAGACCTGTGTATAAGGAATGGTGAATTGAGTTAGTAAGTACTATTGAACTAAATGATGAAGTAACTAGTTTAACGGATAGAAGTTTTATTAGATTTCTATTAGGAGGTGTGATGCGCCGTATGTCTTTATTAGATATGGCTGAAGCTTTGTGTATTTATACGGCTGAAGAATTATTAACTAATGATTGTAGACAGTTGATAAGTAATGGTAGAAGGGTTGATTATGATTTTGATAAGAATGAGTTGTGGAGTATAATGACTAGCCATAATCGTTTTCGTGGAGGTCATTATTCTTATACTGATATACATAGAGCTGAGCTTAGGGTAATCTATAGATTCATTTCCAACTCTATTACACAAAGGGGTAGAAATAAAGATAAAGTGACTGAAGATGATTTATTTTATCTGATGTGTATTAGAGACCCACAGAGCTTTGTAAATATTCCTTATTGTGTGGGCTATTATTTGTCGGATATGATAAAGGGAATGCGAAACAATAGTATTATAGGAGGTGGTATTTTTGTGACTTTAATTGCCGAATACCTCGGTGTGAATATTACTCGGGGAAGGGAGTTAGTACAAGTACCCATTCCTCGTGATCGGATTGATATGCGGGTATATGCTGGTGCAAAGGTTTTGTTGAAAAGAAATAATGTTGCACTTCCATATCAAGGGAATCATCCACAGGTAGAAAGAGGTCAACAACAAGGTAATGTGGGAGGAGGAAACCAAATGACCGATATACAAAGAATAATGTCCCAAACTGAATACCAACGGGCTATGCAACAAGAGTATCAGGCTTGGAAATATCATCAAGAATATATCAAAGCCTATTTAGCCTCCCAAGGTAGGACCTACATTCCTACTGAGCCAGTCCATTTTCCTCCGTGGACCGAGGACACGAGACCACCTTTTCCTACCTATGTCCCATTTCAAGCATATCAAGATAGATACAATGAACCATGGAACCCCTACTGGTTTCAGAATCAACCCTAGTTTACTTAGTCTTATTTATCTTATTTATTTGTAATGTTGCTATATTTAATACTTATGTTGGTATTGTATTAGTTTTTATAATTTTTTAACTTTTATTATTATATTTTAATAATTTTTGAATGTAGGGTAATATACCAAACTTCAAAAATATGTATATATGTTTGCAGTTTATCTTATGTACACAACAGGGTAAAACAATGCATTTTCAAAGACTGGCATTAAGTTCAGCAAAAGCTACTAATTTTGACGACAAGATGCAAAATAAATGTGATGAAACAACAAACGGAATGAACAAATGATGTGCACCATTTATCATTCAACAAACAAACGCCAATATGTTTGGAAACTTTGGTAAAATTTAATCATTTTTCTACGCTAATCACCCTCAATAATTTAAATTGTTACCGATTTCTTGCAAATGAGGGCATTGCAAGATCTTAAATGTGGGAAGGGGTTAAATTCTTTCGAATTAAAAAAAAAAAAAATTTACACTTGATTACCATTAAAAATACTAGTAACGCAGTAGTTGTATTAGAATCTAGTGCTCTCTGATAATAAAGAACAGCCATAGTCTTATATACTGACTACCCAATTCTAGTAAAAATTTTCAAAATTTTCAAATAAATGAATTCAAAATCATGTTTATACATATTTATGAACGATAAAACTAGGTGTTAACACCGAAATTATTGTTACCTCAGAAAGGACATAAATTGAGAAATAACCCAAAATGTTAGAATTCATTTAAATTGGAATAGAGGACAATAAAAAAGAAAATAAAAGCCAAGTGTGAGAAAATTTACCAAGTTATTTAAAAACATATATCACATATTTTTTTACAAATAATTGAAAATACTTTTGTTTTGGACAAAATTAACTGTTTTACCCGGTAAATTGTAATATATTTGAAAGAAAGATGGATCTACATGATGAATCAATTCCATCATTAAAAGGAAGTAAAGTCTTTCGAAAAAGACAAGCGCTTCTTGATTTAGGTCATGAAGTTGTCATCCAGACTAGCTATAGGTTGACGAAAAATCTAGAAAAGTCATCTCTAAAATCAGCAGAAAATTCACGGACCTCAGCATCAAACAGGGTCGCCAAGTGGTCAGACTTATCCTAACCATGAGAGGATTTGTCTCGTAAAATGGGGAGGACGCCGTACAAATTAGCTGGATAAGACTAATGAATCCGATCCCCAGAAAGGATAATCTCCTTAAAGATCAAAAATCAGCTTTTAAGACTGATATTACTCAATCCTTGAGATTGACCTTAAAGATTGAGAATTACAAACTCATGGAATTCGATGATATCTAAACTCGAGCTTGAACGAGAAAATATTTTGATCAAAATTACAAACCGATTTGTTTTCTGAAAACCCATTTTCAATGCGTTCATTACCATTGAACGCAAAATCCTAGGAATTCACCTAGAATTCATTAGGTCACCTGAACCAAATCGGGTGTCAACCGTAAGAATGGTTGTTGCATAGCATGATCGAAGATAGGACCTTGTGTCAGATCGAAAAACTATAGGGTGAGCTTTACTATTGCTCCTACAAAGGATAGTAATTGCATCCGACACGTTATAGACCATAATTAAAAGCATGTCATGGGACATTTCCTTAACAGTTGCTTGTCCAACGCTTTCCTTTACAACCGGACGGTAGTTTACCGAAAGGTAATATACAGAGCAAGTATACTTGACATGTTGCTTTCCTAATACAAGGTTAGCAAGTGGGTGACACAAAACCGCAAATTTTAAGCTAAAAGTTTCAAATTTGAAACCCACCGAACCCACAAAAACAATTTGCAAACACCGGTGAAGGGTTATTTCGGAAAACTTATCTAGGGTAAAAGCCAGATTGAATTTTCAAAAAGATCAAATGTTTTCATGAAGATCCAATTTACATAAGGATCTAAATTTTCATAGTCATGTGGGACTGTAAACCACAACGTTACTATCATTGTTCATACCACCGTATAGAAATCACTGATGTACAAAGTGTGAAGAATAAAGAAGTGATTCTAGTATTTTTATTTCAAGACTATATTGCTTGAGGACAAGCAACGCTCAAGTGTGGGAATATTTGATAATGCTAAAAACGAACACATAATTCATAGCATTATTCCTCAAGAAAGACAAGCTTTTAGTTGCAATTGTTCTATTTACAAGTGATATTCGTTTAAATATTAAAAGGTGAAGACAAAAGGCAGATTCGACGATTTAAATACGCAAATGACCAAAAAGCTCAAAAGTACAAAGTATGATCCAAGAGGTTCAATTTATTGATGAGAAGCGTCTAGAAATGACAAAAGTACAAGTTACAAAATGAAAAGTACAAGATATTAAATTGTACGCAAGGACGTTCGAAAATCCGGAACCGGGACCTAAGTCAACTTTTAATGCACGACGCAACGGAGCGAAAATTACAAGTCAACTATGCATATAAATATAATATAATATATAAATAATTCTTAAAATTATATATATATTATATTTATTTATTAAAAAAATCCGTCGGCAAGCTAGGAGCCAAACTTGGATGAGCTGTAAACCATTACTCCGCGATCGCGGAGATATGAAGGAGAAACCCTTCGAGATCGCGGAGCACACCAAAACTGAAATGGGGCCTATAAAAGGCAACGCATTCGATCGATATTTTACACTTCTTTTTCTTTTCATCATACGTAAAGATATATATATATATATATATATATATATATTAATTTTAATTTTAATTTTAATTCTAATTCTAATAATAAGGGTATGTTAGCGAATGTTGTAAGTGTGTAAGTCGAAATTCTGTCCGTGTAACGCTACGCTATTTTTAATCACTGTAAGTTATGGTTAATGTTATTTTTATTTTAATGTCTCGTAGCTAAGTTATTATTATGCTTATTTAAGACGAAGTAATCATGATGTTGGGCTAAAAATATTAAGATTGGGTAATTGGGCTTTGTACCATAATTGGGGTTTGGACAAAAGAACGACACTTGTGAAAATTAGACTATGGGCTATTAATGGGCTTTATATTAACTAAATGATACCTCGTTAATTTAATATATAGACTTATAATTTGACGTATTTATATATAACCACATACGCTTGACTGGGCACGGTGGGCGGGATATCTATAAATACCAATAATTGTTCATTTTACCGGACACGGAACTGGATTAATAGTTAGTAGACTTGTTGAAACAGAGGTGGATTACATTCAAGGGTAATTGGTGTAATTGATAATAAAGTAGTAAAACCTTGGTTTACACGCAGTCGATAACCTGGTGTATTCATTAAACAAAGTATTAAAACCTTGTTACAATTCGAATCCCCAATTAGTTGGAATATTTGACTTCGGGAATAAGAATAATTTGACGAAGACTTTTGCACTTTATGATTATGACTGATGGACTATTATGGACAAATCCGTATGGACATATCGAATAATCTCGGACAAAGAACAATTAACCCATGAGAATAAACTAAAAATCAACACGTCAAACATCATGATTATGGAAGTTTAAATAAGCATAATTCTTTTATTTCATATTTAATTGCACTTTTAATTATCGCACTTTTATTTATTGTCATTGTATTTAATTGCACTTTTAATTATCGTACTCTTTAATTATCGCAATTTTATTTTATCGCACTTTTATTTATCAAAATTTCATTATCGTTATTTACTTTACGCTTTAAATTAAGTTATATTTATTTTTAATATTTTACAATAGGTTTTAACTGCGACTAAAGTTTTAAAAATCGACAAACCGGTCATTAAACGGTAAAACCCCCTTTTTTAATAATAATATCACTTATATATATATTTGTATTTTTATAAATTTAAAACTAATATAGCGTTAAGCTTGTTTAAGAGTTCCCTGTGGACGAACCGGACTTACTAAAAACTACACAACTGTACGATTAGGTACACTGCCTATAAGTGTTGTAGCAAGGTTTAGGTATATCCATTCTATAAATAAATAAATATCTTGTGTAAAATTGTATCGTATTTAATAGTATATCGTTGTAAAAATAATACTATTTTATATACACCTCGCATAACATCACCCAAATAGTATCAAAACCACTTGCAGTCCTTGGCAATTTAGTGATGAAATCCATGGTAATGTTTTCCCATTTCCATTCTGGGATTTTGGGTTGTTGAAGTAGAACTGATGGTTTCTGATGCTCCGCTTTGACCTTAGAACACGTCAAACATTCCCCTACATATTTAGCAACATCGGCTTTCATACCTGGCCACCAAAAATGTTTCTTGAGATCCTTGTACATCTTCCCCGTTCCAGGATGTATTGAGTATCTGGTTTTATGAGCTTCTCTAAGTACCATTTCTCTCATATCTCCAAATTTTGGTACCCAAATCCTTTCAGCCCTATACCGAGTTTCATCTTCCCGAATATTAAGATACTTCTCCGATCCTTTGGGTATTTCATCCTTTAAATTTCCCTCTTTTAAAACTCCTTGTTGCGCCTCCTTTATTTGAGTAGTAAGGTTAGTGTGAATCATTATATTCATAGCTTTTACTCGAATGGGTTCTCTTTCCTTTTTGCTCAAGGCGTTGGCTACCACATTTGCCTTCCCCGGGTGATAACGAATCTCAAAGTCGTAATCATTCAATAATTCAATCCATCTGCGCTGCCTCATGTTCAGTTGTTTCTGATTAAATATGTGTTGAAGACTTTTGTGGTCGGTATATATAATACTTTTGACCCCAAATAAGTAGTGCCTCCAATTCTTTAATGCAAAAACAACCGCACCTAATACCAAATCATGCGTCGTATAATTCTGCCCGTGAATCTTCAATTGTCTAGACGCATAAGCAATTACTTTCGTTCGTTGCATTAATACACAACCGAGACCTTGCTTTGAGGCGTCACAATATATCACAAAATCATCATTCCCTTCTGAAATGTCCCGTTCATATTGATTATAAACGTTCCATATTAATTGATTTCGTTGCGAGGTTTTGACCTCTATATGAGACGTTTTTCAAAGACTGCATTCATTTTTAAAACAACCATAACCTTTATTTTATCAATAAAGGTTTCAAAAGCATTACGTAGATTATCAAATAATGATAATCTAAAATATACTGTTTACACACGACCATTACATAATGGTTTACAATAGAATATATTACATCGACATATGTTTCTTAAATGCAGTTTTTACACACTATCATGCTAACATGGACTCCAAATCTTGTCCTTATTTTAGTATGCAACAACGGAAGCTCTTAGTATTCACCTGAGAATAAACATGCTTTAAACGTCAACAAAAATGTTGGTGAGTTATAGGTTTAACCTATATATATATATCAAATCGTAACAATAGACCACAAGATTTCATATTTCAATACACATCCCATACATAGAGATAAAAATCATTCATATGGTGAACACATGGTAACCGACATTAACAAGATGCATATATAAGAATATCCCCATCATTTCGAGATCCTCCTTCGGACATGATATAAATTTCAAAGTACTAAAGCATCCGGTACATTGGATGGGGTTTGTTAGGCCCAATAGATCTATCTTTAGGATTCGCGTCAATTAGGGTGTATGTTCCCTAATTCTTAGATTACCAGACTTAATAAAAAGGGGCATATTTGATTTCAATAATTCAACCATAGAATATAGTTTCACGTACTTGTGTCTATTTTGTAAATCATTTATAAAACCTGCATGTATTCTGTGATGACCCGAAATTTTTTGACTTATTTAAACCAATTCTCTATACGATTTATTATTTTAACACGCTAAACAAAGTCTGTTAGATTGAGTCTCAAAATTTTAGAACTTTTTCATATATACAATTACCTTTGATTACTCTCGACGATTCATGAACAATTATATGTATGTATATATATATGTACAAGTAAAAACGACTTTCCTACAGTAAAACCCTATTTGCTACAGTAAAAATTACTTTGCTACAGTAAAACACAATTTGCTACAGTAAAACACTATTTGCTACAGTGAAACCGTATTTTGCTACAGTGCTACAGTGAAAACGAGTTTGCTACAGTGATTTGCTAAAGTGAAACACTATTTGCTACAGTAAACACTATTTGCTACAGTAAACACTATTTGCTACAGTAACACTATTTGCTACAGTAAACACTATTTGCTACAGTAAACTATTTGATGTCGACGAACTAGCAAACAAAAACAGAAAAGGCGGCCATGCGATCGCATGGCAAAAACACTGAAAACTCATGCGATCGCATGAGCTACAGTAAATCGAAAAGTACTATAAAAGGTCAGTTTTGCTCGACGATATTTTTCATAAATATATCTGTAATAAGTTTTAATTTATAATTATAATTATAATTTAAGTTTAATAATAATAAAGTATATTCGAGGGTGTTTTAATTCGGGTTTCAAACCGTTTCAAGCTAAGGTAATATTGGGTATTGTTCGGGGTATTGTTCTAGAATCCAAGGCCAACCATACAGTCGTCTACCATCATTACGTCTACGCAATTTGCCTACAATATTGAATCGCAATATTGAACTGTGAGTTATAGATCCCTTTTTAAATACTTTAAATATTTTTGGGCTGAGAATACATGCAATTTATTTTAAACGCGATAAGACACAAGTACATACTAAATTCTACACTGAGTTAAACCGGAAATCCCTTAGCTTTGGTAACTAGTAGCTGCCAGTACATAGGATATGGACTGGTGGGCGTGAATAATTGTATATGGATCCATAGGGCTTGACATCCCCGTCCGAGCTAGAGCGCTAGCCTTTTAACGGACGTATGTTATTTGAGTTTAAGACACGTTGGTTTGCGTGTATTAAAACGAATGGGGTAATTATCACTATAGCGTTAAGTTTAGTTACCAGGGTGCTCTGTTACGTAGAATCTATTGATAAACTTTTGATGAAATCTTGTGGTCTATCTTTATACATGTTTATGACTCGAGCAATTAAACCTATAACTCACCAACATTCGTGTTGACTTTTTAGCATGTTTTATTCTCAGGTCCTTAGAATGCTTCCGCTGTGATGTGCTTGTTGCCTGCATGGAGTCTCTCATGCTTTGTACAAAGTTTATTGCATTCAAAATAAAACTGCGTTGTGTAATAAATAATTGGACTGTGATGTCAACCTGTAAATTAAAGACTTATGTATTTCGGGGTTTTGCTTATACCTAAGCACTCGCCCACATGTTTATAACTTTCTATGTTTAGAAAGTCACTTATTTTAATGAATGCAATATTTTATCAAAACGTATCATATAGAGGTCAAAACCTCACTGTGGAATCAATGATTAACGTGCCGCGTCAATAGCGATTTTGACGGGTCGTTACAGTTGGTATCAGAGCTTGAGGTCATAGGGAACCAGAAATTACATTAGTGTGTTTAACTGGTAATTGTTAGGATGCATTAGTGAGTCTGGACTATGACCATATCTGTTTTTACTGATTTTTACTTATTATTTGGTCAAAAACATTATATGTGATATATTTATATGCTAACGTAATTGTTGTTTCAATTATGTGATAGATGACTTCTTCTAATCCTATCATTTTGTACGACTCGGAATCGGACACTGAATCTATTCTATCCACAACTAAAAAGGGCGTTCCAATACCTATTAAAGAAGAAATTGTGTTAGCCTGGCAATCTCAACTCCCGGTAAACCCAGAGGAGGTTCCAGCTCCACCCAGCTTTAGTTTTCCAGAGCCACAGTATCGTTGGCATGGACCCATGATCCTTGGAGTAAACGAGGATCGTCCATTTCTAAACAAATATGGACATTGGTCCAGATATACCGCCGACGGGCGGGTTGTGCCGATTACGCCTGGCAGATTTCGGTTCATGACCACCGGTACATATTCTTGCAGTTCGTCATCATATTCTCCTACACATGACTCAGACAGTTCGTCATCAGACGAAATCAGTAAGGAGGAGGATTTCGCTAATGAAATAAAAGAGATCACTAAGGAGAAATTCCAACTTGCTATAGATAATAAAAACAACCACAATAATAAAATGTCCTTAATTATTAAAAAAGAACAGGACCATTCGATCCGTAACCACCCTTATTGTATTAAACCCACTGAGGTAACGGGTACCTCAAAACCCCAACTAAAAATAAAATACACTTCCAGAATGTCTGTCGGACCATGTGCACACAAACAATTGGCAGAGAGAACCAAATGGGAAGAAGTTTCTGATAGTTCTGAATGAACGACCTCGCAACCATAAATCTTCCATGCGCTATTTTATTGCTTATGTGTGCTACTCTATCTTGTTATGTAAAATAAGCATATGTAAAATATCAGTATTGTATGGTATTGTATTATTTTGGTTTATTAATAATAAATGCATGGAATGATTATTTGTATTATTACTACTTCTTATTATTATTACATAATAATGTAGTAACTCGCTATAATTTTTCATAGTGGAATATTATTAGGATATTAGTAGTTAATTCCTTGTACTACCTATTATGTATGAACTTAACGGGTAGGTAATATCCTAGAAATAATTATAAAACGCTAATAAGAAGAAAAGGCTTTTATAATAATCGGTTCATATTATTAATATGCTACGATTAACTATTGACAACTCATTTTACCTATAATATTCTATATGATTAAATTATATCTGTTGTGTTTATTGAAGAAACATGTCTCAAATGTCGGATGCTGAGTTTGAGCAACTAGTCGAGAAACGTGTGAATGAAAGAATTGCTGCAGCCGAGGCAGCAAAAGCAACAGCCGAAGCAGCAGCCAAAGCAGCAGCCGTAAACACAAACTCACGAAACGGATGCTCATACAAAACTTTTCAAGGATGCAAACCACAGACGTTTAGTGGAACCGAGGGACCAGTCGGTCTAACCCGATGGTTTGAAAAGATGGAGTCCGTTTTCAAAATCAGTAATTGTGCGAACGGAGACAAGTCAAAGTATGCTTCGTGTACGTTGCAAGACGGTGCACTTACTTGGTGGAACAATTATGCTAAAGCAGAAGGAATAGATACGGCATATGATATCTCTTGGGAAGAACTGAAAAAGATGCTAATCGAGGAGTACTGTCCTCGAAACGAGATCAGAAAAATGGAATCTGAGTTACGTAATCTGAAGGTTATCGGCGCGAATCTCAATAACTATGAAAAGCGTTTCATGGAACTAGCCTTGTTGTGTCCCGAATTGGTGCCAAACGAGAAACGAAAGATAGAAATGTATATTGACGGTTTATCGATCAATATCAAAGGAAATGTTACATCGTCCAAACCGAATACGATGCAGGAAGCCATGACAATGGCACACCAACTCATGGACCAGATCACAGAGAGTTCGATTAAGGCACCAATTACCGAAGTCAAGACAACTGAAGGAAAGAGGAAATGGGAAGACTATAAGGGCAAAAGTATTCACCTGAAGAAACAAGAAACTTTTAAAGGTAAACAAGATGGGGCAACTGCAAGTCCAAACTATAAGGGACCCCATCCGTTCTGCAAAAGATGTTACACACATCATGCAGGTTATTGTCAAGTGGTCTGTGATAAGTGCAACAAGAAAGGACATGTGGCGAAAGATTGTTATGCCACCGTTTCTGAAGTAAAGACAAAACTGACTGATGTCAAGAAATGTTTTGGATGCGGGAAGTCTGGTCACTTTATAAATCAATGCCCTGATAAGGAGAAGAACAAAGAACCCGCGCGTGGGAGGGCATTTAATGTTAGTGCTAGTAAAGCACGTGAGGATCCTAATCTTGTCACGGGTACGTTTACCGTTAATAATCAACTAGCTTCTATTATGTTTGATACGGGTGCTGATAGAAGTTATATGTGTAAAGACTTTAGTTTTAAACTAAAATGTGCATCATTACCTCTAGACGATAAATATACTATTGAATTAGCTAATGGTAAACTGATAAAAGCCGATAAAATTTGCCATGGTTGCGAAATGAATCTCGCTGGTGAAACCTTCAAAATCGATTTGATACCCGTAGAATTAGGAAGTTTTGACGTAATCGTTGGCATGGACTGGATGTCCAAAACAAGAGCGGAAGTTGTTTGAGCTGAGAAAGCAATCCGCATCCCTCGTAAGGATGAAACGTCATTAATGATTTATGGGGAGAAGAGCAACTCAAAGCTGAACTTTATCAGCTGTATGAAGGCCCAGAAACTTATAAGAAAAGGTTGTTATGCTATTCTGGCACACATAAAGAAGATCGATACTGAAGAAAGAAGCATTAATGACATGCCGGTTGTAAGAGAATATCCCGGAGTATTTCCAGAAGAATTACCGGGGCTACCTCCACATAGATGTGTAGAATTCCAGATTGATCTCATACCAGGAGCTGCACCTGTAGCCCGATCTCCATATAGACTTGCACCTTCAGAAATGCAAGAATTACAAGACCAGTTGCAAGAATTATCGGACCGTGGATTTATTCGTCCTAGTTTTTCACCTTGGGGTGCTCCTATTCTGTTCGTCAAGAAGAAGGATGGATCTATGAGAATGTGCATAGATTACCGAGAATTAAACAAATTAACGATCAAGAATCGGTACCCATTACCGAGGATTGATGATTTGTTTGATCAATTGCAAGGATCAAGTGTTTATTCTAAGATTGATCTACGCTCCGGATATCATCAACTGAGAGTGAAGGAAGAAGATGTTCCTAAAACCGCGTTCTGAACCCGTTACGGTCACTATGAGTTCCTAGTCATGCCTTTTGGATTAACTAATGCTCCAGCAGTATTCATGGATCTAATGAATCGCATCTGTAGACCGTATTTAGACAAATTTGTTATTGTTTTTATCGACGACGTATTGATTTACCCAAAGAACAAGGAAGAACATGAGCAACACTTAAGACTGGTACTAGAGATACTCAAGAAAGAAGAATTGTACGCAAAATTTTCGAAGTGTGATTTCTGGTTACAAGAAGTACAATTTTTGGGCCATGTTGTCAGTAAACATGGAATTAAAGTTGACCCCGCCAAGATCGAAGCCATTAGTAAATGGGAAATCCCGAAGACTCCAACACAAATTCGCCAATTCTTAGGTCTTGCTGGTTACTACCGAAGATTCATTCAAGATTTCTCTAGAATCGCCAAACCCTTAACTGCATTGACTCAAAAGGGAAAGAAGTATGATTGGTCCACAGAACAGGAATCCTCATTCCAGTTATTAAAGAAGAAGTTAACGTCTGCACCCATTTTGTCATTACCGGAAGGAAATGATGATTTCGTGATCTATTGTGATGCTTCACGCCAAGGTTTAGGATGTGTATTAATGCAACGCACAAAAGTCATCGCATATGCCTCACGACAACTAAAAATTCATGAAAAGAACTATACGACGCACGATTTAGAACTTGGAGCAGTAGTTTTTGCACTCAAAATATGGAGACACTATCTATATGGCACCAAGTGTACAGTGTACACCGACCATAAGAGTCTTCAGCAAATTTTTGATCAAAAACAACTCAATATGAGGCAACGTCGCTGGGTAGAGTTGTTAAACGATTACGATTGTGAAATCCGTTACCACCCCGGAAAGGCTAATGTTGTAGCTGATGCCCTAAGTCGAAAAGAAAGAGTAAAACCTCTTAGGGTCCGAGCTTTGAATATTACAATTCATACTGATCTCACAAAGCAAATTCAAGCAGCACAGTATTTTGCTGGTAGGATATGGGTACCAAAACATGGTAATCTAAGGCAACTAGTACTAGATGAAGCACACAAAACGAGGTACTCAATTCACCCAGGAAACGGGAAAATGTACCACGATCTCAAGAAGTTTTATTGGTGGCCTAATATGAAGACAGAAATTGCTACTTATGTAAGCAAATGTTTGACGTGTGCAAAGGTCAAAGCTGAGCACCAAAAGCCGTCAGGATTACTGCAACAACCAGAAATTCCGCAGTGGAAATGGGAAAGAATAACTATGGATTTCATTACGAAATTGCCAAGGACTGCAAGTAGTCATGATACTATTTGGGTGATAGTTGATCGTCTAACTAAATCAGCTCACTTTCTACCAATAAAGGAGACAGACAGTATGGAGAAATTAGCACGCCTATATTTGAAGGAAGTAGTTTCCAGGCATGGTGTACCCATCTCTATCATATCTGATCGCGACACCCGATTCACATCACGTTTCTGGCAGTCATTACAAAAAGCATTGGGAACTCGATTAGATATGAGCACCGCTTATCACCCACAGACAGATGGTCAAAGTGAAAGAACAATACAAACATTGGAAGACATGTTACGGGCATGCGTAATTGACTTTGGAACCAGTTGGGATCGACACTTACCGTTGGCAGAATTTTCATACAATAACAGCTATCATACGAGCATCAACGCAGCGCCATTTGAAGCACTTTACGGTAGAAAGTGCAGATCTCCTATATGTTGGAGTGAAGTAGGAGAAAGACAACTTACTGGACCAGAAATTATTCACGAAACCACCGAAAAGATCATTCAAATACAACAGCGATTGAAAACGGCAATGAGTCGCCAAAAGAGTTATGCTGATGTAAGAAGAAACCCGCTAGAATTTCAAGTGGGCGACAAAGTCATGTTGAAAGTGTCACCCTGGAAAGGTGTTGTACGATTCGGTAAACGAGGAAAGCTAAGTCCTAGGTACGTAGGACCCTTTGAAATCACCGAAAGAATTGGAACAGTTGCTTATCGATTAAAGCTACCGCAAGAACTTAGTAGTGTTCACAACACATTTCACGTGTCAAATTTGAAGAAATGTTTAGCTGAAGAGGATGTCGTAATTCCTCTTGACGAAATACGAATCAATGATAAACTCCATTTTATCGAAGAACCTATTGAAATCATGGACCGTGAGGTCAAACAATTAAAACAAAGCAAAATACCGATAGTTAGGGTTCGTTGGAACGCAAGACGAGGACCCGAGTTTACTTGGGAACGTGAAGATCAGATGAAGCAAAAGTATCCACATTTGTTCACTGATATTGCTCATGAAACAGGTACTACTCAAAATTTCGGGACGAAATTTTCTTTAAGGGGGAGGTACTGTGATGACCCGAAATTTTTTAACTTATTTAAACCAATTCTCTATACGATTTATTATTTTAACACGCTAAACAAAGTCTGTTAGATTGAGTCTCAAAATTTTAGAACTGTTTCATATATACAATTACCTTTGATTACTCTCGACGATTCATGAACAATTATATGTATGTATATATATATGTACAAGTAAAAACGACTTTCCTACAGTAAAACCCTATTTGCTACAGTAAAAATTACTTTGCTACAGTAAAACACAATTTGCTACAGTAAAACACTATTTGCTACAGTGAAACCGTATTTTGCTACAGTAAACACTATTTGCTACAGCAAACACTATTTGCTACAGTAAACACTATTTGAAAGTGTCAAGTGGGCGACAAAGTCATGTTGAAAGTGTCACCCTGGAAAGGTGTTGTACGATTCGGTAAACGAGGAAAGCTAAGTCCTAGGTACGTAGGACCCTTTGAAATCACCGAAAGAATTGGAACAGTTGCTTATCGATTAAAGCTACCGCAAGAACTTAGTAGTGTTCACAACACATTTCACGTGTCAAATTTGAAGAAATGTTTAGCTGAAGAGGATGTCGTAATTCCTCTTGACGAAATACGAATCAATGATAAACTCCATTTTATCGAAGAACCTATTGAAATCATGGACCGTGAGGTCAAACAATTAAAACAAAGCAAAATACCGATAGTTAGGGTTCGTTGGAACGCAAGACGAGGACCCGAGTTTACTTGGGAACGTGAAGATCAGATGAAGCAAAAGTATCCACATTTGTTCACTGATATTGCTCATGAAACAGGTACTACTCAAAATTTCGGGACGAAATTTTCTTTAAGGGGGAGGTACTGTGATGACCCGAAATTTTTTAACTTATTTAAACCAATTCTCTATACGATTTATTATTTTAACACGCTAAACAAAGTCTGTTAGATTGAGTCTCAAAATTTTAGAACTGTTTCATATATACAATTACCTTTGATTACTCTCGACGATTCATGAACAATTATATGTATGTATATATATATGTACAAGTAAAAACGACTTTCCTACAGTAAAACCCTATTTGCTACAGTAAAAATTACTTTGCTACAGTAAAACACAATTTGCTACAGTAAAACACTATTTGCTACAGTGAAACCGTATTTTGCTACAGTGCTACAGTGAAAAACACTATTTGCTACAGTAAACACTATTTGCTACAGCAAACACTATTTGCTACAGTAAACACTATTTGCTACAGTGAAACACTATTTGCTACAGCAAACACTATTTGCTACAGTAAACACTATTTGCTACAGTGAAACACTATTTGCTACAGTGAAACACTATTTGCTACAGTAAACACTATTTGCTACAGTAAACACTATTTGCTACAGTAAACACTATTTGCTACAGTAAACACTATTTGCTACAGTAAACACTATTTGCTACAGTAAAAACTATTTGATGTCGACGAACTAGCAAACAAAAACAGAAAAGGCGGCCATGCGATCGCATGGCAAAAACACTGAAAACTCATGCGATCGCATGAGCTACAGTAAATCGAAAAGTACTATAAAAGGTCAGTTTTGCTCGACGATATTTTTCATAAATATATCTGTAATAAGTTTTAATTTATAATTATAATTATAATTTAAGTTTAATAATAATAAAGTATATTCGAGGGTGTTTTAATTCGGGTTTCAATCCGTTTCAAGCTAAGGTAATATTGGGTATTGTTCGGGGTATTGTTCTAGAATCCAAGGCCAACCATACAGTCGTCTACCATCATTACGTCTACGCAATTTGCCTACAATATTGAATCGCAATATTGAACTGTGAGTTATAGATCCCTTTTTAAATACTTTAAATATTTTTGGGCTGAGAATACATGCAATTTATTTTAAACGCGATAAGACACAAGTACATACTAAATTCTACACTGAGTTAAACCGGAAATCCCTTAGCTTTGGTAACTAGTAGCTGCCAGTACATAGGATATGGACTGGTGGGCGCGAATAATTGTATATGGATCCATAGGGCTTGACATCCCCGTCCGAGCTAGAGCGCTAGCCTTTTAACGGACGTATGTTATTTGAGTTTAAGACACGTTGGTTTGCGTGTATTAAAACGAATGGGGTAATTATCACTATAGCGTTAAGTTTAGTTACCAGGGTGCTCTGTTACGTAGAATCTATTGATAAACTTTTGATGAAATCTTGTGGTCTATCTTTATACATGTTTATGACTCGAGCAATTAAACCTATAACTCACCAACATTCGTGTTGACTTTTTAGCATGTTTTATTCTCAGGTCCTTAGAATGCTTCCGCTGTGATGTGCTTGTTGCCTGCATGGAGTCTCTCATGCTTTGTACAAAGTTTATTGCATTCAAAATAAAACTGCGTTGTGTAATAAATAATTGGACTGTGATGTCAACCTGTAAATTAAAGACTTATGTATTTCGGGGTTTTTCGTATACCTAAGCACTCGCCCACATGTTTATAACTTTCTATGTTTAGAAAGTCACTTATTTTAATGAATGCAATATTTTATCAAAACGTATCATATAGAGGTCAAAACCTCACTGTGGAATCAATGATTAACGTGCCGCGTCAATAGCGATTTTGACGGGTCGTTACATATTCTCATCCCAAAAATATTAGATTTTAAAAGTGGGACTATAACTCACTTTCACAGATTTTTACTTCGTAGGGAAGTAAGACTTGGCCACTGGTCGATTCACGAACCTATAACAAATATGTACATATATATCAAAGTATATTCAAAATATATTTACAACACTTTTAATACGTTTTGATATTTTAAGTTTATTAAGTCAGCTGTCCTCGTTAGTAACCTACAACTAGTTGTCCAACGTTAGATGTACAGAAAAAAATTGATATATATTATCTTGAATCAATCCACGACCCAGTATATATACGTCTCAGGCTAGATCACAACTCAAAGTATATATATTTTTGGAATCAACCTCAACCCTGTAAAGCTAACTCCCACATTACTGCGTATAGAGTGTCTATGGTTGTTCCAAATAATATATACACATGGGTCGATATGATATGTCAAAACATTTGCATACGTGTCTATGGTATCCCAAGATTACATAATATATTAGAATACATGTATAATACAATATAAGTTAGCTAGGATATGATTAATATAGATTTGTTACCAATTTTCACGTTGCTACAACAAGAAAAATTATCCAATCTTGTTTTACCCATAACTTCTTCATTTTAAATCCGTTTTGAGTGAATCAAATTGCTATGGTTTCATATTGAACTCTATTTTATGAATCTAAACAGAAAAGGTATAGGTTTATAGTCGGAAATATAAGTTACAAGTCGTTTTTGTAAAGGTAGTCATTTCAGTCGAAAGAACGACGTCTAGATGACCATTTTAGAAAACATACTTCCACTTTGAGTTTAATCATGATTTTTGGATATAGTTTCATGTTCATAAGAAAAATCATTTTTCCAAAAGAAAAACTTTTAAATCAAAGTTTATCATAGTTTTTAATTAACTAACCCAAAACAGCCCGCAGTGTTACTACGACGGCGTATGTCCGGTTTTACAGTGTTCTTCGTGTTTCCAGGTTTTAAATCATTAAGTTAGCATACCATATAGATATAGAACATGTGTTTAGTTGATTTTAAAAGTCAAGTTAGAAGGATTAACTTTTGTTTGCGAACAAGTTTAGAATTAACTAAACTATGTTCTAGTGATTACAAGTTTAAACATTCGAATAAGATAGCTTTATATGTATGAATCGAATGATGTTATGAACATTATTACTACCTCAAATTTTCTAGATAAAGCTACTGGAAATGAGAAAAATGGATCTAGCTTCAAAGGATCCTTGGATGGCTTGAAAGTCCTTGAAGCAGAATCATGACACGAAAACAAGTTCAAGTAAGATTTCCACTCGAAATAAGATTGTTATAGTTATAGAAATTGAATCAAAGTTTGAATATGAGTATTACCTTGTATTAGAAAGATATCTTACTGTAAATAAGAAAGATTTCTTGAGGTTGGATGATCACTCTACAAGATTGGAAGTAAGCTAGCAAACTTGGAAGTATTCTTGATTTTATGAAACTAGAACTTATAGAATTTATGAAGAACACTTAGAACTTGAAGATAGAACTTGATAGATCAATTAGATGAATAAAATTGAAGAATGAAAGTGTTTGTAGGTATTTTTGGTCGTTGGTGTATGGATTAGATATATAGGATATGTAATTTTGTTTTCATGTAAATAAGTCATGAATGATTACTCATATTTTTGTAATTTTATGAGATATTTCATGCTAGTTGCCAAATGATGGTTCCCACATGTGTTAGGTGACTTACATGGGCTGCTAAGAGCTGATCATTGGAGTGTATATACCAATAGTACATACATCTAAAAGCTATGTATTGTACGAGTACGAATACGGGTGCATACGAGTAGAATTGTTGATGAAACTGAACGAGGATGTAATTGTAAGCATTTTTGTTAAGTAGAAGTATTTTGATAAGTGTCTTGAAGTCTTTCAAAAGTGTATGAATACATATTAAAACACTACATGTATATACATTTTAACTGAGTCGTTAAGTCATCGTTAGTCGTTACATGTAAGTGTTGTTTGAAACCTTTAGGTTAACGATCTTGTTAAATGTTGTTAACCCATTGTTTATTAAATCAAATGAGATGTTAAATTATTACATTATAATGATATCATGATGTATTAATATATCTTAATATGATATATATACATTAAATGTCGTTACAACGATAATCGTTACATATATGTCTCGTTTCAAAATCATTAAGTTAGTAGTCTTGTTTTTACATATATAGTTCATTGCTAATATACTTAATGATATGTTTACTTATCATAATATCATGTTAACTATATATATATATATATATATATATATATATATATATATATATATATATATATATATATATATATATATCCATATATAGGTCATCATATAGTTTTTACAAGTTTTAACGTTCGTGAATCGCCGGTCAACTTGGGTGGTCAATTGTCTATATGAAACCTATTTCAATTAATCATGTCTTAACAAGTTTGATTGCTTAACATGTTGGAAACACTTAATCATGTAAATAACAATTTCATTTAATATATATATAAACATGGAAAAGTTCGGTCACTACAGTACCTACCCGTTAAATAAATTTCGTCCCGAAATTTTAAGCAGTTGGAGGTGTTGACGTATCTTCTGGAAATAAATGCGGGTATTTCTTATTCATCTCATCTTCTCGTTCCCAGGTGAAATCGGGCCCTCTACGAGCATTCCATCAAACCTTAACAATTGGTATCTTGTTTTGCTTAAGTCTTTTAACCTCACGATCCATTATTTCGACGGGTTCTTCGATGAATTGAAGTTTTTCGTTGATTTGGATTTCATCTAACGGAATAGTGAGATCTTTTTTAGCAAAACATTTCTTCAAATTCGAGACGTGGAAAGTGTTATGTACAGCCGTGAGTTGTTGAGGTAACTCAAGTCGGTAAGCTACTGGTCCGACACGATCAATAATCTTGAATGGTCCAATATACCTTGGATTTAATTTCCCTCGTTTACCAAATCGAACAACACCTTTCCAAGGTGCAACCTTAAGCATGACCATCTCTCCAATTTCAAATTCTATATCTTTTCTTTTAATGTCGGCGTAGCTCATTTGTCGACTTTGGGCGGTTTTCAACCATTGTTGAATTTGGATGATCTTCTCGGTAGTTTCTTGTATTATCTCTGGACCCGTAATCTGTCTATCCCCCACTTCACTCCAACAAATCGGAGACCTGCACTTTCTACCATAAAGTGCTTCAAACGGCGCCATCTCAATGCTTGAATGATAGCTGCTGTTGTAGGAAAATTCTGCTAACGGTAGATGTCGATCCCAACTGTTTCCGAAATCAATAACACATGCTCGTAGCATGTCTTCAAGCGTTTGTATCGTCTTTTCGCTCTGCCCATCAGTTTGTGGATGGTAGGCAGTACTCATGTATAGACGAGTTCCTAATGCTTACTGTAATGTCTGCCAGAATCTTGAAATAAATCTGCCATCCCTATCAGAGATAATAGAGATTGGTATTCCATGTCTGGAGACGACTTCCTTCAAATACAGTCGTGCTAACTTCTCCATCTTGTCATCTTCTCTTATTGGCAGGAAGTGTGCTGATTTGGTGAGACGATCAACTATTAACCAAATAGTATCAAAACCACTTGCAGTCCTTGGCAATTTAGTGATGAAATCCATGGTAATGTTTTTCCCTTTCCATTCCGGGATTTCAGGTTGTTGTAGTAGAACTGATGGTTTCTGATGTTCAGCTTTAACCTTAGAACACGTCGAACATTCTCCTACATATTTAGCAATATCGGCTTTCATACCTGGCCAACAAAAATGTTTCTTAAGATCCTTGTACATCTTCTCCGTTCTAGGATGTATTGAGTATCTGGTTTTATGAGCTTCTCTAAGTACCATTTCTCTCATATCTCCAAATTTTGGTACCCAAATTCTTTCAGCCCTATACCGGGTTTCGTCTTCCCGAATATTAAGATGCTTCTCCGATCCTTTGGGTATTTCATCCTTTAAATTTACCTCTTTTAAAACTCCTTGTTGCGCCTCCTTTATTTGAGTAGTAAGGTTAGTGTGAATCATTATATTCATAGATTTTACTCGAATGGGTTCTCTGTCCTTTCTGCTCAAGGCGTCGGCTACCACATTTGCCTTCCTCGGGTGGTAATGAATCTCAAAGTCGTAATCATTCAATAATCCAATCCACCTACGCTACCTCATATTCAGTTGTTTCTGATTAAATATGTGTTGAAGACTTTTGTGGTCGGTATATATAATACTTTTGACCCCATATAAGTAGTGCCTCCAAGTCTTTAATGCAAAAACAACTACGCCTAATTCTAAATCATGCGTAGTATAATTTTGTTCGTGAATCTTTAATTATCTAGATGCATAAGCAATCACCTTCGTTCGTTGCATTAATACACAACCGAGACCTTGCTTTGATGCGTCACAATAAATCACAAAATCATCATTCCCTTCAGGCAATGACAATATAGGTGCCGTATTTAGCTTTTTCTTCAATAATTGAAACGCCTTCTCTTGTTCATCCTTTCATTCAAATTTCTTCCCTTTATGCGTTAATACAGTCAAGGGTTTTGCTATTTTGGAGAAATCTTGGATGAATCTTCTGTAGTAACCAGCCAATCCTAAAAATTGACGTATATGCTTCAGAGTTTTTGGGGTTTCCCACTTTTCAACGGTTTCGATCTTTGTTGGGTCCACCTGGATACCTTCTTTGTTCACTATGTGATCGAGGAATTGAACTTCTTCCAACCAAAATGCACACTTTGAAAACTTAGCGTACAGTTTTTCTTTCCTCAATACTTCTAGCACTTTTCTCAAATGTTCTTCATGCTCTTGATCATTCTTTGAGTAAATAAGTATGTCATCGATGAAAACAATGACAAACTTGTCAAGATATGGCCCACACACTTGGTTCATAAGGTCCATGAACACAGCTGGTGCGTTAGTCAATCCAAACGGCATAACCATAAACTCGTAATGACCATAACGCGTCCTAAAAGCAGTTTTTGGAATATCATCCTCCTTTACTCGCATTTGATGATATCTAGAATGTAAATCGATCTTCGAATAAATCGACGAGCCTTGTAGTTGATCAAATAAGTCGTCAATTCTCGGCAGTGGATAACGGTTTTTGATGGTAAGTTTGTTCAACTCTCTGTAGTCAATACATAACCTAAATGTACCATCCTTCTTTTTGACAAACAAAATAGGAGCTCCCCATGATGATGTGCTTGGTCGAATGAAACCACGTTCTAATAGTTCTTGCAGTTGGCTTTGCAGTTCTTTCATCTCGCTGGGTGCGAGTCTATAAGGAGCACGAGCTATTGGTGTAGCTCCTGGTAGAAGATCTATTTGAAATTCAACAGATCGATGTGGAGGTAGTCCCGGTAATTCTTTCGGAAATACATCAGGAAATTCTTTTGCGACGGGAACATCATTGATGCTCTTTTCTTCAGTTTGTACTTTCTTGACGTGTGCTAGAACAGCATAGCAACCTTTTCTTATCAGTTTTGTGCCTTCAAATTACTAATAAGATGTAGCTTCATGTTGCCCTTTTCTCCGTACACCATTAAGGGTTCTCCTTCTTCTCGTACAATGCGAATTGCATTTTTATAACATACGATCTCTGCTTTCACCTTCTTCAGCCAGTCCATGCCAACTATTACATCAAAACTCCCTAACTCTACTGGTATCAAATCAATCTTAAATATTCCGCTACCCAGTTTAATTTCTCGATTCCGGCATATATAATCTGCTGAAATTAATTTACCGTTTGCTAATTCGAGTAAAAATTTACTATCCAACGACGTCAATGGACAACTTAATTTAGCACAAAAATCTCTACTCATATAGCTTCTATCCGCACCCGAATCAAATAAAACGTAAGCAGATTTATTGTCAATAAGAAACGTACCCGTAACAAGCTCCGGGTCTTCCTGTGCCTCTGCCGCATTAATATTGAAAACTCTTCCGTGGCCTTGTCCATTCGTGTTCTCCTGGTTTGGGCAATTTCTAATAATGTGGCCCGGTTTTCCACATTTATAACAAACTACATTGGCATAACTTGCTCCGACAATACTTGCTCCGCCATTACTCGTTCCAAAACCATTTTTTCCTTTCGTTCTGTTAACCACTGGTCCGTAGACCTCACACTTCACTGCGATATGACCATTTCTTTTACACTTGTTACAAAATTTGGTGCAGAACCCCGAGTGATACTTTTCACACCTTTGGCATAGCTGCTTCTGATTGTTGTTGTTGTTGCGGTTGTTATTGTTATTGGGATGATTGTTGTAGTTGTTGTTGTTGTTGTTGTTGTTGTTGTTGTTGTTGTTGGGCCGTTTGTTGTAGTTGCGATTGATGTTGCGATTGTTGGGATAGTTGTTGCGATTATTGTTGTAATTGCTATTGTTGTTGTATTGGTGATTCTTATCACCGTTTTCCTCCCACTTTCTTTTGACTTGCTTCACATTGGCCTCTTCAGCCGCCTGTTCTTTAATTCTTTCCTCAATCTGGTTCACTAGTTTGTGAGCCATTCTACATGCCTGTTGTATGGAGGCGGGCTCGTGTGAACTTATATCTTCTTGGATTCTTTCCGGTAATCCTTTCACAAACGCGTCGATCTTCTCTTCCTCATCTTCGAACGCTCTCGGACACAATAGGCACAATTTTGTGAATCGACTTTCGTACGTGGTAATATCAAATCCTTGGGTTCGTGACCCTCTAAGTTCTGTCTTGAGCTTATTGACCTCAGTTCTGGGACGGTACTTCTCATTCATCAAGTGCTTGAATACTGACCACGGTAGTACGTAAGCATCATCTTGTCCCACTTGCTCTAGATAGGTATTCCACCATGTTAATGCAGTACCTGTGAAGGTATGCGTAGCGTACTTCACTTTGTCCTCTTCAGTACACTTACTTATGGCAAACACCGATTCGACCTTCTAGGTCCACCGTTTCAATCAGATCGGTCCTTCGGTTCCATCAAATTCCAAAGGTTTGCAGGCAGTGAATTATTTGTAGGTGCATCCTACACGATTTCTTGTGCCGTTAGCTGCATTGCTAGATTCGGAGTTATTGTTGGTATGTAGCGTAGCCTGTACTGCGGCTATGTTTGCAGCAAGAAAGGTTCGAAATTCCTCTTCGCTCATATTCATGGTTTGTCGAGTAGTCGGTGCCATTTCCTTAAATAGTCAAATGAAACAAGTTAATCATACAGAATATTAAGAGTAGTTGATAATGTTAAAAACGAACATATATTTCATAGCATTATTCCTTAAGAAAGACAAGCTTTTAGTTGCAATTATTCTATTTACAAGTGATATTCGTTCAAATAATAAAAGGTGAAGACAAAAGACAGATTCGACGAATTGAAGACGCAAACGACCAAAAAGCTCAAAAGTACAAAAGACAATCAAAGAGGTTCCAATTATTGATAAGAAACGTCTCGAAATTACAAGAGTACAAGATTCAAAACGCAAAGTACAAAATATAAAATTGTACGCAAGGACGTTCGAAAATCCGGAACCGGGACCGGAGTCAACTCTCAACGCTCGACGCAATGGACTAAAAATTACAAGTCAACTATGCACATAAATATAATATAATATTTAAATAATTCTTATAATTATTTAATATATTATATTATTTATAAAACGTCGGCACAAGGAAACAAGCAACATGTTAGCTCTCCCAGCTGGCCATGCGATCGCATGGCCAGGAAGAAGGAAGTCCATGCGATCGCATGGCATGAAAAGTCAGGCCACACCTCCTAGAAAAATCGAGCTTTGGTAACCAAAAAAATAATCTTTTTCTCTCTTCTCTCATATATACGTAAAATATATATATATATATAATTTATATTTTAATTTTAATTTTAATTTTAATCCTAATAATAAGGGTATGTTAGCGAATGTTGTAAGGGTGTAAGTCGAAATTCTGTCCGTGTAACGCTACGCTATTTTTAATCATTGTAAGTTATGTTCAACCTTTTTACATTAATGTCTCGTAGCTAAGTTATTATTATGCTTATTTAAAACGAAGTAATCATGATGTTGGGCTAATTACTAAAATTGGGTAATTGGGCTTTGTACCATAATTGGGGTTTGGACAAAAGAACGACACTTGTGGAAATTAGACTATGGGCTATTAATGGGCTTTATATTTGTTTAACTAAATGAAAGTTTGTTAATGTTAATATAAAGATTTACAATTGGGCGTCCCTATAAATTACCATATACACTCAATCGGACACGATGGGCGGGGTATTTATATGTACGAATAATCGTTCATTTAACCGGACACGGGAATGGATTAATAGCAACTAGTTAAAACAGGGGTGAAATTACATTCAAGGGTAATTGGTGTAATTGTTAACAAAGTAGTAAAACCTTGGTTTACACGCAGTCGATAACCTGGTGTATTCATTAAACAAAGTATTAAAACCTTGTTACAATTCGAATCCCCAATTAGTTGGAATATTTAACTTCGGGTATAAGAATAATTTGACGAGGGCACTCGCACTTTATATTTATGACTGATGGACTGTTATGGACAAAAACCAGACGGACATATTAAATAATCCAGGACAAAGGACAATTAACCCATGGGCATAAAACTAAAATCAACACGTCAAACATCATGATTACGGAAGTTTAAATAAGCATAATTCTTTTATTTCATATTTAATTTCCTTTATTTTATATTTAATTGCACTTTTAATTATTGTACTTTTTAATTATCGCAATTTTATTTTATCGCACTTTTATTGCAATTTCATTATCGTTATTTACTTTACGCTTTAATTTAAAGTCTTTTATTTATTTAATAGTTTACATTAGGTTTTAACTGCGACTAAAGTTTTAAAATCGACAAACCGGTCATTAAACGATAAAAACCCCCCTTTATAATAATAATATTACTTATATATATGTTTGTATTTTTATAAAAGTAAACTAATATAGCGTTGAGCTTTGTTTAAAGATTTCCCTGTGGAACGAACCGGACTTACTAAAAACTACACTACTGTACGATTAGGTACACTGCCTATAAGTGTTGTAGCAAGGTTTAAGTATATCCATTATATAAATAAATAAATATCTTGTGTAAAATTGTATCGTATTTAATAGTATTTCCTGCTAAAATTTAATAGTATTTTATACCCCTTAGCTTTGACATCAAGTATTTTTGGCGCCGCTGCCGGGGAAATCATTCTAGCTTAAAAGCCGGAAGCACAATGCTAATATAGAAAAAAAAAGATTTTTACTTTTAGTACGCTTTTGTAAAAATACGTTTTAAATATTCGAAAATATAAAAAGAAAAACAAAAATATAAATATTTTTAGGAGTTTGATAAATATTTATGTTTTATAAAGTTTCTTTATTTCCAATTTTTTTTTTGTTTGTAAAAATATAAGTTTTATTTAATTAATAAATATATTTTATATTTTACAGCAAAAACAGAAAAAAAAAAATGTAATTCGGCCCGAACACTGTAGCAGCCCAGCTTTTGGCCCGAAACCCTATCCCATGCGATCGCATGGCTGGGAAACTGAGGACTCATGCGATCGCATGAGCCCTGCTGACACGCCAACTGTAGCCCTGATTCAGCATTAATTACGGGTATTATTTATTATTATTATTATAAAACCCTATTTAGTTTTATATTTAATATTAATTAAGTTTAGTTTTATTATTTAATTTATATATTTAGTTTATTTAGTTTAATTAAATTTTAAAATTAATATTTTAATAAAATAAATAATATAAAAATAATATTTTTTATACTTTTTACAATTTTTAGTATATTTTTATATTTTGTACTCTTTTAGCGTAACTTTTGTATTTTTAGCTCATATTTAGTTTTAATTCATAGTTTTTGCCATAATTATTTTTACTTCTAGATTTTTAGGCTTTGCCGTAAAATCCCTTAAGTGCTTTTTCTTTAGACTAAGATTTAGGTACTCTAGAATTTTACGACGCCTTTTTAAGTTTTAGTTTCTTTTTAAGATATTTCCATTTGGGATTTAGTTTTTCTTATAAGCTTTAATATTTTTAGACGACTTTTACTTATGTATCAATTATCATTCCAATTAGTAATTTCAATTTGCGATTATAATTTTAAGTTAGTTGTAGTAATAAGGTTAGGTTAGTCAAGTATTTTTAAGTTTTATAAGTTTCTTTTATTTTTCCGTCACCTTTTATTTTTCAACCATTTTTCTTTTTCGACCTTTTTCGACGAACTCTTTTTCTTTCTTATTTCTCGCTATTCTAGTTTTAGGACATAGATTTTTATTCTACTTCTTATCTAAATTTCTTAAAATTACGAAAATTTATTTTAAGTGGTTAAATTAATAGACATCAAAATTTTCTGGTTCGTAGTAATAGTTGGATTTGTACGTGGACCGGGTTATTGGAGCCAAACAGTCCTCAATTATATTGAGACCAAACGAATCCTGCCCCTCTGCTGCATCTTTTGGCTATTCGAAACGTGGGCAAAATCAGAAAAGTCTATTAATTGGATAACTTATTATAATTTTTCTTTCCTTTTTAAAACTAATAGGATATTCAGTGAATGCACCGAGCAAGACGTTCACCACCTTTTGTACGTTCACCACCTGTAACTAGATCAAGACATTTAGCAAATATAACCGCCGTTGATTTTTCTTTAGAATCGTCATCCAGTCAACCAAGTACTTCAGTTCAAATTTCCGATAATCCATTTTTTGAACCCAACCTCACAATTGAGAATCCGGAGAATATTCAGGAACGGTTCATAGATCCTGAACCATTAAACTTTCCTCCGGAACCACCAATCATTCAAACAGAGATTGTTGAGGAACGAACCATTAAATCAGAATCGTCTAGTGATACCGATTCAACAAATTCAATTATGGAGAATCTGGAACCTTTAAGTATGGAAGACCGAATGAGAGCTAAACGCACTGGCCAAGGTCACGCAATTACTCATCCAGACATTAATGCGCCAGATTATGAAATCAAAGGACAAATTCTACACATGGTGACTAATCAATGCCAATTTAGTGGTGCGCCGAAGGAAGATCCAAATGAACATCTACGTACCTTTAATAGGATCTGCACACTATTTAAAATACGAGAAGTAGAGGATGAACAGATATATCTCATGTTATTTCCCTGGACTTTAAAGGGAGAAGCCAAAGATTGGTTGGAATTGTTACCTGAAGGGGCGATTGATACATGGGATGTTTTAGTTGACAAATTTCTTAAACAATTCTTTCCTGCATCTAAAGCCGTAAGACTTCAAGCAGAAATTGTTACGTTTACACAGAAACCAAATGAAACTCTATATGAGGCATGGACAAGATATGGAAAATTGTTAAGAGGATGTCCGCAACATGGTTTAGACACCTGTCAAATAGTACAAATATTCTACCAAGGATGCGACATCACTACAAGGAAAGACATAGATATAGCAGCTGGTGGTTCTATTATGAAGAAAACCGAAACTGATGCTTACAAAATTATTGATAACACTGCTTCCCACTCACATGAGTGGCACCAAGAAAAAGATATCATTAGATCATCTAAAGCAGCTAGAGCCGATTCTAGCTGATAATGCTAAAAACGAACATATATTTCATAGCATTATTCCTCAAGAAAGACAAGCTTTTAGTTGCAATTGTTCTATTTACAAGTGATATTCGTTTAAATAATAAAAGGTGAAGACAAAAGACAGATTCGACGAATTGAAGACGCAAACGACCAAAAAGCTCAAAAGAACAAAAGACAATCAAAAAGGTTCCAATTATTGATAAGAAACGTCTCGAAATTACAGAAGTACAAGATTCAAAACGCAAAGTACAAGATATTAAATTGTACGCGAGGACGTTCGAAAATCCGGAACCGGGACTAGAGTCAACTCTTAACGCTCGACGCAACGGACTAAAAATTACAAGTTAACTATGTATATAAATATAATATAATATATAATTAATTATATTAATTATATATATATTATATATATATATATATTAAAAACCGTCGGCAGCAAGAAACTCCAAGGGTGTGAGCTGTAAATACATCTCCGCGACTCGCGGAGTTTTAAGGGCATTTTGCCGCGAGTCGCGGAGCCCCAATTTTCAACTCTGGCTATAAAGCCAACCGAATTCTGATCAAATTTCATATCTTATTTCATCTCTCTCTCTCAATATATACGTAATATATATATATATATATATTTATATTTTAATTTTAATTTTAATTATAATTCTAATAATAAGGGTATGTTAGCGAATGTTGTAAGGGTGTAAGTCGAAATTCTGTCCGTGTAACGCTACGCTATTTTTAATCATTGTAAGTTATGTTCAACCTTTTTACATTAATGTCTCGTAGCTAAGTTATTATTATGCTTATTTAAAACGAAGTAATCATGATGTTGGGCTAATTACTAAAATTGGGTAATTGGGCTTTGTACCATAATTGGGGTTTGGACAAAAGAACGACACTTGTGGAAATTAGACTATGGGCTATTAATGGGCTTTATATTTGTTTAACTAAATGAAAGTTTGTTAATGTTAATATAAAGATTTACAATTGGGCGTCCCTATAAATTACCATATACACTCAATCGGACACGATGAGCGGGGTATTTATATGTATGAATAATCGTTCATTTAACCGGACACGGGAATGAATTAATAGCCACTAGAATAATTAAAACAGGAGTGAAATTACATTCAAGGGTAATTGGTGTAATTGTTAACAAAGTAGTAAAACCTTGGTTTACACGCAGTCGATAACCTGGTGTATTCATTAAACAAAGTATTAAAACCTTGTTACAATTCGAATCCCCAATTAGTTGGAATATTTAACTTCGGGTATAATAATAATTTGACAAGGACACTTGCAATTTATATTTATGACTGATGGACTGTTATGGACAAAAACCAGACGGACATATTGAATAATCCAGGACAAAGGACAATTAACCCATGGGCATAAAACTAAAATCAACACGTCAAACATCATGATTACGGAAGTTTAAATGAGCATAATTCTTTTATTTCATATTTAATTTCCTTTATTTTATATTTAATTGCACTTCTAATTATCGCACTTTTATTATTTGTTATTTAATCGCACTTTTAATTATCGTACTTTTTAATTATCGCAATTTTATTTTATCTCATTTTTATTATTTGCAATTTCATTATCGTTATTTACTTTACGCTTTAATTTAAGTCTTGTATTTATTTTATATTTTACATTAGGTTTTAACTGCGACTAAAGTCTTAAAATCGACAAACCGGTCATTAAACGGTAAAAACCCCCCTTTATAATAATAATATTACTTATATATATGTTTGTATTTTTATAAAAGTAAACTAATATAGCGTTGAGCTTTGTTTAAAGATTTCCCTGTGGAACGAACCGGACTTACTAAAAACTACACTACTGTACGATTAGGTACACTGCCTATAAGTGTTGTAGCAAGGTTTAAGTATATCCATTCTATAAATAAATAAATATCTTGTGTAAAATTGTATCGTATTTAATAGTATTTTCTGCTAAAATTAATAACTATTTTATATACACCTCGTTGCACATTAAGTATTTTTGGCGCCGCTGCCGGGGAAAAAACTCTTAAAAGCCGGAAGCGCAACGCTAATATAAAAAAAAAAAAAGATTTTTAGTTACTTTTATTAAAAATTCGCTTTTGTAGAAATACGTTTTAATTATTCAAAAATATAAAAAGAAAAACAAAAATATATGTATTTTTAAGATTTTGTAAATATTTAAGTTTTATAAGTTTCTTTATTTCTATTTTAGTTTATAAAAATATAAGTTTTATTTTAAAATCGTTTATTTAAATTAAAAACAGAAAACATAAAATAAAAAAAAAAAATAAAGAAAACGCGTAAAAATTTCAAACCTGTCAACAGAATTTCTGAACCCCGCGACTCGCGGGGTTTTCTTCTTTAATTGCCGCGACTCGCGGAGGGTTTCTGACAGGCGACAGGAAGCCCTAAACCTGCATTAATTACGGTTAATATTAATTATTATTAATTATTAAACCTAATTATTATTATTATTATTATTATTAGTTTTAGTTTTAGTTTTATTTTTACTTTTTATTTAATTTGTTGTATTTAGTTTTAATTAGTTTTTATTAAATTGTAAAATTAGTAGTTTTATTAAATAATTAATATAAAAATAATATTTTTTATAAAAATTGTACTTTTTACAACTTTTTGTATATTTTTATATTTTGTCCCTTTTTAATCGTTGTAGCGTAATATTTATATTTTTCGCTCATATTTAATTTTAAACTTAGTTTTTGCTATAGTTATTTTTACTCCTAGATTTTTAGGCTTTGCCGTAGAATTCCTTAAGTGCTTTTTCTTTAAACTAAGATTTAGGTGCTTTAGAATTTTGCGACGCCTTTTTAAGTTTTATTTTCTTTTTAAGTTATTTCCATTTGGGATTTAGTTTTTCCTGTAAGCTTTAATATTTTTAGACCTTTTACTATGTATCAATTATCATTCCAATTAATAATTTCAATTTGCGATTATAATTTTAAGTTAGTTGTAGTAATAAGGTTAAATTAGTTAAGTATTTTTAAGTTTTTATAAGTTTCTTTTATTTTTCCGTCACCTTTTATTTTTCAACCATTTTTCTTTTTCGACCTTTTGCGACGAACTCTTTTTCTCTCTTATTTCTCGCTATTCTAGTTTTAGGACATAGATTTTTATTCTACTTCTTATCTAAATTTCTTAAAATTACGAAAATTTATTTTAAGTGGTTAAATTGATAGACATCAAAATTTTCTGGTTCGTAGTAATAGTTGGATTTGTACGTGGACCGGGTTATTGGAGCCAAACAGTCCTCAATTATATTGAGACCAAACGAATCCTGCCCCTCTGCTGCATCTTTTGGCTATTCGAAACGTGGGCAAAATCAGAAAAGTCTATTGATTGGATAACTTATTATAATTTTTCTTTCCTTTTTAAAAACTAATAGGATATTCAGTGAATGCACCGAGCAAGACGTTCACCACCTTTTGTACGTTCACCACCTGTAACTAGATCAAGACATCGTTTAACAAATATAACCGCCGTTAATTTTTCTTTAGAATCGTCATCCAGTAGACCAAGTACTTCAGTTCAAATTTCCGATAATCCATTTTTTGAACCCGACCTCACAATTGAGAATCCGGAGAATATTCAGGAACGGTTCGTAGATCCTGAACCACTAAACTTTCCTCCGGAGCCACCAATCATTCAAACAGAGATTGTTGAGGAACGAACCATTAAATCAGAATCATCTAGTGATACCAATTCAACAAATTCAATTATGGAGAATCTGGAACCTTTAAGTATGGAAGACCGAATGAGAGCTAAACGCACTGGCCAAGGTCACGCAATTACTCATCCAGACATTAATGCGCCAGATTATGAAATCAAAGGACAAATTCTACATATGGTGACTAATCAATGCCAATTTAGTGGTGCGCCGAAGGAAGATCCAAATGAACATCTACGTACCTTTAATAGGATCTGCACACTATTTAAAATCCGAGAAGTGGAGGATGAACAGATATATCTCATGTTATTTCCCTGGACTTTAAAGGGAGAAGCCAAAGATTGGTTGGAATCGTTACCTGAAGGGGCGATTGATACATGGGATGTTTTAGTTGACAAATTTCTTAAACAATTCTTTCCTGCATCTAAAGCCGTAAGACTTCAAGCAGAAATTGTTACGTTCAAGCAGAAACCAAATGAAACTCTATATGAGGCGTGGACAAGATATGGAAAGTTGTTAAGAGGATGTCCGCAACATGGTTTAGACACCTGTCAAATAGTACAAATATTCTACCAAGGATGCGACATCACTACAAGGAAAGACATAGATATAGCAGCTGGTGGTTCTATTATGAAGAAAACCGAAACTGATGCTTACAAAATTATTGATAACACTGCTTCCCACTCACATGAGTGGCACCAAGAAAAAGATATCATTAGATCATCTAAAGCAGCTAGAGCCGATTCTAGCCATGACTTAGATTCCATTTCCGCAAAGATAGATGCTGTGGAGAGATGAAAGGATCCGAAACTAATCATCCGGACATCGTCCATATAGATTAAAAACGAATTACAATAGTTGATAACATCGCGAGGTACTTGACCTCTATATGATACATTTTACAAACGTTGCATTTATTTCTTAAAGGCAATCTATTATTACATCGAGAGTTGACATATTAGCCTAACATTTTATAACAACCAAATGATCTAATCTGCCATTTTCATAACAATAGTCTTTAATGAACTTCAATGACTCGAATGCAACGTCCTTGTATCATAGCTTAAATGGTCCCAAGTAGTATCCTTAACATGAGCTAATGCACAGCGGAAGACTTAATTCGTACCTGAGAATAACATGCTTTAAAACGTCAACATAAAGTTGGTGAGATATATAGGTTTGATGCTAGCAGCGTTATAACAATGGACCACAAGATTTCGTATATAATCATTTCAATAAAAATATTCTAAGTGGTTGAGCACTTGGTAACCATACTTAACATTTTCACGTCGCATATTCCCTTTAATATGAAATCTTACTACACCGTACCAAGTGTAGTCACAAAACGAAGTACTGTGCAACCGTTGAATACTGGTCGTCCAGTCCGGTTGGGGTTGTCAGGCCCGATAGATCTATCAACAGGATTCGCGTTTACAATACCGCTGTAAATATTAGTTACCAAGCTACAGGGAAGTATGCCAGTGGTACAACTCAACGTAGAACATATTTTTCAGTTACTTGTGTCCATATCGTAAAACATAAAATACATGTATTCTCATCCCGAAATATTTAGAGTTTAAAAGTGGGACTATATACTCACTGTTGTCTCGAAGATATATATATTTTTGACTTGGTCTTCCGGTTGATATCACGAACCTATCCATATATAATATATCAATATATTTTCATTTTAAACAAACATCTCGTATATATATTTATAATACTTTTAATACTTTGAATAATTCCTTAGTCCGTAGTTAGCGTTTCGATGTTAGTAATTCAATTTTAATGGTTCATTTTTAGATGTTTAATATACCCGCAATAAATAAACCCCCAACGAAATAAATAAAACTCCCATAAAACCCCATCGTATATGTGTTGGTCGAGATTAATCTTGACCCATGGTACCGGTGTTGTCAAATGACGTGTTGCGTACATAAAGTACCGGTGTTGTCAAATGACGTGTTGCGTACAATCATGGGATCTTATGATTAATCTTCTCGTGTTGTTTACGGGTGATCCTGAACCATATGAAATTGAATTATGAGTACATATATATAAAATATCATGTTATCTTAGAAATATGTGATTTATATCTTTTTTTTCCAATTGATCCCGTAGTTGAAATGATCTAGGATAACCAATTTTGTTTCGGTCATAGTTTCTTCGTTACAAGTCCGTTTTCGTTGATTCAAATTGCCATCTTCTTGGATCGAGTTCTTCTTTAAGACTATGAACTGTAAATACCTTGGTTTGTATTCAAAATCATACGGCATAAGTGAAACATTAGTGAAACATATGAAGTTAAACATTTTGTTACAAAAAAAATCATTTAATGACCATTTTTCTAAAAATACTTATACTTTGAAAAACCAAGTTTTACCTTATTAAATTAGCATATATTTAAGTTATATTACAGGTCTTGAAGTATTTTAAAAGTTAAGTTAGAAGGATCTATTTAGTTTGCAAACAAGTTTGAAAACATTCAAACTATGTTCTTGTTGTTAAACTTTTGTACCACAAAATAAGATAGCTATATATATATGAATCGAACAAGGTTATGAACATAGATTCTACCTCAAGTTCCTTGGATAAGTTTGCTGTAAAAGAGGAGTAAGAAGCTAGAATCAAAAGGGTGATAGAAGTGGATGAAAGATTGGAAGTAAGTTGGTGTTCTTGAAAGGTTTTCTTGAAGTGTTTTTGTATGGTTTTCTTATGGTGTTTATGTAAGGTTTTTGAAGCTAGATCTTCTTAGAACTTTACTGAATTGTTGAAGGTGTTTAAGGGTTATAAGTGTGTGTGTTTTAGCTAGGAGATTGAAGTAGTAAATGAATCAAAATGATGATACATATATACTCCTAAAAATGTGATCTTTAAGGATAACATGACAAAATTTTAGTTTGTAATCTTATGTATTTGTCAAACAATAATACAAAAGCAATTACCTTATACCTAGGGTAGTAACAAGGGCTGGTTAGGTGGTGATTTGATGTGTATATACCAATAGTAAATACGTATAGAAGCTAGGTATGATACGAGTACAAATACTCTAGATATACGTATAGAAATTTTGTGAAAAATGGAATGAGGATTCAAATATAGCTATCTTTTGTGAATACACTTATATGATTTTATGTATTTAAGTCTTAAAAGTGAGTAAATACATTACTTATACGATATATGTATAAACATTATAAGTCTTAAGTATTTATGTCAAATAACGTTACGTATAGTTATCGTTTTGAAAACTTAAGTTAGTAGTTTCAAAATATACTTATAACTTATAGTTTTTGATACAAAATAAGATATTAAAACATTCATTAATCATGTTAAATATGTATATATACATATATATACGCAAACGTATAATTATCATATATTGTATAGTTCGTGATATCGTCGGTCAAACTAGACGGTCAAACGTTGTGTAAAACTCTTTTCGGAAATATAAATCTCGACAATTTGGATTACTTATCATGTTGGTAAGTTTTAATTTATGTAAATATTAATCTTATAAGTATAGAACGATCGAAAAAAAATGCGGGTCAACTTTAGGGTTTTTGCTTATCGTGTCGGAACCATATAGAGATTAGAGTTTAAATTTGGTCGGAAATTTCCGGGTCGTTACAGTACCCATCCGTTAAAGAAATTTCGTCCTCGAAATTTGGTAGAGGTTGTCATAAATAACCCTAGGAATGTTTTCATGACGAATATGAGGTAATAATGAAATTTTATCATTATTGAAAGATTTAGATAAAACGATTTGGTTATGTGAGACGCACGAGCGAAGCTATCACAAAAAAAAAAAAAAAATGAAATGAGTAAATATGGAATCGTTTTTAATCGATGACGTGGTTTAGAATTGATTTCCGGGATTTAAGGGATTTAGGAAAAATCTTACGTAATAAGATTTGGTTATTCGGCGATCAGAATCTTCTTTGATTTAATGCGGTAATCTGTTTCGATTTCTCTGTCGGATATTTCACTATAAATCCACCCCTTCGTTTCCTTATTTTTCACAACTCGCATCTTCTACTCTTTCTCCTTAATTCCTACTTTAAGGTATCCTTTGAAATGCTTCATCCCGTTCTGATTTTTGTTATACTTCTAACTTTTATATCTTTCATTCTTCTCTTCCATCTACCGCCAGAAGAATCTATTCACTTTTATGATTTTCTTGGAATTATAATATTTCTAATTCTCCCGTGTCTTTACGTCGCCATACGTATTGATATACATGGTTTGTAGTTTCTGGGTGGTTGTTGGGTTTGATATCTTTCCTTATACTTCGATGCTCCTGCTTCTGTTTTCCATAATCATTGTCATCCATAGTTAATATTCTCTCCTATTTGCTGTGATCTATACCCCAATTTCTATTTTGGGACTTTGTCCCTTCGTTTCTTCTTCCCGTCCTTGAGTCAAGCGATCAATAGTTCGGAATTCGTAGGTATAAAATTTGGAATGAACCTAGCTATTGGTTTTAGAATAAAATTGTAATGGCACGATCTTGATTCGTTAAATTACTCGAATATTCCGGAAAAATAGAACTATCAAGGTGATACGTTCTAATATGTTTGGAGACTTGATAGAATGTAAGAGCCGTGTAACATGGCACATGATGACGGTACTGTGAATCATCACATTCCATTAGAAACTTAACATGACTTACTGTAATATAATGAAGTTGATCAAGTTTCATTATATTATACTAATTCATGTATCAGTTCCCAACACTACTTCAAAACATTCCTATTTTAAACTTGAAGGTTTTAGAACTTAGAAACTAACACAGTTTCTTTTATATTGTAACGCAGATATTACGGAGAAATACATGATTTTGGATAAGAACAGTTGTGAGAATATCTCCAGAAATATGGAGGATATGTATAACAAAAGATATGAAGATATCTTATAATATCTAAGATAAGATGATGATGAAGAATATCATCGGGAAAGGTTTAGGATAAGGGGTAGGTTTTTTTTTTTTTTACTAATGGTTTCAGCAAGCACTGAATCGTTTGAATCCTTTGAAAGCAGATTCAGTTCTTGTGATTTATCTACATCCTCCTTCATACTTTGCTCAATCCGTTTTCCAGTTCCAACTCTCCTCTTTTTCTAAGCTTTACCAATACAATGTACTTCATCATTAAACTTTTGACTGTTAAAGTCGTTTACAGTTTTTTTTTTTTTTTTTTTTTTTTTTTTTTTTTTTTCTGCTTCTTCAGCATTTCAAGAACTACTTCATAGTCCAGGATGTTTTTCAGAACTTCACATTCGAAAAATGTAATTCTTAGGGATAGTCGTTCTCGGTATAACTGGGAGAATTTCTACGAGATTTTCAAAATACTGATTGCGGGTTTCGCCAAAGAGATAACGAGTTGCTGGTACGTCTGCTGATGATGTTGTGAAAAAGGTTCTCCGGTAACAACGTCGAAAGGACAAAGTATAAATATCGAGATTATAATAGGAGTAGTCTCACTGAGAAGTCGAAGTGGAGCTGTGACAAAATTAGCTTCTTGAAAAGGAATCGTATGATTGTTTTTGATAATGAATGATAAGGAATTCGACGCGGATACGTTTTAACTATAACTTCGGTTTCGAAAATTTTTCAGGTGCATCACTGTATGCATAAATCTTTCTTCCGTAAACGAGGTGCGGCTGGTTCAACTTCTCGATCGAGGTGTTTTCAAGAATCATGAAAAGATTTGAATGAGGATTATAATTGTCGAAGTACAAATGAGGTTTAGGATGAAATCAAGTGGCAAAATTGAAGAATTGTTTAGTTTCATATGTTATAATCAACATTTTATTTCATTTTAATTGTCCAATGTTTCTTCTTTATACCACTTGTTGGATTTGGATAGGTAAAAAAAAAATTCAAATATGAAATTTAAATGGAAATGGTTATTCTGGGGTGAACGGATACGTATATCGATGGTTGTAAGTAAAATAACAAATGACCGTTGAATCAGATTCAAGAATGTACAATATAACTTATTAATGTGAATTCTAAATATTCCTCGGGTACTACCCACCCGTTAAAATATTCTCATCATTATTAGTTTGTACGAAGGAATTTTTAATTACTATCTTTATGAAAATATACTTGCATATATATTTTCTTCAGAGATAATCATAGATTTAATGAGTCAATAAGATAATAAACTCATTTGATTTATCGTTAATTCTAGATTACATAATCTCTAAGACTTTAGAAATTACATAATCGTCATACGATACGTAAAGCGAAGATAATCGATGTAGAACGATATATAGAACGAAGATCATACTCGAAGTACAGATATTGAGTCGTGTGATGTTGATATTCGAGATACAGATTGTGATGTTGAGATTTTGGGGGTGACAAGAGTACTGTCGGCGTTGATGATGGTGGTATAGATTATGCTGCTGGTGCTGCTGCTGGTGTTTGTAACCTTCGCACCGTATTTTCTAAAGCCACTACCCGAGCGCGAAGCTCGTTGACTTCTTCTATTATACCGGGATGATTGACGGTTGGAACGAGCGAATGAACAAGATTCGAAATATGGGATAGTATGTAATCATGACGAGATACTCTAGAAATGAGCGAGAAAATGGTGTTTCGAATAGGTTCACCGGTAAGTGCTTCAGGTTCATCGTTAAGAGGACAATTTGGTGGATGGAATGGATCACCTTCTTCTTGCCTCCAGAGATTTAGTATATTACGAACCCATCCCCAATTCATCCAAAATAGATGATGGGAAATTGGTTGATCCATTCCGGTGACGCTGTTCTCGGAGCTCGAATGGAAATCCATATCGGCGTAGCTATCGAAGTCGGAGGAATTCGAACTGGATGAAGAATCCATCTTGTATAGTCGGAGAAGTGAATTTTTGGTTTGGAATAGATTATAGGAGTTGGGTTTGGTACTCTTCAATACATAATTTACATATGTATATATAATATCAAAATCCCATGAATTACGGAGAATCTTTGAAATACGTCAGGCAATGTCTATAGTAACAGATACGCTAAGATATGAATTTTGTCTATACACTATCGATGCACTAAATGCAGTAAGACGTGTCTAGACTTAAGAATGATAAGCAGGCAGTTCCCTAAGGATGATAAGCAGATGATTTCCGACTAGGATTGATAAGCAAAACTTTTGACAGGCAGACACGGTCAAAGTCCAGACTCACTTAATGTATCCTAACAACTACTAGTTAGACACACTAATGCAAGGCCTGGTTCGCTAAGACCAACGCTCTGATACCAACTGAAAGGATCCGAAACTAATCATCCGGACATCGTCCATATAGATTAAAAACGAATTACAATAGTTGATAACATCGCGAGGTACTTGACCTCTATATGATACATTTTACAAACGTTGCATTTATTTCTTAAAGGCAATCTATTATTACATCGAGAGTTGACATATTAGCCTAACATTTTATAACAACCAAATGATCTAATCTGCCATTTTCATAACAATAGTCTTTAATGAACTTCAATGACTCGAATGCAACGTCCTTGTATCATAGCTTAAATGGTCCCAAGTAGTATCCTTAACATGAGCTAATGCACAGCGGAAGACTTAATTCGTACCTGAGAATAACATGCTTTAAAACGTCAACATAAAGTTGGTGAGATATATAGGTTTGATGCTAGCAGCGTTATAACAATGGACCACAAGATTTCGTATATAATCATTTCAATAAAAATATTCTAAGTGGTTGAGCACTTGGTAACCATACTTAACATTTTCACGTCGCATATTCCCTTTAATATGAAATCTTACTACACCGTACCAAGTGTAGTCACAAAACGAAGTACTGTGCAACCGTTGAATACTGGTCGTCCAGTCCGGTTGGGGTTGTCAGGCCCGATAGATCTATCAACAGGATTCGCGTTTACAATACCGCTGTAAATATTAGTTACCAAGCTACAGGGAAGTATGCCAGTGGTACAACTCAACGTAGAACATATTTTTCAGTTACTTGTGTCCATATCGTAAAACATAAAATACATGTATTCTCATCCCGAAATATTTAGAGTTTAAAAGTGGGACTATATACTCACTGTTGTCTCGAAGATATATATATTTTTGACTTGGTCTTCCGGTTGATATCACGAACCTATCCATATATAATATATCAATATATTTTCATTTTAAACAAACATCTCGTATATATATTTATAATACTTTTAATACTTTGAATAATTCCTTAGTCCGTAGTTAGCGTTTCGATGTTAGTAATTCAATTTTAATGGTTCATTTTTAGATGTTTAATATACCCGCAATAAATAAACCCCCAACGAAATAAATAAAACTCCCATAAAACCCCATCGTATATGTGTTGGTCGAGATTAATCTTGACCCATGGTACCGGTGTTGTCAAATGACGTGTTGCGTACATAAAGTACCGGTGTTGTCAAATGACGTGTTGCGTACAATCATGGGATCTTATGATTAATCTTCTCGTGTTGTTTACGGGTGATCCTGAACCATATGAAATTGAATTATGAGTACATATATATAAAATATCATGTTATCTTAGAAATATGTGATTTATATCTTTTTTTTCCAATTGATCCCGTAGTTGAAATGATCTAGGATAACCAATTTTGTTTCGGTCATAGTTTCTTCGTTACAAGTCCGTTTTCGTTGATTCAAATTGCCATCTTCTTGGATCGAGTTCTTCTTTAAGACTATGAACTGTAAATACCTTGGTTTGTATTCAAAATCATACGGCATAAGTGAAACATTAGTGAAACATATGAAGTTAAACATTTTGTTACAAAAAAAATCATTTAATGACCATTTTTCTAAAAATACTTATACTTTGAAAAACCAAGTTTTACCTTATTAAATTAGCATATATTTAAGTTATATTACAGGTCTTGAAGTATTTTAAAAGTTAAGTTAGAAGGATCTATTTAGTTTGCAAACAAGTTTGAAAACATTCAAACTATGTTCTTGTTGTTAAACTTTTGTACCACAAAATAAGATAGCTATATATATATGAATCGAACAAGGTTATGAACATAGATTCTACCTCAAGTTCCTTGGATAAGTTTGCTGTAAAAGAGGAGTAAGAAGCTAGAATCAAAAGGGTGATAGAAGTGGATGAAAGATTGGAAGTAAGTTGGTGTTCTTGGAAGGTTTTCTTGAAGTGTTTTTGTATGGTTTTCTTATGGTGTTTATGTAAGGTTTTTGAAGCTAGATCTTCTTAGAACTTTACTGAATTGTTGAAGGTGTTTAAGGGTTATAAGTGTGTGTGTTTTAGCTAGGAGATTGAAGTAGTAAATGAATCAAAATGATGATACATATATACTCCTAAAAATGTGATCTTTAAGGATAACATGACAAAATTTTAGTTTGTAATCTTATGTATTTGTCAAACAATAATACAAAAGCAATTACCTTATACCTAGGGTAGTAACAAGGGCTGGTTAGGTGGTGATTTGATGTGTATATACCAATAGTAAATACGTATAGAAGCTAGGTATGATACGAGTACAAATACTCTAGATATACGTATAGAAATTTTGTGAAAAATGGAATGAGGATTCAAATATAGCTATCTTTTGTGAATACACTTATATGATTTTATGTATTTAAGTCTTAAAAGTGAGTAAATACATTACTTATACGATATATGTATAAACATTATAAGTCTTAAGTATTTATGTCAAATAACGTTACGTATAGTTATCGTTTTGAAAACTTAAGTTAGTAGTTTCAAAATATACTTATAACTTATAGTTTTTGATACAAAATAAGATATTAAAACATTCATTAATCATGTTAAATATGTATATATACATATATATACGCAAACGTATAATTATCATATATTGTATAGTTCGTGATATCGTCGGTCAAACTAGACGGTCAAACGTTGTGTAAAACTCTTTTCGGAAATATAAATCTCGACAATTTGGATTACTTATCATGTTGGTAAGTTTTAATTTATGTAAATATTAATCTTATAAGTATAGAACGATCGAAAAAAAATGCGGGTCAACTTTAGGGTTTTTGCTTATCGTGTCGGAACCATATAGAGATTAGAGTTTAAATTTGGTCGGAAATTTCCGGGTCGTTACAAGAGACGAATGGAAAAGATGACTAAAGATATTCACTCAATACGAATTAGTTGTGAGCAGTGTGGAGGACCACATTTGACAAAAGATTGTCTCAGTATTGAATTAACAATGGAACAAAGAGAGAATATTTCATACATAAACCAAAGGCCTGGAAATAATTATCAGAATAATTATCAACCGCCAAGACCGATTTACAATCAAAACCAGAATTATAACCGAAATATTCCATACAACAACCAACAAGGTCCTAGCAATCAACAAGTATCCAATAATACTTACAACCAGCAAAGACCGAATTTTCAAAACAAACCACCACAACAAACCGATGATAAAAAGCCGAATTTAGAAGATATGATGACGAAGCTAGTTGAAACTCAAACACAGTTTTTCACATCTCAGAAACAAACCAATGAACAAAATGCTCAAGCATTTAGAAATCAACAAGCTTCTATTCAAAATCTGGAACAAGAAGTAAGTAACCTAGCAAGGTTAATAGGTGAAAGAAAACCGGGAAGTCTACCTAGTGATACAAACGCTAACCCCCGGAATGAAACAGCTAAAGCTATTACCACAAGAAGTGGTACAACACTTAAACCACCTGAAATACCTGTAACTTCTGATGAAACTATTCCTACTCCACAAGAACCACAACCTGATCAAGATAAGGAAAATGAACCGGTAGTTGAGAAGGTTAATGAAGATAACAAAGTTAAGGATAAACCTTATGTTAAACCATACCAACCACCACTTCCTTACCCGAGTAAAATGAAGAAAGAGAAACTTGAAGCCGAGCAATCCAAATTTTTGGATATGTTTAACAGATAAATGTAAATCTTCCTTTCATTGATGTGATTTCAGGAATGCCTAGATATGCTAAATTCTTGAAAGATCTAATCTCAAATAGAAAGAAAATGGAAGAACTCTCGGCTGTTACTATGAATGCTAATTGTTCAGCAGTGCTGTTGAATAAGATACCAGAAAAACTATCTGATCCAGGAAGTTTCACAATTCCATATTTTCTGGGTAGTCTTAGTTCAATAGAAGCATTGGCAGACTTAGGTGCTAGTATAAATCTAATGCCGTATTCACTATACACTAAACTAGACCTTGGAGAATTGAAACCAACAAGAATAAGCATACAACTAGCCGATAGATCAATAAAATATCCTAGAGGGATAATGGAGAACATGCTAGTTAAAGTTGGTACTTTAGTATTTCCAGTAGATTTTGTTGTTTTGGACATGGAAGAAGATTCTCAAGTTCCTCTCATATTAGGAAGACCATTCTTAAACACGGCTAAAGCAATGATAGACGTGTTCGGTAAGAAACTGACCCTAAGTATAGAGGATGAGAGTGTTACCTTTTCAGTTGAAAGAGCAATGCAACAACCACAATCTGCAGATGATACATGTTATTATATTCAAACTATAGATGCACATGCAGAATTATTAGAAGAATTTCCAGAATTACAAGGAACAGGAGAATGTTCTTTAGGAGAAGGTAATGAACCAATTGATGAAGCTGAAATGTTAGCTACACTTATAGCTAATGGATATGAACCAACAACAGAAGAAATTCAAATGCTAAAAGAAGAAGACAGATATCGATATAAATCATCGATAGAAGAACCCCCGAAATTAGAGTTAAAGCCACTTCCAAACCATTTGGAATACGCTTATTTACATGGTGAATCTGAATTACCTGTAATAATATCGTCTTCTCTTACTGAAAATGAGAAATCACAACTCATTTCTGTGTTGAAAGCTCATAAACCAGCCATTGCATGGAAGATTCATGATATTAAAGGAATAAGTCCTTCGTATTGCACACATAAAATCCTTATGGAAGAAGGTCATAAAACGTATGTGCAACGCCAACGAAGACTAAATCCTAATATGCAAGATGTAGTTAAGAAAGAGATTATTAAACTGCTAGATGCAGGTTTGATATATCCAATTTCTGATAGTCCATGGGTAAGCCCAGTTCAATGCGTGCCTAAGAAGGGTGGCATGACTGTCATTACAAATGAGAAAAATGAGCTTATTCCTACTAGGACTGTAACAGGATGGCGTGTGTGTATTGATTATAGAAAATTAAATGACACCACCAGAAAAGATCACTTTCCCTTACCTTTCATAGATCAAATGTTGGAAAGATTAGCCGGAAATAGTTACTATTGTTTTCTAGATGGATTTTCCGGATATTTTCAAATTCCAATAGCACCCGAGGACCAAGAGAAAACCATATTCACGTGCCCTTATGGTACTTTTGCTTACAAACGCATGCCATTTGGACTTTGCAACGCCCCTGCAACCTTTCAAAGGTGCATGATGGCGATTTTTCACGACATGATAGAAGAATGCATGGAAGTATTCATGGATGACTTTTCAGTCTTCGGTGATACATTTAAATCATGTCTAGTTAATCTGGAACGAATGCTAATTAGATGCGAACAATCAAATCTAGTACTTAATTGGGAGAAATGCCATTTCATGGTTAAAGAAGGCATCGTTCTTGGACATAAAATTTCAAAAGAAGGAATTGAAGTGGATAGAGCTAAAGTAGATGTAATTGCTAAACTTCCACATCCCACAAATGTTAGAGGAGTTAGGAGTTTTCTAGGGCATGCCGGTTTTTACCGACGTTTCATAAAAGATTTTTCTAAAATTGCCACTCCTATGAATAAACTCCTAGAAAAGGATGCGCCATTCATCTTTTCAGATGAGTGTATCAAATCTTTTAATATTCTTAAAGAGAAACTCACTAATGCGCCGATCATGATAACACCAAATTGGAATCTACCATTTGAACTAATGTGCGATGCAAGTGATTTTGCAATGGGAGCCGTTTTAAGACAAAGGATTGAAAAACGATTTCAACCTATATATTATGCTAGTAAGACGTTACAAGGAGCACAAACAAACTATATAACTACTGAAAAAGAACTCCTTGCTATTGTCTTTGCTTTTGACAAATTTCGATCATATCTCGTTCTAGCAAAAACGGTGGTCTATACCGACCATTCTGCTCTTAGATACCTATTTTCAAAACAAGATGCTAAACCAAGATTAATCCGTTGGATCTTACTCTTACAAGAGTTTGATATTGAAATCCGAGATAAAAGAGGAGCAGAAAATCTCGCCGCTGATCATCTTTCTCGTCTTGAAAATCCCGAATTAGAAGTTCTAAATGAATCGGCCATACAAGACAACTTTCCTGATGAATATCTATTAAAGATAAATTATAAAGAAATCCCATGGTTTGCAGACTATGCAAACTACTTAGTTTGTGGATTCCTTGAAAAAGGATTATCATACCAAAAACGGAAGAAATTCTTCAGTGATATAAAACACTATTTCTGGGAAGATCCACATTTGTTTAAAAGTTGTCCCGATGGAATAATACGCCGATGTGTATTTGGAGATGAAGCTAGTAAAATATTAAACCATTGTCACACAGGACCAACAGGAGGGCATTATGGGCCTCAACTAACAGCAAGAAAAGTTTATGAAGCTGGATTCTATTGGCCTACAATTTACAAAGACGCACACCTTCTTTGCAAATCCTGTGATGCATGTCAAAGGGCCGGAAAAATAAGTCAACGTGATGAAATGCCACAAAATGTCATCCAAGTATGTGAAGTATTTGACATTTGGGGTATTGACTTTATGGGTCCATTTCCAAAATCTAATAATAATCTATATATACTCGTAGCCATTGATTATGTATCTAAATGGGCGGAAGCACAAGCTCTCCCAACTAACGATGCACGAGTTGTAGTCAACTTTTTAAAACGTCTTTTTGCAAGGTTTGGAACACCGAAAGCTTTAATAATTTACTTTATCTCATTAAGTTAAAAATATGATTTTTAAAATTCGTCGTAAGTTGAAGACTAGGTCTTTGAACCGAAATTGCTTTACCCAAGGGAGGGACGAGAACTTTTATTATCATTACTTTTAATCTTATTAATTTAAAGTATGCCAAAAACATTTAAAAAAAAACCCAAAAATCTTAGCTTTTAAAACAATCGCTACAAAAAGACAAATTTTAAAATTTTGTCGAAGGACGGACTAGGACATCGATCCGAAACGACCTCGTCCTAAATAACAAGGGAAACAAAATTTTAAAATTAATTACTAAATTGTTTTAATAAGTTAAAGATTATATAAAAAAAAAAAAAAAAATACCAAACTCCGCGAGTCGCGGAGTTTGGAGGGTAAATCCCCGCGACTCGCGGAGGGACCAAAACCCAGAAAAAAAATAAAAATAGCTGAACGATCAGTATAATCCACAAAACAAAAACACCCGAATTCTGCTGCGAAAACCCACGAAAATACACCCAAAAACACCCCAAAAATCTCAATTTTTAACCGTTAATCACCAAATTTTTTGCTAAAATCATGTTGAGAAGGATGATATCTAAGAATTACTCAAGAAAAACGGTAAATTTCTACACCTAAACACCATTTAATTCGAATTTTAGTGTTCTTGAGCTATTTTTTCCCCAATTTGATTTTGATGCTTTTTAGTGTAATTAGACTTAAATTGTTTATGTATTATGCTTGTATAACCTAGATTGATGTTGTTTAACATGATTAGAAGCCTTAAACTTCAATTTTTGAATAATCTAGGGTTTGTGTTCTTGAGCAAATTTGGGGCTTTTTGATATAAACAGGTTATGGCCGATTTTTGTCATGAATTGTTGCTAAATTGAGTAGTGTAACATGTCTAGGTAGTTAAATGATCCAAACTTTGAGCCTAAACATGATTTTGAGAATTAAAGTGGACTTTTTCAAGTCCAAAATTCATGAACTTGATTTTTGAAAGATAATGCCATTTGAGACTTGTTTAATTGCTAGTAATGATTATTTTGACATGTTATTTGAGTTGAATGCTTATGAACTTGGCGAACATTTTCGTATATGCTTATTTGAAAAAGTGTAGATTTGATAAAAATGTGAAAATAAGCTTAAGTTTGATATAAATTGATAATGTCATTGTAATTATTTTGATTGATGATTTTGCTGACACTAATGCATATTTGGATGCACAAAATTTGTGTTTGATGTGTTTTGCAGAATGAAAGGGGTGAATCTTCATCCCAAGCCCGCCATGCTCCTGCTGAGAATTTGGAACAACAGGAGGTAGATAACTACTACAAGCAGGATGTACCTCATCCAGTCATGACCTTTTCCGATATGCATTTGGAAGAATTGCACCCGAACCTGAGATTTGACAGACTTTGGATAGATTATCCAAAATATCAACGGGGTTTGCATACTCTTCATTCCAAGGTTGTTGAGGTACCGAGGGTCATAGAATGGGGACCCTTAGAAGCTGTAGAATTGGCCGGGCCAATTAGGGAATTACTGGTACAGAGGTATGGTAATTCTTCTTTTAATGACTGGATATGTTTATTCACCATACGCAGACCTGTATATAAAGTATGGTGTGAAGAGTTGTTATGTAGTATAGAGTTGAATGATCGGGTAGCTAGTTTAACCGATCGTTCTTTTATTAGATTTTTGTTAGGCGGTTCGATGCGCCACATGTCTTTACTGGACATGGCTCAGGCTTTACGTATATATACGCCTGAGGAATTAGCGTCTGCCGATTGTAGAGGATTGATACTAAACGGTAGAAAGATAGATGAGAATTTTGATACACACGGTGTGTGGAGTCAAATGACAAGCCATCACCGTTTCAAAGGGGGAAACTACTCTTATTTGGATATAGATAGAGCCGAATTAAGAGTGATACGTAGGTTTTTAGCCAATTCGATTACACAAAGGGGTAAGAACAAAGAAAAGGTAAATGAACAAGATTTGTTTTACCATATGTGTATTCGAGACCCACACAGCGCTGTAAGTATACCATATTGTGTGGGTTATTATTTATCAGCTATGGTTCGGGGGATGCGTCCACATAGCATAATAGGAGGTGGTATTTTTATTACTTTGATTGGTGAATATCTCGGTGTGGATATAAGTCGGGGGGGATTATTAGTAGAAGAGCCGGAACCCCGCGACACTATAGGTTTAAATGTATACCATGGTGCGAAAGTTTTGAAGCGGCGAAATAACGCCGCAGTACGATACAATGGTAGACATCCACAGGTAGAGAGAAACCAGCAGCAAGGTAATGTAGGAGGGGGGAATGAGATGCAAGAAATGCATAGGTTTATAGCTTCTCAGGAATACGAAAATGCTAGACAGAGAGCATTTGAAGATTGGCAAGTTCATCAGAACCAGATCATAGCGCGTTGCCAACATATAGGTAGAAACTATATTCCTACACCGAAACCCGTCTTCCCTCCTTGGTCGATAGAGATGCAGCCACCATATCCTACGTATGACCCTGCCGAAGCATTCTATAGCACTTATGGTTATGCGTGGAACCCCTATTGGTACCAATATCATCCTTAGTTTACTTATTTTTTTTATTTTGTAATTTGTAATTATTGATGCATTTAATATTTTTGTTAATATTGTAATCATTTTTATAATTATCTAACTTTTATTCTTAGATTTTAATAATTTTTGAATGTGGGGTAATATACCAAACTTCAAAAATATGTATATATGTTTGCAGTTTATCTTATGTACACAACAGGGTAAAACAACGCATTTTCAAAGACTGGCATTAAGTTCAGCAAAAGCAACTAATTTTGACGACAAGATGCAAAATATATGTGAAATAACAACAAGACGGAATGAACAAATGATGTGCACCATTTATCATTCAGCAAACAAACGCCAATATATTTGGAAACTTTGGTAAAAATTTAATCATTTTCACACAAATCACCCTCAATAATTTAAATTGTTACTGATTTCTTGCAAATGAGGGCATTGCAAGATCTTAAGTGTGGGAAGGGGTTAAATTCTTTCGGATTTTAAAATTTTTTACTTTATACACTTGGTTACCATTAAAAATACTAGTAAAGCAGTAGTTGTATTAGAATCTAGTGCTCTCTGATAAAAAAGAACAGCCCTAGTCTTATATACTGACTACCCAATTCTAGTAAAATTTTTTCAATTAAATGAATTCAAATCATGTTTATACATATTTATGAACGATAAAACTAGGTTTTAACACCGAAATTATTGTTACCTCGGAAAGGACATAAATTGAGAAACAAACTAAAATGTTAAAATTCATTTAAAATGGAATAGAGGACGATAAAAAGGAAAATAAAAGCCAAGTGTGGGAAAATTTACCAAATTATTTTAAACATATGTCACATATATCTGTAACAAATAACTGAAAATACTTTTGCTTTGGACTAAACTAAACTGTTTTACCCAATGAAAGAAAAGAAGAGATGGATCTACACGATGAATCAATTCCATCATTAAAAGGAAGTAAAGTCTTCCGAAAAAGAAACGCGCTTCTTGATTTAGGTCATGAAGTTGTCGTCCAGACCAGCTGTAGGTTTACGAAAAATCTAGAAAAGTCATCTCTAAAATCAGCAGGAAATCCACGGACCTCAGCATTAAACAGGGTCGCCAAGTGGTCAGATTTATCCTAACCATGAGAAGGATTTATCTCGTACAATGGGGGGGCACCATGCAAATTAGCTGGATAAGACTAATGAATCAGATCCCCAGAAAGGATAATCTCCTTAAAGATTAAAAATCAGCTTTTAAGACTGATATTACTCAATCCTAGAGATTGACCTTAAAGATTGAGAATTACAAACTCATGGAATTCGATGATATCTAAACTCGAGCTTAAACGAGAAAACATTTTGATCAAAATTACAAACCGATTTGTTTTCTGAAAACCCTATTTTTAATGCGTTCATTACCATTGAACGTAAAATCCTAGGAATTCACCTGGAATTCATTAGGTCACCTGAACTAAATCGGGTGTCAACCGTAAGAACGGTGGTTGCATAGCATGGTCAAAGACAGGACCTTGTGCCAGACCGAAAAATTATAAGGGTGAGCTTTACTATTGCTCCTACCAAGGATAGTAATTGCGTCCGACACGTTATAGACCATAATCAAAAGCATGTCACGGGACATTGCCTTAACAGTTGCTTGTTCAACACTTTCCTTTACAACCGGACGGTAGTTTGCCGAAAGGTAATATACGGAACAAGTAAACTGGACGTGTTGCTTTCCAAATACAAGGTTAGCAAGTGGGTGACACAAAACCGCAAGTTTTGAGCTAAAATTTTCAAATCTGAAACCCACCAAACCCACAAAAATATTTTGCAAACACCGGTAAAGGGTTATTCCGGAAAACTTATCTAGGGTAAAAACTAGATTTAATTTTCAAAAGATCAAATGTTTTCATAAAGATCCAATTTCCTTAATGGATCTAAATTTTTATAGTCATGTGGGACTGTAAACCATATCGTTACTACCATAGTTTATACCGCCGTATAGAAATCACTGATGTACAAAGTGTGAAGAATAAAGAAGTGATTCTAGTATTTCAAGACAATATTGCTTGAGGACAAGCAACGCTCAAGTGTGGGAATATTTGATAATGCTAAAAACGAACATATATTTCATAGCATTATTCCTCAAGAAAGACAAGCTTTTAGTTGCAATTGTTCTATTTACAAGTGATATTCGTTTAAATAATAAAAGGTGAAGACAAAAGACAGATTCGACGAATTGAAGACGCAAACGACCAAAAAGCTCAAAAGAACAAAAGACAATCAAAAAGGTTCCAATTATTGATAAGAAACGTCTCGAAATTACAGAAGTACAAGATTCAAAACGCAAAGTACAAGATATTAAATTGTACGCGAGGACGTTCGAAAATCCGGAACCGGGACTAGAGTCAACTCTTAACGCTCGACGCAACGGACTAAAAATTACAAGTTAACTATGTATATAAATATAATATAATATATAATTAATTATATTAATTATATATATATTATATATATATATATTAAAAACCGTCGGCAGCAAGAAATACATCTCCGCGACTCGCGGAGTTTTAAGGGCATTTTGCCGCGAGTCGCGGAGCCCCAATTTTCAACTCTGGCTATAAAGCCAACCGAATTCTGATCAAATTTCATATCTTATTTCATCTCTCTCTCAATATATACGTAATATATATATATATATTTATATTTTAATTTTAATTTTAATTATAATTCTAATAATAAGGGTATGTTAGCGAATGTTGTAAGGGTGTAAGTCGAAATTCTGTCCGTGTAACGCTACGCTATTTTTAATCATTGTAAGTTATGTTCAACCTTTTTACATTAATTTCTCGTAGCTAAGTTATTATTATGCTTATTTAAAACGAAGTAATCATGATGTTGGGCTAATTACTAAAATTGGGTAATTGGGCTTTGTACCATAATTGGGGTTTGGACAAAAGAACGACACTTGTGGAAATTAGACTATGGGCTATTAATGGGCTTTATATTTGTTTAACTAAATGAAAGTTTGTTAATGTTAATATAAAGATTTACAATTGGGCGTCCCTATAAATTACCATATACACTCAATCGGACACGATGGGCGGGGTATTTATATGTATGAATAATCGTTCATTTAACCGGACACGGGAATGAATTAATAGCCACTAGAATAATTAAAACAGGAGTGAAATTACATTCAAGGGTAATTGGTGTAATTGTTAACAAAGTAGTAAAACCTTGGTTTACACGCAGTCGATAACCTGGTGTATTCATTAAACAAAGTATTAAAACCTTGTTACAATTCGAATCCCCAATTAGTTGGAATATTTAACTTCGGGTATAATAATAATTTGACAAGGACACTTGCAATTTATATTTATGACTGATGGACTGTTATGGACAAAAACCAGACGGACATATTGAATAATCCAGGACAAAGGACAATTAACCCATGGGCATAAAACTAAAATCAACACGTCAAACATCATGATTACGGAAGTTTAAATGAGCATAATTCTTTTATTTCATATTTAATTTCCTTTATTTTATATTTAATTGCACTTCTAATTATCGCACTTTTATTATTTGTTATTTAATCGCACTTTTAATTATCGTACTTTTTAATTATCGCAATTTTATTTTATCGCATTTTTATTATTTGCAATTTCATTATCGTTATTTACTTTACGCTTTAATTTAAGTCTTGTATTTATTTTATATTTTACATTAGGTTTTAACTGCGACTAAAGTCTTAAAATCGACAAACCGGTCATTAAACGGTAAAAACCCCCCTTTATAATAATAATATTACTTATATATATGTTTGTATTTTTATAAAAGTAAACTAATATAGCGTTGAGCTTTGTTTAAAGATTTCCCTGTGGAACGAACCGGACTTACTAAAAACTACACTACTGTACGATTAGGTACACTGCCTATAAGTGTTGTAGCAAGGTTTAAGTATATCCATTCTATAAATAAATAAATATCTTGTGTAAAATTGTATCGTATTTAATAGTATTTTCTGCTAAAATTAATAACTATTTTATATACACCTCGTTGCACATTACTAGCCATGACTTAGATTCCATTTCCGCAAAGATAGATGCTGTGGAGAGACGAATGGAAAAGATGACTAAGGATATTCACTCAATACGAATTAGTTGTGAGCAGTGTGGAGGACCACATTTGACAAAAGATTGTCTCAGTATTGAATTAACAATGGAACAAAGAGAGAATATTTCATACATAAACCAAAGGCCTGGAAATAATTATCAGAATAATTATCAACCGCCAAGACCGATTTACAATCAAAACCAGAATTATAACCGAAATATTCCATACAACAACCAACAAGGTCCTAGCAATCAACAAGTATCCAATAATACTTACAATTATTGATAAGAAACGTCTCGAAATTACGCAAACGACCAAAAAGCTCAAAAGTACAAAAGACAATCAAAAAGGTTCCAATTATTGATAAGAAACGTCTCGAAATTACAAGAGTACAAGATTAAAAACGCAAAGTACAAGATATTAAATTGTACGCAAGGACGTTCGAAAATCCGGAACCGGGACCAGAGTCAACTCTCAACACTCGACGCAACGGACTAAAAATTACAAGTTAACTATGTATATAAATATAATATAATATATAATTAATTATATTAATTATATATATATTATATTTATAAATAAAAACCGTCGGCAGAGAAAGACTCCAAAGTGTGAGCTGTATTTTCATTCTCCGCGACTCGCGGAGTTTGAAGGCCAAAAGGGCCGCGAGTCGCGGAGCCCCAATTTCAGAAACTTCCTATAAAAGCAAACGAATTCTGATCGAAAAAACCACCAAATATATCCATCTCTCTATCTATATCGTATATATTTATATTTATATTTTAATTTTAATTTTAATTTTAATTATAATTCTAATAATAAGGGTATGTTAGCGAATGTTGTAAGGGTGTAAGTCGAAATTCTGTTCGTGTAACGCTACGCTATTTTTAATCATTGTAAGTTATGTTCAACCTTTTTATATTAATGTCTCGTAGCTAAGTTATTATTATGCTTATTTAAAACGAAGTAATCATGATGTTGGGCTAATTACTAAAATTGGGTAATTGGGCTTTGTACCATAATTGGGGTTTGGACAAAAGAACGACACTTGTGGAAATTAGACTATGGGCTATTAATGGACTTTATATTTGTTTAACTAAATGATAGTTTGTTAATGTTAATATAAAGATTTACAATTGGGCGTCCCTATAAATTACCATATACACTCAATCGGACACGATGGGCGGGGTATTTATATGTACGAATAATCGTTCATTTAACCGGACACGGGAATGGATTAATAGCCACTAGAATAATTAAAACAGGGGTAAAATTACATTCAAGGGTAATTGGTGTAATTGTTAACAAAGTAGTAAAACCTTGGTTTACACGCAGTCGATAACCTGGTGTATTCATTAAACAAAGTATTAAAACCTTGTTACAATTCGAATCCCCAATTAGTTGGAATATTTAACTTCGGGTATAAGAATAATTTGACGAGGACACTCGCACTTTATATTTATGACTGATGGACTGTTATGGACAAAAACCAGACGGACATATTAAATAATCCAGGACAAAGGACAATTAACCCATGGGCATAAAACTAAAATCAACACGTCAAACATCATGATTACGGAAGTTTAAATAAGCATAATTCTTTTATTTCATATTTAATTTCCTTTATTTTATATTTAATTGCACTTCTAATTATCGCATTTTTATTGTTATTGTTATTTAATCGCACTTTTAATTATCGTACTTTTTAATTATCGCAAGTTTATTTTATCGCACTTTTATTATTCGCAATTTCATTATCGTTATTTACTTTACGCTTTAATTTAAGTCTTTTATTTATTTAATATTTTACATTAGGTTTTAACTGCGACTAAAGTTTTAAAATCGACAAACCGGTCATTAAACGGTAAAAACCCCCCTTTATAATAATAATATTACTTATATATATGTTTGTATTTTTATAAAAGTAAACTAATATAGCGTTGAGCTTTGTTTAAAGATTCCCTGTGGAACGAACCGGATTTACTAAAAACTACACTACTGTACGATTAGGTACACTGCCTATAAGTGTTGTAGCAAGGTTTAAGTATATCCATTCTATAAATAAATAAATATCTTGTGTAAAATTGTATCGTATTTAATAGTTTTTCCTAGTAAAATATAAGCTATTTTATATACACCTCGCATAACATCAAGTAATTTTTGGCGCCGCTGCCGGGGAACACTCTTAAATGCCGGAAGCGCAACGCTAATAAAGAAAAAAAAAAATTTAGTTTACTTCTATTAAAAGTCGCTTTTGTAAAAATACATTTTAAATATTCGAAAATATAAAAAGAAAAACAAAAATATAAGTATTTTTTAAGATTTTATTAAATATTTAAGTTTTATAAGTTTCTTTATTTTAGTTAAAGATTTAAGTTTTATAAGTTTCTTTATTTTTATTTTAGTTTATAAAAATATAAGTTTAATTTTAATATCTTTTATTTATAAAAAAACAGAAAACAGAAAATAAAAATAAATAAATAAAGAAAAAACGCGTTGAAGATTAAATCTGTCAACTGAATTTCTGAACCCCGCGAGTCGCGGGGTTTGATGCAATAAATACCGCAACTCGCGGAGGGTACCTGACACACGGACAAAAACCCTAATTCAGCATTAATTACGGTTTATTATTAATTATAATTATAATTTAACCCCAATTATTATTATTATTATTATTAGTTTTATTTTTACTTTTACTTTTTATTTAATTTATGTATTTAGTATTAATTAGTTTTAATTAAATTGTAAAATTAATAGTTTAATAAAATAAATAATATAAAAATAATATTTTTATAAAAATTGTACTTTTTACAACTTTTTGTATATTTTTATATTTTGTCCCTTTTTAATCGTTGTAGCATAACTTTTGTATTTTTAGCTCATATTTAATTTTAAACTTAGTTTTTGCTATAATTATTTTTACTCCTAGATTTTTAGGCTTTGCCGTAGAATTCCTTAAGTGCTTTTTCTTTAGACTAAGATTTAGGTGCTTTAGAATTTTGCGACGCCTTTTTAAGTTTTAGTTTCTTTTTAAGTTATTTCCATTTGGGATTTAGTTTTTCCTGTAAGCTTTAATATTTTTAGACACCTTTTACTATGTATCAATTATCATTCCAATTAGTAATTTCAATTTGCGATTATAATTTTAAGTTAGTTGTAGTAATAAGGTTAGGTTAGTCAAGTATTTTTAAGTTTTATAAGTTTCTTTTATTTTTCCGTCACCTTTTATTTTTCAACCATTTTTCTTTTTCGACCTTTTTCGACGAGCTCTTTTTCTTTCTTATTTCTCGCGATTCTAGTTTTAGGACATAGATTTTTTATTCTACTTCTTATCTAAATTTCTTAAAATTACGAAAATTTATTTTAAGTGGTTTAATTAATAGACATCAAAATTTTCTGGTTCGTAGTAATAGTTGGATTTGTACGTGGACCGGGTTATTGGAGCCAAACAGTCCTCAATTATATTGAGACCAAACGAATCCTGCCCCTCTGCTGCATCTTTTGGCTATTCGAAACGTGGGCAAAATCAGAAAAGTCTATTAATTGGATAACTTATTATAATTTTTCTTTCCTTTTAAAAACTAATAGGATATTCAGTGAATGCACCGAGCAAGACGTTCACCACCTTTTGTACGTTCACCACCTGTAACTAGATCAAGACATCGTTTAACAAATATAACCGCCGTTGATTTTTCTTTAGAATCGACATCCAGTCGACCAAGTACTTCAGTTCAAATTTCCGATAATCCAGTTTTTGAAACAAACCTCACAATTGAGAATCCGGAAAATATTCAGGAACGGTTCATAGATCCTGAACCATTAAACTTTCCTCCGGAACCACCAATCATTCAAACAGAGATTGTTGAGGAACGAACTATTAAATCAGAATCATCTATTGATACCGATTCAACAAATTCAATTATGGAGAATCTGGAACCTTTAAGTATGGAAGACCGAATGAGAGCTAAACGCACTGGCCAAGGTCACGCAATTACCCATCCAGACATTAATGCGCCAGATTATGAAATCAAAGGACAAATTCTACACATGGTGACTAATCAATGCCAATTTAGTGGTGCGCCGAAGGAAGATCCAAATGAACATCTACGTACCTTTAATAGGATCTGCACACTATTTAAAATCCGAGAAGTGGAGGATGAACAGATATATCTCATGTTATTTCCCTGGACTTTAAAGGGAGAAGCCAAAGATTGGTTGGAATCGTTACCTGAAGGGGCGATCGATACATGGGATGTTTTAGTTGACAAATTTCTTAAACAATTCTTTCCTGCATCTAAAGCCGTAAGACTTCAAGCAGAAATTGTTACGTTCACACAAAAGCCAAATGAAACTCTATATGAGGCGTGGACAAGATATGGAAAGTTGTTAAGAGGATGTCCGCAACATGGTTTAGACACCTGTCAAATAGTACAAATATTCTACCGAGGATGCGACATCACTACAAGGAAAGACATAGATATAGCAGCTGGTGGTTCTATTATGAAGAAAACCGAAACTGATGCTTACAAAATTATTGATAACACTGCTTCCCACTCACATGAGTGGCACCAAGAAAAAGATATCATTAGATCATCTAAAGCAGCTAGAGCCGATTCTAGCCATGACTTAGATTCCATTTCCGCAAAGATAGATGCTGTGGAGAGACGAATGGAAAAGATGACTAAAGATATTCACTCAATACGAATTAGTTGTGAGCAGTGTGGAGGACCACATTTGACAAAAGATTGTCTCAGTATTGAATTAACAATGGAACAAAGAGAGAATATTTCATACATAAACCAAAGGCCTGGAAATAATTATCAGAATAATTATCAACCGCCAAGACCGATTTACAATCAAAACCAGAATTATAACCGAAATATTCCATACAACAACCAACAAGGTCCTAGCAATCAACAAGTATCCAATAATACTTACAACCAGCAAAGACCGAATTTTCAAAACAAACCACCACAACAAACCGATGATAAAAAGCCGAATTTAGAAGATATGATGACGAAGCTAGTTGAAACTCAAACACAGTTTTTCACATCTCAGAAACAAACCAATGAACAAAATGCTCAAGCATTTAGAAATCAACAAGCTTCTATTCAAAATCTGGAACAAGAAGTAAGTAACCTAGCAAGGTTAATAGGTGAAAGAAAACCGGGAAGTCTACCTAGTGATACAAACGCTAACCCCCGGAATGAAACAGCTAAAGCTATTACCACAAGAAGTGGTACAACACTTAAACCACCTGAAATACCTGTAACTTCTGATGAAACTATTCCTACTCCACAAGAACCACAACCTGATCAAGATAAGGAAAAAGAACCGGTAGTTGAGAAGGTTAATGAAGATAACAAAGTTAAGGATAAACCTTATGTTAGACCATACCAACCACCACTTCCTTACCCGAGTAAAATGAAGAAAGAGAAACTTGAAGCCGAGCAATCCAAATTTTTGGATATGTTTAACAGATAAATGTAAATCTTCCTTTCATTGATGTGATTTCAGGAATGCCTAGATATGCTAAATTCTTGAAAGATCTAATCTCAAATAGAAAGAAAATGGAAGAACTCTCGGCTGTTACTATGAATGCTAATTGTTCAGCAGTGCTGTTGAATAAGATACCAGAAAAACTATCTGATCCAGGAAGTTTCACAATTCCATATTTTCTGGGTAGTCTTAGTTCAATAGAAGCATTGGCAGACTTAGGTGCTAGTATAAATCTAATGCCGTATTCACTATACACTAAACTAGACCTTGGAGAATTGAAACCAACAAGAATAAGCATACAACTAGCCGATAGATCAATAAAATATCCTAGAGGGATAATGGAGAACATGCTAGTTAAAGTTGGTACTTTAGTATTTCCAGTAGATTTTGTTGTTTTGGACATGGAAGAAGATTCTCAAGTTCCTCTCATATTAGGAAGACCATTCTTAAACACGGCTAAAGCAATGATAGACGTGTTCGGTAAGAAACTGACCCTAAGTATAGAGGATTAGAGTGTTACCTTTTCAGTTGATAGAGCAATGCAACAACCACAATCTGCAGATGATACATGTTATTATATTCAAACTATAGATGCACATGCAGAATTATTAGAAGAATTTCCAGAATTACAAGGAACAGGAGAATGTTCTTTAGGAGAAGGTAATGAACCAATTGATGAAGCTGAAATGTTAGCTACACTTATAGCTAATGGATATGAACCAACAACAGAAGAAATTCAAATGCTAAAAGAAGAAGACAGATATCGATATAAATCATCGATAGAAGAACCCCCGAAATTAGAGTTAAAGCCACTTCCAAACCATTTGGAATACGCTTATTTACATGGTGAATCTGAATTACCTGTAATAATATCGTCTTCTCTTACTGAAAATGAGAAATCACAACTCATTTCTGTGTTGAAAGCTCATAAACCAGCCATTGCATGGAAGATTCATGATATTAAAGGAATAAGTCCTTCGTATTGCACACATAAAATCCTTATGGAAGAAGGTCATAAAACGTATGTGCAACGCCAACGAAGACTAAATCCTAATATGCAAGATGTAGTTAAGAAAGAGATTATTAAACTGCTAGATGCAGGTTTGATATATCCAATTTCTGATAGTCCATGGGTAAGCCCAGTTCAATGCGTGCCTAAGAAGGGTGGCATGACTGTCATTACAAATGAGAAAAATGAGCTTATTCCTACTAGGACTGTAACAGGATGGCGTGTGTGTATTGATTATAGAAAATTAAATGACGCCACCAGAAAAGATCACTTTCCCTTACCTTTCATAGATCAAATGTTGGAAAGATTAGCCGGAAATAGTTACTATTGTTTTCTAGATGGATTTTCCGAATATTTTCAAATTCCAATAGCACCCGAGGACCAAGAGAAAACCATATTCACGTGCCCTTATGGTACTTTTGCTTACAAACGCATGCCATTTGGACTTTGCAACGCCCCTGCAACCTTTCAAAGGTGCATGATGGCGATTTTTCACGACATGATAGAAGAATGCATGGAAGTATTCATGGATGACTTTTCAGTCTTCAGTGATACATTTAAATCATGTCTAGTTAATCTGGAACGAATGCTAATTAGATGCGAACAATCAAATCTAGTACTTAATTGGGAGAAATGCCATTTCATGGTTAAAGAAGGCATCGTTCTTGGACATAAAATTTCAAAAGAAGGAATTGAAGTGGATAGAGCTAAAGTAGATGTAATTGCTAAACTTTCACATCACACCAATGTTAGAGGAGTTAGGAGTTTTCTAGGGCATGCCGGTTTTTACCGACGTTTCATAAAAGATTTTTCAAAAATTGCCACTCCTATGAATAAACTCCTAGAAAAGGATGCTCCATTCATCTTTTCAGATGAGTGTATCAAATCTTTTAATATTCTTAAAGAAAAACTCACTAATGCACCGATCATGATAACACCAAATTGGAGTCTACCATTTGAACTAATGTGCGATGCAAGTGATTTTGCAATGGGAGCCGTTTTAGGACAAAGGATTGAAAAACGATTTCAACCTATATATTATGCTAGTAAGACATTACAAGGAGCACAAACGAACTATACAACTACTGAAAAAGAACTCCTTGCTATTGTCTTTGCTTTTGACAAATTTCGATCATATCTCGTTCTAGCAAAAACGGTGGTCTATACCGACCATTCTGCTCTTAGATACCTATTTTCAAAACAAGATGCTAAACCAAGATTAATCCGTTGGATCTTACTCTTACAAGAGTTTGATATTGAAATCCGAGATAAAAGAGGAGCAGAAAATCTCGCCGCTGATCATCTTTCTCGTCTTGAAAATCCCGAATTAGAAGTTCTGAATGAATCGGCCATAAAAGACAACTTTCCTGATGAATATCTATTGAAGATAGATTATAAAGAAATCCCATGGTTTGCAGACTATGCAAACTACTTAGTTTGTGGATTCCTTGAAAAAGGATTATCGTACCAAAGACGAAAGAAATTCTTCAGTGATATAAAACACTATTTCTGGGAAGATCCACATCTGTTTAAAAGTTGTCCCGATGGAATAATACGCCGATGTGTATTTGGAGATGAAGCTAGTAAAATTTTAAACCATTGTCACACAGGACCAACAGGAGGGCATTATGGGCCTCAACTAACAGCAAGAAAAGTTTATGAAGCTGGATTCTATTGGCCTACAATTTACAAAGACGCACACCTTCTTTGCAAATCCTGTGATGCATGTCAAAGGGCCGGAAAAATAAGTCAACGTGATGAAATGCCACAAAATGTCATCCAAGTATGTGAAGTATTTGACATTTGGGGTATTGACTTTATGGGTCCATTTCCAAAATCTCATAATAATCTATATATACTCGTAGCCATTGATTATGTATCTAAATGGGTGGAAGCACAAGCTCTCCCAACTAACGATGCACGAGTTGTAGTCAACTTTTTAAAATGTCTTTTTGCAAGGTTTGGAACACCGAAAGCTTTAATAAGTGATCGGGGAACTCATTTTTGTAATAATCAACTTGAGAAAGTTCTTAAAAGATATGGAGTAACTCATAAAATCTCCACCGCATATCATCCACAAACAAGTGGACAAGTTGAAAATACAAACCGAGCTTTAAAACGTATTCTAGAGAAAACCGTAGGATCAAATCCGAAGGAATGGTCCATTAAATTGGAGGATGCACTCTGGGCTTTTAGAACAGCCTACAAAACTCCAATTGGAACCACACCTTTTAGACTTGTGTATGGAAAAGCATGTCATCTTCCAGTAGAAATTGAACACAAAGCATTTTGGGCTTTGAAGACATGTAATCTTGATTTACATGAAGCCGGACGTCTACGATTAAGTCAACTAAATGAATTAGAAGAATTAAGACATGAAGCATACGAAAATTCGTTAATCTATAAAGAAAGAACGAAGAAATGGCATGATAAAAGAATCAGAAGTTCAAAAGAATTTAAAGAAGGAGACAGAGTTCTTCTTTTCAATTCACGATTCAAGCTATTTCCTGGAAAATTGAAATCAAGATGGTCTGGACCATTCATAGTCAAAAGAGTTTTCCCATACGGAACGATAGAATTAATAAATTCAAATGGGATTGAATTTAAAGTTAATGGTCACAGAGTTAAACATTACATACATGGTCCGATGGAAGTCGACAACGAAGTTAATCACAATTTCGACACCACAGCTAACTAAGTGTGGGGAGAATCAAGTCTTTAAAGGATAATATGTATTTCTGTTAGAGTTAGATTGTCTGTTTTCGTGTAGTTCTCGAAAATGGAACCCGAATGGTCTTTCCCTAGCAGACCCTAAAGAACTAGTCTTCTCCCCCCATTCTGAATTTTTATTTTTTTTAGGTTTTTACAAAATGAAGACTGCCTGTGAACTAAACCATGGTCTAATGCTACACGCTTTGATCACTAAAAGAAATAATGACATACTACCGAGTGAATTAGTATCAGTAATCAGAGAAAGAATGGACGGAGTTAGAAAAGAATCCAGATGCGAAGATAATAAGTTACAATTTGGTAAAGGAAAATCAAAATCCGCAGCGAAAAGAAGAGCACGACACCTAGAACGATGTCACAAATGCGGAAAATGGTCACATGGAGGTAAATGTTCAAATAATCAAACCTATTCAAATACCGAATTTGTTACTTTATGCAGAGAACGACCGTTCATATGTTTAGAAGAAAAGACAATGAATGCTCGAGGTTACGCCTATGCAGCCATGGAAAACCAATTAAACCGACTATCTTATGAATGGGGTAGATCATATAACTAAGAAATCTATTTCACAGGTTTGTCTGTACAGTTTTTATTTTTATTTTTATTTTTAACCTTTTGATAATAAACGCTAATTTGTTCGCTAAAAAGTATTAAATTGGTATTGAATAAAATTAGGTTTGGCGACCGAAATTATTGATATCATTTAAAAATTTATTACATCACTGCGAAATTTAACGTTTATTCTTAAGGTATAAATATCTTTAATCAATCAACCCAAAATATTTCAAAAATTCGTCATGAGTTAAATTAGGTCTTGGAACCGAAATTACTTTACCGAAAAGAGGGGCGTATATTTTTGATAATATTTGATTGATTAAAGTGGGATAAAAAGACAAAAAGATTTTTAATTTTATTTTTACCATGTTTTTAAAATTAATATAAATCTTAAATTAATATTGTAAACTTTGTGAAAACAATATATTTAAAATTGTAAATATTTGAAAAATTAATATAAGATTGGTATGAATTTATAATATGAATTTTTAAATTAAGATTGGTGTGAATTTTTAATTTTTAAAAAAAAAATATGAATTTTTAATTTTATGCATTTTAAATTTTGAGTTTGGTGTGAATTTTTAAAATATAAATTTTTAATTTTATGCATTTCAAATTTTAAGTTTGGTGTGAATTTTTAATATTAATTTTGAATTTTATATTTATGTTGTGTGAATTTAAAAACAAAAATTTACTTTATCTCATTAAGTTAAAAATATGATTTTTAAAATTCGTCGTAAGTTGAAGACTAGGTCTTTGAACCGAAATTGCTTTACCCAAGGGAGGGACGAGAACTTTTATTATCATTATTTTTAATCTTATTGAATTAAAGTATGCCAAAAACATTAAAAAACCCAAAAATCTTTACTTTTAAAAACAGCGCTTTGATTTGACAAATTTTAAAATTTTGTCGAGGGACAGACTAGGACAACGATTCGAAACGCCCTCGCTCCTAAAGGAAACCAAATTTTTAAAATTTAAATAATTATAAGTTTTATAAAGTATAAGGATTTATAAAAAAAAAAAAAAAAAAAAAAATACCAAACTCCGCGAGTCGCGGAGTTTGGAGGGTAAATCCCCGCGACTCGCGGGAAGACCGGATTACAGGAAAAAAAATAAAGAGCTGCAAACTGATCAGTTTCACTCCCCCACCCAAACAAACTGCGAAAAACACTCCGAAAATACACCCAAAAACACCCCAAAAATCCCAATTTTTAACCGTTAATCACCAAATTTTTTGCTAAAATCATGTTGAGAAGGATGCTATCTAAGAATTACTCAAGAAAAACGGTAAATTTCTACAACTAAACACCATTTAATCCGAAATTTGGTGTTCTTGAGCTATTTTTTTCCCAATTTGATTTTGATGCTTTTTAGTGTAATTAGGCTTAAATTGTTTATGTATTATGCTTGTATAACCTAGATTGATGCTGTTTAACATGATTAGAAGCCTTAAACTTCAAATTTTGAATAATCTAGGATTTGTGTTCTTGAGCAAATTTGGGGCTTTTTGATATAAACAGGTTATGGCCGATTTTTGTCATGAATTGTTACTAAAATAAGTAGTGTAACATGTCTAGGTAGTTAAATGATCCAAACTTTGAGCCTAAACATGATTTTGAGAATTAAAGTGGACTTTTTCAAGTCTAAAATTCATGAACTTGATTTTTGAAAGATAATGCCATTTGAGACTTGTTTAATTGCTAGTAATGATTATTTTGACATGTTATTTGAATTGAATGCTTATGAACTTGGCGAACATTTTCGTATATGCTTATTTGAAAAAGTGTAGATTTGATAAAAATGTGAAAATGAGCTTAAGTTTGATATAAATTGATAATGTCATTGTAATTATTTTGATTGATGATTTTGCTGACACTAATGCATATTTGGATGCACAAAAATTGTGTTTGATGTGTTTTGCAGAATGAAAGGGGTGAATCTTCATCCCAAGCCCGCAATGCTCCTGCTGAGAATTTGGAAGAACAGGAGGTGGATAACTACTACAAGCAGGATATACCTCATCCAGTCATGACCTTTTCCGATATGCACTTAGAAGAGTTGCACCCGAACCTGAGATTTGACAGACTTTGGATAGATTATCCAAAATATCAAAGGGGTTTGCATACTCTTCATTCTAAGGTTGTTGAGGTACCGAGGGTCATAGAATGGGGACCCTTAGAAGCTGTAGAATTGGCCGGGCCAATTAGGGAATTACTTGTACAGAGGTATGGTAATTCTTCTTTTAATGACTGGGTGCATTTATTCACCATACGTAGACCTGTATATAAAGTATGGTGTGAAGAATTGTTATGTAGTATAGAGTTGAATGATTGGGTAGCTAGTTTAACCGATCGTTCTTTTATTAGATTTTTGTTAGGCGGTTCGATGCGTCACATGTCTTTACTGGACATGGCTCAGGCTTTACGTATATATACGCCTGAGGAGTTAGCGTCTGCCGATTGTAGAGGATTGATACTAAACGGTAGAAAGATAGATGAAAATTTTGATACACACGGTGTGTGGAGTCAAATGACAAGCCATCACCGTTTCAAAGGGGGAAATTACTCTTATTTGGATATAGATAGAGCCGAATTAAGAGTGATACATAGGTTTTTAGCTAATTCGATTACACAAAGGGGTAAAAACAAAGAAAAGGTAAATGAACAAGATTTGTTTTACCATATGTGTATTCGAGACCCACAGAGCGCTGTAAGTATACCATATTGTGTGGGTTATTATTTATCAGCTATGGTTCGGGAGATGCGACCACATAGCATAATAGGAGGTGGTATTTTTATTACTTTGATTGGTGAATATCTCGGTGTGGATATAAGTCGGGGGGGATTATTACTAGAAGAGCCGGAACCCCGCGATACTATAGGTTTAAATGTATACCATGGTGCGAAAGTTTTGAAGAGGCGAAATAACGCCGCAGTACGATACCATGGTAGACATCCACAGGTGGAGAGAAACCAGCAACAAGGTAATGTAGGAGGGGGGAATGAGATGCAAGAAATGCATAGGTTTATAGCTTCTCAGGAATACGAAAATGCTAGACAGAGAGCATTTGAAGATTGGCAAGTTCATCAGAACCAAATCATAGCTCATTGCCAACATATAGGTAGAAACTATATTCCTACACCGAAACCCATCTTCCCTCCTTGGTCTATAGAGATGCAGCCACCATATCCTACGTATAACCCTGCCGAAGCATTCTATAGCACTTATGGTTATGCCTGGAACCCCTATTGGTACCAATATCATCCTTAGTTTACTTATTTTTATTTTTATTTTGTAATTTGTAATTATTGATACGTTTAATACTTTTGTTAATATTGTAATCATTTTTATAATTATCTAACTTTTATTCTTAGATTTTAATAATTTTTGAATGTGGGGTAATATACCAAACTTCAAAAATATGTATATATGTTTGCAGTTTATCTTATGTACACAACAGGGTAAAACAACGCATTTTCAAAGACTGGCATTAAGTTCAGCAAAAGCAACTAATTTTGACGACAAGATGCAAAATATAGGTGAAATAACAACAAGACGGAATGAACAAATGATGTGCACCATTTATCATTCAGCAAACAAACGCCAATATATTTGGAAACTTTGGTAAAATTTAATCATTTTCACACAAATCACCCTCAATAATTTAAATTGTTACTGATTTCTTGCAAAAGAGGGCATTGCAAGATCTTAAGTGTGGGAAGGGGTTAAATTCTTTCGGATTTTAAAATTTTTATTTTATACACTTGGTTACCATTAAAAATACTAGTAAAGCAGTAGTTGTATTAGAATCTAGTGCTCTCTGATAAAAAAGAACAGCCCTAGTCTTATATACTGACTACCCAATTCTAGTAAAATTTTTCAAAATTTTCAATTAAATGAATTCAAAATCATGTTTATACATATTTATGAACGATAAAACTAGGTTTTAACACCGAAATTATTGTTACCTCGGAAAGGACATAAATTAATAAACAAACTAAAATGTTAAAATTCATTTAAAATGGAATAGAGGACGATAAAAAGGAAAATAAAGCCAAGTGTGAGAAAATTTACCAAGTTATCTTAAACATATGTCACATATATCTGTAACAAATAACTGAAAATACTTTTGCTTTGGACTAAACTAAACTGATTTACCCGATGAAAGAAAAGAAGAGATGGATCTACACGATGAATCAATTCCATCATTAAAAGGAAGTAAAGTCTTCCGAAAAAGACACGCGCTTCTTGATTTAGGTCATGAAGTTGTCGTCTAGACCAGCTGTAGGTTGACGAAAAATCTAGAAAAGTCATCACTAAAATCAGCAGGAAATCCACGGACCTCAGCATTAAACAGGGTCGCCAAGTGGTCAGATTTATCCTAACCATGAGAAGGATTTATCTTGTACAATGGGGGGGCACCATGCAAATTAGCTGGATAAGACTAATGAATCAGATCCCCAGAAAGGATAATCTCCTTAAAGATTAAAAATCAGCTTTTAAGACTGATATTACTCAATCCTAGAGATTGACCTTAAAGATTGAGAATTACAAACTCATGGAATTCAATGATATCTAAACTCGAGCTTGAACGAGAAAATATTTTGATCAAAATTACAAACCGATTTGTTTTCTGAAAACCCTATTTTTAATGCGTTCATTACCATTGAACGTGAAATCCTAGGAATTCACCTGGAATTCATTAGGTCACCTGAACCAAATCGGGTGTCAACCGTAAGAACGGTGGTTGCATAGTGGTCAAAGACAGGACCTTGTGCCATACCGAAAAATCATAAGGGTAAGCTTTACTATTGCTCCTACCAAGGATAGTAATTGCGTCCGACACGTTATAGACCATAATTAAAAGCATGTCAGGGGACATTGCCTTAACAGTTGCTTGTTCAACGCTTTCCTTTTCAACCGGACGGTAGTTTACCGAAAGGTAATATACGGGACAAGTAAACTGGACGTGTTGCTTTCCAAATACAAGGTTAGCAAGTGGGTGACACAAAACCGCAAGTTTTGAGCTAAAATTTTCAAATCTGAAACCCACCAAACCCACAAAATTATTTTGCAAACACCGGTAAAGGGTTATCCCGGAAAACTTATCTAGGGTAAAAACTAGATTTAATTTTCAAAAGATCAAATGTTTTCATAAAGATCCAATTTCCTTAATGGATCTAAATTTTTATAGTCATGTGGGACTGTAAACCATATCGTTACTACCATTGTTTATACCGCCGTATAGAAATCACTGATGTACAAAGTGTGAAGAATAAAGAAGTGATTCTAGTATTTCAAGACGATATTGCTTGAGGACAAGCAACGCTCAAGTGTGGGAATATTTGATAATGCTAAAAACGAACATATATTTCATAGCATTATTCCTCAAGAAAGACAAGCTTTTAGTTGCAATTGTTCTATTTACAAGTGATATTCGTTTAAATAATAAAAGGTGAAGACAAAAGACAGATTCGACGAATTGAAGACGCAAACGACCAAAAAGCTCAAAAGTACAAAAGACAATCAAAAAGGTTCCAATTATTGATAAGAAACGTCTCGAAATTACAAGAGTACAAGATTAAAAACGCAAAGTACAAGATATTAAATTGTACGCAAGGACGTTCGAAAATCCGGAACCGGGACCAGAGTCAACTCTCAACACTCGACGCAACGGACTAAAAATTACAAGTTAACTATGTATATAAATATAATATAATATATAATTAATTATATTAATAATATATATATTATATTTATAAATAAAAACCGTCGGCAGAGAAAGACTCCAAAGTGTGAGCTGTATTTTCATTCTCCGCGACTCGCGGAGTTTGAAGGCCAAAAGGGCCGCGAGTCGCGGAGCCCCAATTTCAGAAACTTCCTATAAAAGCAAACGAATTCTGATCGAAAAAACCACCAAATATATCCATCTCTCTATCTATATCGTATATATTTATATTTATATTTTAATTTTAATTTTAATTTTAATTATAATTCTAATAATAAGGGTATGTTAGCGAATGTTGTAAGGGTGTAAGTCGAAATTCTGTCCGTGTAACGCTACGCTATTTTTAATCATTGTAAGTTATGTTCAACCTTTTTATATTAATGTCTCGTAGCTAAGTTATTATTATGCTTATTTAAAACGAAGTAATCATGATGTTGGGCTAATTACTAAAATTGGGTAATTGGGCTTTGTACCATAATTGGGGTTTGGACAAAAGAACGACACTTGTGGAAATTAGACTATGGGCTATTAATGGGCTTTATATTTGTTTAACTAAATAATAGTTTGTTAATGTTAATATAAAGATTTACAATTGGGCGTCCCTATAAATTACCATATACACTCAATCGGACACGATGGGCGGGGTATTTATATGTACGAATAATCGTTCATTTAACCGGACACGGGAATGGATTAATAGCCACTAGAATAATTAAAACAGGGGTAAAATTACATTCAAGGGTAATTGGTGTAATTGTTAACAAAGTAGTAAAACCTTGGTTTACACGCAGTCGATAACCTGGTGTATTCATTAAACAAAGTATTAAAACCTTGTTACAATTCGAATCCCCAATTAGTTGGAATATTTAACTTCGGGTATAAGAATAATTTGACGAGGACACTCGCACTTTATATTTATGACTGATGGACTGTTATGGACAAAAACCAGACGGACATATTAAATAATCCAGGACAAAGGACAATTAACCCATGGGCATAAAACTAAAATCAACACGTCAAACATCATGATTACGGAAGTTTAAATAAGCATAATTCTTTTATTTCATATTTAATTTCCTTTATTTTATATTTAATTGCACTTCTAATTATCGCATTTTTATTGTTATTGTTATTTAATCGCACTTTTAATTATCGTACTTTTTAATTATCGCAAGTTTATTTTATCGCACTTTTATTATTCGCAATTTCATTATCGTTATTTACTTTACGCTTTAATTTAAGTCTTTTATTTATTTAATATTTTACATTAGGTTTTAACTGTGACTAAAGTTTTAAAATCGACAAACCGGTCATTAAACGGTAAAAACCCCCCTTTATAATAATAATATTACTTATATATATGTTTGTATTTTTATAAAAGTAAACTAATATAGCGTTGAGCTTTGTTTAAAGATTCCCTGTGGAACGAACCGGACTTACTAAAAACTACACTACTGTACGATTAGGTACACTGCCTATAAGTGTTGTAGCAAGGTTTAAGTATATCCATTCTATAAATAAATAAATATCTTGTGTAAAATTGTATCGTATTTAATAGTTTTTCCTAGTAAAATATAAGCTATTTTATATACACCTCGCATAACATCAATTGGTCAGGATTAAAAAAGCGGGACAATTACAAGTAATTGTAAGATTTAAAGCAAAATTAATGATTTAAATGAATATTTCACTACTTTATATAATTTTATTAATTATGTCTTTAACATGTGTTTGTACTCACAAGGCACAAGTTAAATTACAGTCTCTTAAAACATAAATTTAATTTAAATTTATTTAATTTAATTATTTTGTTACGTCCGTATTTTACATAGCATAGTGTTGGGTTAATGCGATTTTGCAAGTTTTAGATAAATTATTTATTTATTTAGTCTGATATACTTACAGAAATAAGTAGAAAGAAAATAAAAAATCTATATCTGTTATGATAATAATAATAGAAATATGGATAGTCAATTATGGTAGGCTAATAAAGTTGTTGAAATAAACGACTAGATGGATGCAGTAGGTGAACGCTGGATTTGATAATATCAATCAACACAAGTGAGGCCAAAATATTGTGAAGACTTTTTGATTTTCTGCTGCACATAACACTTTCTTATTTTTGTATAAATAGAGATGAAAGAAAGCTCATTCATTGTACCATTTCTCACACTTACAAAGTGTTTCTTTCTTTCTCTCCATTATCATCTTTGTTCTTACACTTCATTATTAGTATTCTTAATCAAGAATCAAACCACTAAAGGTAGTTATAAGCCTACTGAATTATAACAAATCAAACTACTAAAGGTAGTTATAAGCCTACTGAATTATAACACGTTATCAGCACGAAGTGCTCCGTATAATCAAGGTTTATCTAAGCAAGTACAAGTCACTAATCAAGGCAAGTGTTCAAGTCCGGCAGTACGCTGCTTCGACCGGTGTACCCTGGGTACAGACGCAGAATCTGTTTAAGGGAATTGTGTCAAACACGAGCCCAGTTCAACCTTCAATTCGGTTAGATCGTTCTATCTTTACGGTTTATGATTACATGATCATTATATGAATATTATGTTTGTGTAATCTGTATGTCTTTAGTTTCGTTTATGCAACTATTACTAACAAACTTAAACAGAATCGAGTTCTACGAAACTGAGATGGTTTAATAATCGAATTAAATGCTATTTAAACTGAAACGTTTATAACCAGATAGCATGCTTCTGTATGTTTATAATTAAGGAGATTTTGTATATGTTCTAATAAATATGAGCCTATGTGTTTCGCTGTTGTATAGTGCAATCTAAATGAAAATTGCCTTTAGAGGATTACTAATGAATATATTATATAATATCTTGTTATAAACATGAGTTTATTTATCATGGCACTCGTATGTTAGCCAATTGTTTTTGAAAGAAAAATAAATTGTGGACTGAATGGTATAACCTATTTTTATATGTTTATATGTTGTGATTAAATAAATAATTTGTAGATTTATCTTATCATGTAAACTTACTGAACTCTATCACGACATATTTGTGAACAAATTTAACATCAGTATGCCTCTAATTTACTCCCGTTATATGATCGAAATTAATTTATCATGTGCTCATGTGTTAGTTGTTAATCTTTGCAATATAAACAATGTAAAGACCCGTCCTAATCCATAAGAACGAATACAATAATATATGATTACATCGCGAGGTATTTGACCTCTATATGATACATTTTACAAACATTGCATTCGTTTTTAAAAGACAAACTTTCTTTACATCGACAATTGACAAGCATGCCTACCATTTCATAATATCCATTATCCAACGATAAATTGACTTAATAATAATCTTTGATGAACCCAACGACTCGAATGCAATGTTCTTCGAAATATGCCAAGAATGACTTCAAGTAATATCCATAAAATCAGCTAATGCACAGCGGAAGATTTCTTTAATACCTGAGAATAAACATGCTTTAAAGTGTCAACCAAAAGGTTGGTGAGTTCATTAGTTTATCATAATCTATCAATTCCATAATTTTAATAGACCACAAGATTTCCTTTATTCAATAATCATACACTCGCAAGTGTTTAAAAATCATTCATATGGATTGAACACCTGGTAACCGACATTAACAAGATGCATATAAGAATATCCTCATTATTCCGGGACATCCATCGGATATGATATAAAACTCGAAGTACTAAAGCATCCGCTACAACGGATGGGGTTTGTTGGGCCCAATAGATCTATCTTTAGGATTCGCGTCAATTAGTAGACTGGTTTACTAATTCTTAGGTTACCAAGTAAAAGGGGCATATTTGGCTTCGATCATTCAATCATATAATGTAGTTTTGATTACTTGTGTCTATTTCGTAAAACAGTTATAAAAGCAGCGCATGTATTCTCAGTCCCAAAAATATATATTGCAAAAACATTTAAAAAGGGAGTAATGAAACTCACAATACTGTATTTCGTAGTAAAAATACATATGACGTCATTGAACAAGTGCAAGGTTGGCCTCGGATTCACGAACCTAAATTAAGTATATAAATTTATATGTTGGTCAATATTTGTCTTAACAAATTAGGTCAAGTCATAGTGTACCAAAATCCTAATGCTCGAGACTAATATGCAAAAGTCAACAAAAGTCAATTTGACTCAAAATGATTTCCAAAATTTATACATGATTATTATATAGTTTAAATATCGCCGTTTTATATTTTTAAAAGATCTATTAGAGTAACTAATATAATTCATTTATTAATAAATAATATTTTATATAAAAATATACTTTTATATATCTTAAGTAATAAAATTTATAAAGTTCATTTAACATCATAAAAATAATATGATAGGTTTTATTAATGTAATTATATTACGTAGTAAAATATTTTTGTATCGTATATTTATTTGATAAAATAATATCGATAATAACAATAGTACGTAAAAAGAAATTGTATTATTTTGTAATAATAATCATTATTATTCTATTAATAACAATATTTATATTTACTAAAAATAATATTATGATAATAATTCTTATTAATAATAATAATGAAATTTTATATTAACAATGATATTCCTATTAAAAATAGTAATTTTTGTAAAAATGATAGTTTTAATAACAAAAAATATAAAAACGATATTTTTATCTAAATCAATACCTTTCAATATTTTAATTTCATCTTGTTACTCATACTAATTATTTCCTAATCGATTCGTTTAATAGTTTTTAATTGTCTGTTATATCGTGTTCATATTAATGATAATAATAGTAATCAAAAATTTAGATGTTACTAATATTAGTTTTTAATTATAATAGTACTAATGATAATAAATATTATGATAATATTAATGATAATACTAATTATAACTTTAACAATGATAACGATAGTAATAATAATAAAAATAACAATTTTTAATAATAAGACTTTTTGTAGATAATGATAATAATAATAATAATAATAATAATAATAATAATAATAATAATAATAATAATAATAATTAAATAAAAACTAGAACGATGATATTAACGACGATAATAATAATCATTTTTAATAATGATACAAAAATTCAATTGACTATAACTTCTAATCCGTTCATCGAAACCATTCGATATCTAAATGAAAAGTTCTTAATTTATCGCTAGCTTTCCAACGACATGCATATCTTATACCTTATTTCGACTGCATATGTAACTAGCTCAGGATTCAACATAATCTATCTAATGGCAATATCAAAAATACAAGCATGCATAATCCTATATACTCGAGCACTAGTCAGGGATACACTTTTAATATGTAAAAATTAATTTACAAGTACTCACGTATCAATATTGAGATTCAATATTGCAGGAAAGGTACGTAGACGCAACGGAGATGATAAACACTAAATTGACCTCCCGAGCATACCCATGAACCATACCTATCACCTCCATAGCTATAACCCATAATTTCCTTAGCCCTATCCTACTCATAAAACCCATGTTGTAATAGCTCGCGCGTACCCCTTGTCGTAATATTTTATGTATAATACTAATAATAATAATACTAATACTCCTAATAATATAATTAATAATAATAAATAATAATAACAATAATAATAATAATGATAATAATAATATAAATTAAATATTACGGAGTACCTATGTTGAGATAGAGAGTTAAGAATGAATAACAAACAGCTCGAACTCGATTTATATACGATTGTTGCCCACCTACCCCCTCCATGCGATCGCATTCGGGTGTAGAGAGTATATCATGCGTTCGCATGAGGGTGTAGAGAGTATATCATGCGTTCGCATGATTGAACTATGCATGTCACATTTGAACTTCCATAATTTTACCGACACTTCACTTAAGTAATATTATATATAAATATATTATTTAATCTTTATAATTAATTATATATTATATTATATTTACGGTCATGGTAAAAATATAATTTTTACAAAAATGACTCGTACGTTGTCACTCGACTCATGTACCACTTTCAGTTTTTCGAGCGCACTTTCGTACGTTTAGAAAACTAGCCTTTTACGTTACGCGACGTGTATCTTTAATAATAATTTGATTTATTCATCAATAAATTACCTTGTAAAAATGTATCTTATAAAATTTGAGCGTTGTGGTCATTTGCTTCTATAAATTAGTGACTCGTTGTTTACCAAGCTATATTATTCTAAATTGGGACGTTTTATGACTAAGTTAAAATATATATATATTTTTTATTTAAAATTGTAAATTTGTACCTAATAAATATTTTTGAAATATTTTAACTAATGATATAATATTTGGCTTTTCAAAACCAAATAGATTTCAAAGTTCGTTTTAACTCGTTTTTAAATAATAGTAGTTATTTTACCAAATAATGTTTTTAATATGAAAACTAAAGAGTTGCTTTATCGATGGACACTAGTTAATCAAGTAAAGTATATTTTTGAAATTTAAACGGAAATGAATACTAACTTTTGACTAACTCTTGTAAATGACACTTTTGTAAATCACTTTTACCAACAATTCCGGATACCGTTAAAAAGGAAAGGTTTTCTAAATCAAAGTAGACCTCTCAATAGGGACTCGTAATCATAATTCAATGTATCTGATAAATCAATAATTTGATATTATCTTCTAATTCCATCGCTAATCATATTGAAACAAATACGTTCATATAAAGTATTATACGTTTAATATTTTGTTAACATTCTTAAACTGTTATATATACATATACCTATACATATTCATATCCAATTAAATAATAGTTCGTGAATCGTGGTAATTTGGTCGAGGTTAAATGAGTGTATGAACACCGTTTAAAATTCTTGAGATTCAACTTACAAATTTTGCTTATCGTGTCGGGAATATATAAAGATTAAAGTTTAAATTTGGTCGGAAATTTCCGGGTTGTCACAGTACCTACCCGTTAAAGAAATTTCGTCTTGAAATTTGATTGGGATGGTCATGGCTGAAAATAAGTATGTTTTCATGATGCATATAAGCTGAAGATTAGGGTTTTATCATCAATGAGTAATATAGATAAAACCATTTGATTTTGTGAAGAGTACGAGTGAAGGTATTACCAAAAGAGTGAAATGAGTAGGTATAGATTTTTCATATCTTTTGACGTAGATAGGATTGATTTCCAAGTTCAAGAGATTTGGAGAAAATCTTCGTAATAGGATTTGATTAAGGAAATTAGGATCCGCTTTAAATGCGATCATCCATTTTGATTGCTCTGTCGGATATTTTACTATAAATTCACTCCCTTCTTTTCCTTACAACTCACACCTTCTCTTCTTTCTCCCTCAGCTCATACTTTAAAGTATTTGTCAATATGCTCCATCCAGTTCTGATTCTTGATATACTCCTTACCTTCATATCTGTCATTCTTCTTTTTCATCTACCGCCGGAAGAATCTATTTACTTCTACTATACACTTGGTTTTATAGTGTTTTTAGTTCTCCCGTGTCTTTATATTACCATACGCATCGATATATATGGTTTATAATTTCTGATTTGTCGTTGAGCTTTATATCTTCCCTTATATTTCAAAGTTTCTGCTTCTGTCTTCTATAATCATTTTCATCCACAGTTAATGCTCTCTTTTATTTGCTGTGATTTATACCCCAATTTCTATTTCGGAGTTTTGTCCTTTCGTTTCTTCTTCTTGCGATTAAGCACCGCTTGTAATGGTCCAGAATTCGCAGATATAAATTTCGGAATGAACATTGTTAATGTTCTATGAAGGAAATGGTAATGGCAAGATCTTGATTTGTTAAATTACCAGAATACCCTGGAAAAGACCGAATCATCAAGAAATATTTTCTTGATATTTTAGAGATTAAATAGAATATAAGAGTCGTGTAACATGGCACATGATTGAAATGTCCCGTTCATATTGATTATAAACGTTCCATATTAATTGATTTCGTCGCGAGGTTTTGACCTCTATATGAGACGTTTTTCAAAGACTGCATTCATTTTTAAAACAACCATAACCTTTATTTTATCGATAAAAGTTTAAAAAGCATTACGTAGATTATCAAATAATGATAGAGGAATATTCATTTGAGTCTATAAATTAAGTTGAGATTCAAGGGACCAATGAGAGCGCGACATATGTCGCGAAAATCACATGTGATTGAAAAAAAAAATTCAAAAATTTTTTTTTGAAAAAAATATTTTTAATTTTTTTGCGAAATTTAAAAAAAAAAAGTTTTAAATTTTTTTTTACAATCACATGTGATTTACCTGCACAATCACATGTGATTGAATTGTACAATCATATGTGATTGGGTTTACAATCACATGTGATTGACATGCATAATCACATATGATTTTAAAAAAAAAAATTTCGAAAAAAAAACTTTTCGGAAAAAAATTCGAAAAAAAAATTTTCGAAAAAAATATTTTAAAAAAAAATTTTCGAATTTTTTTTTTCAATCACATGTGATTTTCGCGCCACATGTCGCGTTCTCATTGGTCCCTTTATTTTCAAGCAAATTTATGGATGCAAGTGATTACAACTCAATAATGATAATCTAAAATATACCGTTTACACATGACCATTACATATAATGGTTTACAATAAGAATATATTACATCAAAAATAAGTTTCTTGAATGCAGTTTTTACATAATATCATAGAAGCATGGACTCTAAATCTTGTCCTTATTTTAGTATGCAACGGCGGAAGCTCTTAATAATCACCTGAGAATAAACATGCTTAAAACGTCAACAAAAAATGTTGGTGAGTTATAGGTTTAACCTATATATATTATCAAATCATAATAATAGACCACAAGATTTCATATTTCAATATACATCCCATACATAGAGATAAAATTCATTCATATGGTGAACACCTGGTAACCGACATTAACAAGATGCATATAAGAATATCCCTTATCATTCCGGAAAATCCTTCGGACATGATAAAAACGAATTCGAAGTACTAAAGCATCTGGTACTTTGGATGGGGTTCGTTAGGCCCAATAGATCTATCTTTAGGATTTCCGTCAATTAGTAGATCAGTTTACTAATTATTAGGTTACCAAGCAAAAGGGGCATATTCGGCTTCGATCATTCACCCATATAATGTAGTTTCAATTACTTGTGTCTATTTCGTAAAACATTTATAAAACTGCATGTATTCTCATCCCAAAATATTAGATTTTAAAAGTGGAACTATAACTCAATTTCACAGATTTTTACTTCGTCGGGAAGTAAGACTTGGCCACTGGTCGATTCACGAACCTATAACAAATATGTACATATATATCAAAGTATGTTCAAAATATATTTACACCATTTTTAATACGTTTTAATGTTTTAAGTTTATTAAGTCAGCTGTCCTCGTTAGTAACCTACAACTAGTTGTCCACAATTAGATGTACAGAAATAAATCGATATATATTATCTTGAATCAATCCACGACCCAGTGTATACACGTCTCAGGCTAGATCACAACTCAAAGTATATATATTTTTGGAATCAACCTCAACCCTGTATAGCTAACTCCAACATTACTGCATATAGAGTGTCTATGGTTGTTCCAAATAATATATATACATGGGTTGATATGATATGTCAAAACATTTGCATACGTGTCTATGGTATCCCAAGATTACATTAGAATACATGTATAATACAATATAAGTTAGCTAGGATATGATTTGTATAGAATTGTTACAATATTTCCCGTAGCTACAACAATAAAAAAATATCCAATCTTGTTTTACCCATAACTTCTTCGTTTTAAATCCAATTTGAGTGAATAAAATTGCTATGGTTTCATATTGAACTCTGTTTTATGAATCTAAACATAAAAAGTATAAGTTTATAGTTGGAAAAATAAGTTACAAGTCATTTTTGTAAAGGTAGTCATTTCAGTCGAAAGAACGACGTCTAGATTACCATTTTGGAAAATATACTTCCACTTTGAGTTTAACCATGATTTTTGGATATAGTTTCATGTTCATAAGAAAAATCATTTTCTCAGAAGAACAACTTTTAAATCAAAGTTTATCATAGTTTTTAATTAACAAACCCAAAACAGCCTGCGGTGTTACTACGACGGCGTATATCCGGTTTTACGGTGTTTTTCGTGTTTTTCGGTTTTCAATTATTAAGTTAGCATATCGTATAGATATTGAACATGTGTTTAGTTGATTTTAAAAGTCAAGTTAAAAGTATTAACTTTTGTTTGCGAATAAGTTTAGAATTAACTAAACTATGTTCTAGTGATTACATGTTCAAATCTTCGAATAAGATAGTTTTATATGTATGAATCGAATGATGTTATGAACATCATTACTACCTCAAGTTTAGTAGGTAAACCTACTGGAAGTGAAAAGAAATGATCTAGCTTCAAAGGATCTTGGATGGCTTGAAAGTTCTTGAAGTAGAATCAGGACACGAAAACAAGTTCAAGTAAGATTATCACTCGAATTAAGATAGTTATAGCTATAGGAATTGAATCAAAGTTTATATATGAGTATTACCTTAATTTGGAATGATATCTTACTATAAACAACAAGGATTTCTTGAGGTTGGATGATCACTTTACAAGATTGGAAGTGAGCTAGTAAACTTGGAAGTATTCTTGATTTTATGAAACTAGAACTTGTAGAATTTATGAAGAACACTTAGAACTTGAAGATGGAACTTGAGAGAGATCAATTAGAAGAAGAAAATTGAAGAATGAAAGTGTTTGTAGGTATTTTTGGTTGTTGGTATATGGATTAGATATAAAGGATATGTAATTTTGTTTTCATGTAAATAAGTCATGAATGATTACTAATATTTTTGTAATTTTATGAGATATTTCATGCTAGTGGCCAAATGATGGTTCCCACATGTGTTAGGTAACTCACATGGGCTGCTAAGAGCTGATCATTGGAGTATATATATCAATAGTACATACATCTAAAAGCTGTGTATTGTACGAGTACGAATACGGGTGCATACGAGTAGAATTGTTGATGAAACTGAACGAGGATGTAATTGTAAGCATTTTTGTTAAGTAGAAGTATTTTGATAAGTGTCTTGAAGTCTTTAAAAAGTGTATGAATACATATTAAAACACTACATGTATATACATTTTAACTGAGTCGTTAAGTCATCGTTAGTCGTTACATGTAAATGTTGATTTGAAACCTTTAAGTTAACGATCTTGTTAAATGTTGTTAACCCAATGTTTATTATATCTAATGAGATGTTAAATTATTATATTATCATGATATTATGATATATTAATATATCTTAATATGATATATATACATTTAAATGTCGTTACAACGATAATCATTACATATATGTCTCGTTTCGAAATCCTTAAGTTAGTAGTCTTGTTTTTACATATGTAGTTCATTGTTAATATACATAATGACATGTTTACTTATCATTTATCATGATTAAACATAGTGTAACAATATATTAATATGATTCATATGTAATTAGTAAGACGTTGTTATAACGATAATCGTTATATATATTGTTTCGAGTTTCTTAATTCAATAAACACAATTTTATGTATATAACTCATTGTTAAAATACCTAATGAGATACTTACTTATCATAATATCATTTTAATTATGTATATAATCATATATATGTCATCATATAGTTTTTACAAGTTTTGGCGTTCGTGAATCACCGGTCAACTTGGGTGGTCAATTGTCTATATGAAACCTATTTCAATTAATCAAGTCTTAACAAGTTTGATTGCTTAACATGTTGGAAACACTTAATCATGTAAATATCAATTTCATTTAATATATATAAACATGGAAAAGTTTGGGTCACTACAGTACCTACCCGTTAAATAAATTTCGTCCTGAAATTTTAAGCAGTTGGAGGTGTTGACGTATCTTCTGGAAATAAGTGCGGGTATTTCTTCTTCATTTGATCTTCTCGTTCCCAGGTGAACTCGGGTCCTGTACAAGCATTCCATCGAACCTTAACAATTGGTATCTTGTTTTGTTTAAGTCTTTTAACCTCACGATCCATTATTTCGACGGGTTCTTCGATGAATTGAAGTTTTTCGTTGATTTGGATTTCGTCTAACGGAATAGTGAGATCTTCTTTAGCAAAACATTTCTTCAAATTCGAGACGTGGAAAGTGATATGTACAGCCCCGAGTTGTTGAGGTAACTCTAGTCGGTAAGCTACTGGTCCGACACGATCAATAATCTTGAATGGTCCAATATACCTTGGATTTAATTTCCCACGTTTACCAAATCGAACAACGCCTTTCCAAGGTGCAACCTTAAGCATGACCATCTCTTCAATTTCAAATTCTATATCTTTTCTTTTCATGTCGGCGTAGCTCTTTTGTCGACTTTGGGCGGTTTTCAACCGTTGTTGAATTTGGATGATCTTCTCGATAGTTTCTTGTATTATCTCCGGACCCGTAATCTGTCTATCCCCCACTTCACTCCAACAAATCGGAGACCTGCACTTTCTACCATAAAGTGCTTCAAACGGCGCCATCTCAATGCTTGAATGGTAGCTGTTGTTGTAGGAAAATTCTGCTAATGGTAGATGTCGATCCCAACTGTTTCCGAAATTAATAACACATGCTCGTAGCATGTCTTCAAGCGTTTGTATCGTCCTTTCGCTCTGCCCATCAGTTTGTGGATGATAGGCAGTACTCATGTCTAGACGAGTTCCTAATGCTTGCTGTAATGTCTGCCAGAATCTTGAAATAAATCTGCTATCCCTATCAGAGATAATAGAGATTGGTATTCCATGTCTGGAGATGACTTCCTTCAAATACAGTCGTGCTAACTTCTCCATCTTGTCATCTTCTCTTATTGGCAGGAAGTGTGCTGATTTGGTGAGACGATAAACTATTACCCAATGATAATGCTAAAAACGAACACATAATTCATAGCATTATTCCTCAAGAATGACAAACTTTTAGTTGCAATTGTTCTATTTACAAGTGATATTCGTTTAAATATTAAAAGGTGAAGACAAAAGGCAGATTCGACGATTTAAAAACGCAAACGACCAAAAAGCTCAAAAGTACAAAGTACGATCCAAGAGGTTCAATTTATTGATGAGAAGCGTCTAGAAATGACAAAAGTACAAGTTACAAAAAGAAAAGTACAAGATATTAAATTGTACGCAAGGACGTTCGAAAATCCGGAACCGGGACCTAAGTCAACTTTCAATGCACGACGCAACGGAGAGAAAATTACAATTCAACTATGCATATAAATATAATATAATATATAAATAATTCTTAAAATTATATATATATTATATTTATTTATTAAAAAACTCCGTCGGAAAGCTAGGAGCCAAACTTGGATGAGCTGTAAACCACTACTCCGCGATCGCGGAGATGTGAAGGAGAAACCCTTCGAGATCGCGGAGCACACCAAAACTGAAATGGGGCCTATAAAAGGCAACGCATTCGATCGATATTTTACACTTCTTTTTCTTTTCATCATACGTAAAGATATATATATATATATATATATATATATATATATATATATATATATATATATATATATATATATATATATATATATATTATAATTTTAATTTTAATTTTAATTTTAATTCTAATAATAAGGGTATGTTAGCGAATGTTGTAAGGGTGTAAGTCGAAATTCTGTCCGTGTAACGCTACGCTATTTTTAATCACTGTAAGTTATGGTTAATGTTATTTTTAATTTAACGTCTCGTAGCTAAGTTATTATTATGCTTATTTAGGATGAAGTAATCATGATGTTGGGCTAAAAATATTAAGATTGGGTAATTGGGTTTTGTACCATAATTGGGGTTTGGACAAAAGAACGACACTTGTGGAAATTAGACTATGGGCTATTAATGGGCTTTATATTAACTAAATGATACCTCATTAATTTAATATATAGACTTATAATTTGACGTATTTATATATAACCATATACGCTTGACTGGGCACGATGGGCGGGATATCTATAAATACCAATAATTGTTCATTTTACCGGACACGGAACTGGATTAATAGTTAGTAGACTTGTTGAAACAGGGGTGGATTACATTCAAGGGTAATTGGTGTAATTGATAACAAAGTAGTAAAACCTTGGTTTACACGCAGTCGATAACCTGGTGTATTCATTAAACAAAGTATTAAAACCTTGTTACAATTCGAATCCCCAATTAGTTGGAATATTTAACTTCGGGAATAAGAATAATTTGACGAAGACTTTTGCACTTTATGATTATGACTGATGGACTATTATGGACAAATCCGTATGGACATATCGAATAATCCAGGACAAAGAACAATTAACCCATGAGAATAAACTAAAAATCAACACGTCAAACATCATGATTATGGAAGTTTAAATAAGCATAATTCTTTTATTTCATATTTAATTGCACTTTTAATTATCGCGCTTTTATTTATTGTCATTGTATTTAATTTCACTTTTAATTATCGTACTCTTTAATTATCGCAATTTTATTTTATCGCACTTTTATTTATCAAAATTTCATTATCGTTATTTACTTTACGCTTTAAATTAAGTTATATTTATTTTTAATATTTTATATTAGGTTTTAACTGCGACTAAAGTTTTAAAAATCAACAAACCGGTCATTAAACGGTAAAAACCCCCTTTTATAATAATAATATCACTTATATATATATATATATTTGTATTTTTATAAATTTAAAACTAATATAGCGTTAAGCTTGTTTAAGAGTTCCCTGTGGACGAACCGGACTTACTAAAAACTACACTACTGTACGATTAGGTACACTGCCTATAAGTGTTTTAGCAAGGTTTAGGTATATCCATTCTATAAATAAATAAATATCTTGTGTAAAATTGTATCGTATTTAATAGTATTTTGTTGTAAAAATAATACTATTTTATATACACCTCGCATAACATCAAGTATTTTTGGTGCCGCTGTGAAAGGACCCGTTCATATACATTATAAATGATTCACAATAGTTGATTACATAGCGAGGTATTTGACCTCTATATGATACATTTTACAAACATTGCAATCGTTTTTAAAAGACAAACTTTCTTTACAACGAAAATTGACGGTATGCACACCATTTCATAATACATCCAACTATAATTGACTTAATAATAATCTTGATGAACTCAATGACTTGAATGCAACGTCTTTCAAAATATACCATGAATGACTCCAAGTAATTTCCTTAAAATGAGCTAATGCACAGCGGAAGATTTCATTAATACCTGAGAATAAACATGCTTTAAAGTGTCAACTAAAAGGTTGGTGAGTTCATAGGTTTATCATAACAATCATTTCAATATATTAATAGACCACAAGATTTCCATTTATAAATATATGTACACTCGCAAGTGTGTAAAAGTATTCTATAAGTTGTAGGCACCCGGTAACAAGCCTTAACGTTCATGTTTTACCCTCTGAAGTATACCAGATCAGGTGTGTTTAAAATAACCTCGAAGTACTAAAGCATCCCATAGTCAGGATGGGGTTTGTCAGACCCAATAGATCTATCTTTAGGATTCGCGCCTACCGTACATAGACAGGTAGTTTAATGTTACCAAGCTAAGGGTATATTTCTGGTTTAAACCCACGTAGAATTAATTTTAGTACTTGTGCCTATTTCGTAAAACATTTATAAAAACAGCGCATGTATTCTCAGTCCCAAAAATATATATAAAAGGGAGCAAATGAAACTCACAATACTGTATTTTGTAGTAAAAATACATATGACGTCATTGAACAAGTGCAATGTTGGCCTTGGATTCACGAACGTATCAATATTGAGATTCAATATTGCAGGAAAAGTACGTAGACGCAACGGAGATGATAAACACTAGTTTGACTCACGAGCAATACTCCCGAACCATACCTATAACCTCCATAGCTTTAACCCATAATTTCCTTAGCTCTATCCCGCTCGAAAAACAATTTCGAAATCACTCGGACATCACTCCGTCATAATATTTTATGTATACTTATAATATCTTGAAATAATACGGAGTAAATATATATATGTAAATCAATTGAGAGAGTTTAGAGAAAATATTTTCAAGTTTCTATCAAATAATGAAACCTATTGAATTCTATTTATAATAGATTTTTGAATTATTAAAGTGAATTATTAAAGTATGAATTATTAAAGTAAATTATTAAAGTATGAATTATTAAAATGAATTATTAAAGTATGAATTATTAAAGTGAATTATTAAAGTATGAATTATTAAAGTGAATTATTAAAGTATGAATTATTAAAGTGAATTATTAAAGTGAATTATTATAGTATGAATTATTAAAGTTAAGGTAAAGTAAAAATAAAGTAAAGGTAAAGTTTAAGTATAGTAAAAGTATAAAACTATGTACGTATAATACGCGTATAAATATATATAATATTAATTTAAATCGTTATATATATTTAATAAAATAAAATATAAATATCGTTATATATATTTAATAAAATAAAATATAAATATCGTTATCTTTATCATACTGGTTAAGTAATGAGTTGTTAAAAGTGGTTCTAGATATTTATAAAAGTTATATACGTTTTAATAATAAAGTTCTTTTTAAACTGAAAACGTTTTTGTACGTTTGAAACTAAATCAAATAAATATGATAATTTTGTTTTCCAAAACTAAATATATTTAAGAAGCATTTTGTTTAAAGGTTAAAATAATGGAAATCGTTATATCATAAAACGTTTTAGAAAAGTAGAATCATATATTTTCATAATAGGTTTTAAGTTTTTAAATTACAGTCTGTTGGTGAAGCATGCGATAAAGTTCAAAGGTTAAATAAACGTATGAAATAATCTTAATGAAAAATGTCGAGTTACTTAACTTGTCGATATCCAACATCTAAGTTATTTACACTCCACGTTCTTACTTATAAATCACTTTACCATTTTCCGAATGTCGTCAAAAAGAATAGATTTCTTAAATCACAGTGGACCTTATAACATAGACCCGTAATCATATCACAATGTATCTGATAAATCAATCATTTGATATTATCTTCTAATTCCATCGATAAAAATATTGAAACAAATACGTTCATGTAAAGTATTATACGTTTAATACTTTATTAATATTTTTAAGTTATAATATATATATATATATATATATATATATATATATATATACATATTTATTTATATATAACGGTTCGTGAATCGTCAAAATTTGGTCGAGGTTATAATGAATGTATGAACACAATTTAAAATTCTTGAGATTTAACTTAACAAACTTTGCTTATCGTGTCGGAATAATATAAAGATAAAGTTTAAATTTGGTCGGAAATTTCCGGATCGTCACAGTACCTACCCGTTAAAGAAATTTCGTCCCAAAATCTGAGTAAGGTCGTCATGGTTAACCATAAAACTGTTTTCATGACGAATATGTGTTGATAAATAGAGTTTCATCATTACTGAGTAATGTAGATAAAAGGATTCGATTATGTGAAGCGTACGAGGGTAGCTGTCACAACAGTTTGAGATAGAAATTTAACTTTTGACGTAGTCACGGTGGATTTCTGGAATTCAAGGGATTTAAAGAAATCTTTAAAATCTGAATAAAATTTGATTCTTCGGAGATTAAGGAATAGGATCTTCTTTGGTTAAATGCGATAATCTGTTTTGATTGCTCTTTCAGATATTTCATTATAGATCCACCCTCTTTATTTCCTTTATATTTTGGAGTTCCATCCTTTTGTTTTCTCTTCTCGACTTTAAGTCAGCGAATAATGGTTCAGAATTCGTAAGTATGGAGTTTCGAATGAACATGACTAATGTTCTAAGGAAGAAATTGTAATAGCACGATCTTGATTGGTTAAATTACCAGAATTCAAGAGAAAAGACAGAATTATCAAGAAATTATGTTCTTGATATGGTTAGAGATTAGATAGAATGTAAGAGTCGCGGAACATGGCACATGATGACGTTATGGTCTGTGAATCACCATGTTTCATTAGAAACTCAGCATGACTTACTGTAATATAATCACGTTGATCAAGTGTCATTATATTATACTAACTCATGCTTCAGTTCCCAACACTACTTCGAAAACATTCATACTTCAAACTCGAAGATTTCAGATTTTAGAAACTAAACAGTTTCCTTTATGATATAACACTGATATCGCGAAGAGATAAATGATTTCGGACAAGAATACTTATGAAAATATCCTCAGAAATATCGAAGATATTTATGATGATATTTTTGGAATTTCTAAGATCGAAGGTTGATGAAGAAAGATTTTCCGCAAGATTTTAACATGACTTCGAAGCAGGATATTCTCTAAAGATTTCATCGGATCCAGAATTACCTGGATTCTTTGAATATAGGGTTTGGTCCTTGTATTTGTTCTTGGTCTCCTTCATGGTTAGCTCAATCTGTTTTTCAGTACCAAATTTTCTATCGAGCATTCCCAACATTCCATTCTTTACTATCAAACTTTTGACCGTTTAGACCATCTACGATTTTGTTGTTTCCTCTGCATTTAATGCTACCATATCTGGGTCATCGGTTATCAATCCGAGGTGGTTTCAAGAGAATTGTGTTTTTAGATGATTAAACGTTGATGGTAATATGGTGGAATATAAAAGGTTCCCCGGTAACAATAAAGAGCACGCATATATATATCAAAATTATGATATGGTTGTTTCGAACGAAAAGTCGAAGTTGATTTGCTGGAGCTGTGACAAAATTTGCTACATTGAAAAGGAATTGCAAAGTGATTTTCGGTAATAACAACACCCAGGGAGCTAGCACAGATACGTGTTAAACGTTTACTCAGGTTCCGAGTGTTTTCAGGTGCATAACTATATGCATCGATCTTTTCTTCCGTAGATGAAGTGCGGTTAGTTTATCCTCTCGATTGAGGTGTTTTCAATAATCATGAAAGATTTGAATGCAGATTGTAATCATCAAGATACAAATGAAGTTTAGGATGAAATCAAGTGGTAAACTTGAAGAATTGTTTAGTTTCATATGTTATAATCAAAATTTTAATTCATTTTAATTGTCCAATGTTATTAGTCCACAGTCGATAGTCCACAATTAACAGTCCAATAATTCATATATAGTTTAATATATAATATTCGAATTAATTAATACTTATCGTGACCCGTATACATGTCTCAGACTCGATCACAACTCAAAGTATATATATTATTGTAGAATCAACCTCAACCCTGTATAGCTAACTCCAGCATTACTGCATATAGAGTGTCTATGGTTATTCCAAATAATATATATATATGCGTCGATATGATATGTCAAAACCTTGTATACGTGTCTCGATATTTAAAGTGCGTAAAAATAAATAACAGAAATTAAATGATGATAAATAAAATTGCAAGAATAGAAATTGCGATAAATAAATTGCGATAAATAAAATGTAATCAGTTAGCTAGGAACAGTTAGCTAGGAACAGTTAGCGTGGATTCTTAACAAAATTTCTCATAGTTAATTTGTTTGTTTCTAACAAATTTTATTTTGTCCAATGTTTTCTTCATTATGCCACTTGTTGGATTCTGATAGGTCAAAATCCAAATATAAAATTGGATGAAAATGATTATTCTGCGGTGAACGGATACTTATATCGGTGGTTGTAAGTAGGATAGTAAATGACTGTTGAATCAGATTCGAAGAATGTACAATGTAACTTATTAATATGAAATCTAAATATTCCTCATGCATTACCTACCCGTTAAAATATTTTCACCATTAACAGTTTGTACGAAAGAATTTTTAATTACAATCTTTATGAAAAAAAATATATATACCTATATATTTTTTTCGGATGTAATCATGGATTTAATGAGTCAATATGATATTAAACTCATTTGATTTACCGTTAGAACAAGAATATATAATCTCTAAAACATTAGAGATTACATAATCGCTATGTCGAATGAAAATAAATGATGTAGAACGTCATGTAGAACGATGATTATACTCGAGGTACAGAATGAGATGTCGAAGCTGGTGATGCGGATGTTGTTGTTGGTGGTACTAGTACTGTTGGTGCTGAGGCTGGTGATGTTACTGGTGTTGGTGATACTGCAGGTGCTTGCAAATTATGTACCGTGCTCTCTAAAGTTAACACTCGAGCTCCGAGTTCTTTAACTTCTTCTACTAACCCTGGTTGGTTATCGGTGTGAGGTAAAGGTCGGATATCTTCTCTAGTTCCGTTAATGGTAGTCTCAAGACGAAGAATTCTTGCAAAAATGGTATAAACGGTGTTGCGAACGGGTTCGCCGATTAGCGGGTCAAGTACTCCAAGGTTAGGTGGTAGATTTGGTTCATGATATGGAGTACCTTCTTCCCTTCTCCATAGGGTGAGTATGTCATGAACCCACCCCCATTTTCTCCAGTAATCACGGTAGTTGATTGGTTGGTGTGCTCCTGTCACGCTGTCTTAGGAGTCAGAGGAACTTGGTCTATTCGTAGAGGCCATCTTAAGCGATCACAGAAAAGATTTTTGGTATGAAGAGTTTAGTGACAGAAATTGATAGTTGAATGGTATTCTCAATGCATAATGTGCATAGATATATATAGTACCAGGATCCCTTAAATTACGGAGAAATTTACGAGAGATATCAGGCAAGGTCTACAGTAACAGATACGCTAAGATATGAATTTTTTCTATACACTTATTCATGCAATCAATGCAGTAAAAGGTGTCCAGACTAAGAATAATGAGCAGGTAATTTCCTAAAGATGATAAGCAGATGATTTTCGACAAAAATGATAAGCGAAACTTTTGACATGCAGACACGGTCGAAGTCCAGACTCATTAATGCATCCTAACGACTATCAGTTAGACACACTAATGCAGACCTAGTTCACTAAGACCACCGCTCTGATACCAACTGAAAGGACCCATTCATATACATTATAAACGATTCACAATAGTTGATTACATCGCGAGGTATTTGACCTCTATATGATACATTTTACAAACATTGCAATCGTTTTTAAAAGACAAACTTTCTTTACAACGAAAATTGACGGTATGCACACCATTTCATAATACATCCAACTATAATTGACTTAATAATAATCTTGATGAACTCAATGACTTGAATGCAACGTCTTTCAAAATATGCCATGAATGACTCCAAGTAATTTCCTTAAAATGAGCTAATGCACAGCGGAATATTTCTTTAATACCTGAGAATAAACATGCTTTAAAGTGTCAACTAAAAGGTTGGTGAGTTCATAGGTTTATCATAACAATCATTTCAATATATTAATAGACCACAAGATTTCTGTTTATAAATATATGTACACTCGCAAGTGTATAAAAGTATTCTATAAGTTGTAGGCACCCGGTAACAAGCCTTAACGTTCATGTTTTACCCTCTAAAGTACACCAGATCAAGTGTGTTTAAAATAACCTCGAAGTATTAAAGCATCCCATAGTCAGAATGGGGTTTGTCAGGCCCAATAGATCTATCTTTAGGATTAGCGCCTACCGTACATAGACAAGTAGTTTAATGTTACCAAGCTAAGGGTATATTTCTGGTTTAAACCCACGTAGAATTAGTTTTAGTACTTGTGCCTATTTCGTAAAACATTTATAAAAACAGCGCATGTATTCTCAGTCCCAAAAATATATATAAAAGGGAGCAAATGAAACTCACAATACTGTATTTTGTAGTAAAAATACATATGACGTCATTGAACAAGTGCAATGTTGGCCTTGGATTCACGAACGTATCAATATTGAGATTCAATATTGCAGGAAAAGTACGTAGATGCAACGGAGATGATAAACACTAGTTTGACTCACGAGCAATACTCCCGAACCATACCCATAACCTCCATAGCTTTAACCCATAATTTCCTTAGCTCTATCCCGCTCGAAAAACAATTTCGAAATCACTCGGACTGCACTCCGTCATAATATTTTATGTATACTTATAATATCTTGAAATAATACGGAGTAAATATATATATGTAAATCGATTGAGAGAGTTTAGAGAAAATATTTTCAAGTTTCTATCAAATAATGAAACCTATTGAATTCTATTTATAATATATTTTTGAATTATTAAAGTGAATTATTAAAGTATGAATTATTAAAGTGAATTATTAAAGTATGAAATATTAAAGTGAATTATTAAAGTATGAATTATTAAAGTGAATTATTAAAGTATGAATTATGAAAGTGAATTATTAAAGTATGAATTATTAAAGTGAATTATTAAAGTATGAATTATTAAAGTTAAGGTAAAGTAAAAATAAAGTAAAGGTAAAGTTTAAGTATAGTAAAAGTATAAAACTATGTACGTATAATACGCGTATAAATATATATAATATTAATTTAAATCGTTATATATATTTAATAAAATAAAATATAAATATCGTTATATATATTTAATAAAATAAAATATAAATATCGTTATCTTTATCATACTGGTTAAATAATGAGTTGTTAAAAGTGGTTCTAGATATTTATAAAAGTTATATACGTTTTAATAATAAAGTTCTTTTTAAACTGAAAACGTTTTTGTACGTTTGAAACTAAATCAAATAAATATGATAATTTTGTTTTCCAAAACTAAATATATTTAAGAAGCATTTTGTTTAAAGGTTAAAATAATGGAAATCGTTATATCATAAAACGTTTTAGAAAAGTAAAATCATATATTTTCATAATAGGTTTTAAGTTTTTAAATTACAGTCTGTTGGTGGAGCATGCGATAAAGTTCAAAGGTTAAATAAACGTATGAAATAATCTTAATGAAAAATGTCGAGTTACTTAACTTGTCGATATCCAACATCTAAGTTATTTACACTCCACGTTCTTACTTATAAATCACTTTACTATTTTCCGAATGTCGTCAAAAAGAATAGATTTCTTAAATCACAGTGGACCTTATAACATAGACCCGTAATCATATCACAATGTATCTAATAAATCAATCATTTGATATTATCTTCTAATTCCATCGATAAACATATTGAAACAAATACGTTCATGTAAAGTATTATACGTTTAATACTTTATTAATATTTTTAAGTTATAATATATATATATATATATATATACATATTTATTTATATATAATGGTTCGTGAATCGTCGAAATTTGGTCGAGGTTATAATGAATGTATGAACACAATTTAAAATTCTTGAGATTTAACTTAACAAACTTTGCTTATCGTGTCGGAATAATATAAAGATAAAGTTTAAATTTGGTCGGAAATTTCCGGATCGTCACACTCTGCCGGGAAAAGCCAAAGCGAAACGCTATAAAAAATATATTTATTTTTTAAAAAAGTTTGTTCAAAATATCTAATATATAAAATTATAAAGTAATTTTATTTCTATTTTAGTTTTTTTTTAAATTAAGTTTTTATTTAATTTATATAAATATTTTATATAAATATCAAAAACAGAAAAAAAAAATTAATTAAAACTGAGAATTGGACCGAAACCCGTCGAAGCCCAACACTGTTTTTATTTAAATATCGAAGTGGGCCGAACTATTTTTAGCCCAATACTTAATCCGGTAATATTCATCTCCGCGATCTCGGAGTAGAAAAGGCAGAGAGCTTCGAGATCGCGTAGCACACCCTGACACGCCTGGTCAAACCCTAATTCTGCATTAATTACGGAGTATTATTTATTATTATTATTAAAACCCTAATTAGGGTTTAATTTTAAATTAATTAGTTTTAGTTTTTATTATTAATTTGTATTTTTAGTTTAATTAGTTTTAAAAATATATAAAATTAATACTTTTATAAAATAAATAATATAAAAATAATATTTTTATAAAAAAAATTGTACTTTTTACAACTTTAAGTTTATTTTTATATTTTGTATCTTTTTATTTGTTTTAGCGTAATATTTGTATTTTTCGCTCGTTTTTAGTTTCAAGTCATAGTTTTTGCCATAGTTATTTTTACTTCTAGATTTTTAGGCTCTGCCGTAAAATCCCTTAAGTGCTTTTTCTTTAGACTAAGATTTAAGTGCTTTAGAATTTTGCGACGCCGTTTTTATATTTTAGTACCTTTTTAAGTTATTGCCATTTGGGATATAGAATTTATTTTAAGCTTTAATATTTTTAGACGCAACTGTTAATTTTTAGTTTTTAGTTCCTTTTTAAGTTTCGACGCGCTACATTCTTATTTTTTATTTTTCGACGCCTTTTATTTTTCGACCTTTTTCGACGCGTTCTTTTTCTTTCTTATTTCTCGACGCTCTAGTTTTTAGGACTTAGATTTTTTCTATTTCTTATCTAAAATTTCTTTAAATTTAAACGAAAAATTATTTTAAGTGGTTAAATTGATAGACATCAAAATTTTCTGGTTCGTAGTAATAGTTGGATTTGTACGTGGACCGGGTTATTGGAGCCAAACAGTACTCAATTATATTGAGACCAAACGAATCCTGCCCCTCTGCTGCATCTTTTGGCTATTCGAAACGTGGGCAAAATCAGAAAAGTCTATTAATTGGATAACTTATATAATTTTTCTTTCTTTTTAAAAAAAAAAAACTAATAGGATATTCAGTGAATGCACCGAGCAAAACGTTCACCACCTTTTGTACGTTCACCACCTGTAACTCGATCAAGACATCTAACAAATATTGTCGCCGTTGATTTTTCTTTAGAACCGTCATCTAGTCGACCAAGTACTCCAATTCAAATTTCCGATAATCCATTTTTTGAACCGGACCTCACAATTGAGAATCCGGAGAATATTCAGGGACAATTCCTAGATCCTGAACCATTAATCTTTCCTCCGGAACCACCAATCATTTAAACAGAGATTATTGAGGAACCAACCATTAAATCATAATCCTATAGTAATTCAGATTCAACAAATTCAATCATGGAGAATCTGGAACCTCTAAGTATGGAAGACCGAATGAGAGCTAAACGCACTGGCCAAGGTCACGCAATTACTCAACCTGACATTAATGCGCCAGATTATGAAATCAAAGGACAAATTCTACACATGGTAACTAATCAATGCCAATTTAGTGGTGCACCGAAGGAAGATCCAAATGAACATCTTCGTACCTTTAATAGGATCTGCACTCTATTTAAAATCAGAGAAGTGGAGGATGAACAGATATATTTCATGTTATTTCCCTGGACTTTAAAGGGAGAAGCCAAAGATTGGTTGGAATTGTTACCTGAAGGGGCGATTGATACATGGGACGTTTTAGTTGAAAAATTTCTTAAACAATTCTTTCCGGCATCTAAAGCCGTGAGACTTCAAGGAGAAATTGTTACGTTCACACAAAAGCCAAATGAAACTTTATATGAGGCTTGGACCAGATTTGGAAAATTGTTGAGAGGATGTCCGCAACATGGTTTAGACACTTGTCAAATAGTACAAATATTCTACCAAGGATGCGACATCACTACACGAAAAGACATAGATATAGCAGCTGGTGGTTCTATTATGAAGAAAACCGCAACTGACGCTTATAAAATTATTGATAACACTGCTTCCCACTCACATGAGTGGCACCAAGAAAAAGATATCGTTAGATCATCTAAAGCAGCTAGAGCCGATTCTAGCCATGACTTAGATTCCATTTCTGCAAAGATAGATGCTGTCAAGAGACGAATAGAAAAGATGACTAAAGATATCCACTCAATACGAATTAGTTGTGAGCAGTGTGGAGGACCACATTTGACAAAAGATTGTCTCAGTATTGAACTAACAATGGAACAAAGAGAGAATGTTTCATACAGAAACCAAAGGCCTGGAAATAATTATCAGAATAATTATCAACCGCCAAGACCAAACTACAATCAAAACCAGAATTATAACCGAAATGTTCCATACAATAACCAACAAGCTCCTAGAAATCAACAAGTATCCAACAATACTTACAATCAGCAAAGACCTATTTTTCAAAACAAACCCCTACAAATCGATGTTAAAAAGCCAAATTTAGAAGACATGATGTCGAAGCTAGTTGATTCTCAAATTCAGTTTTTCACATCTCAGAAACAAACCAATGAACAAAATGCTCAAGCATTTAGAAATCAACAAGCTTCTATTCAAAATCTGGAACAAGAAGTGAGCAACCTAGCAAGGTTGATAGGTGAAAGAAAACCGGGAAGTCTACCAAGTGATACAAATGCTAACCCCCGGAATGAAACAGCTAAAGCCATTACCACAAGAAGTGGTATTACACTTAAACCACCTGAAATACCTGTAATTTCTGATGAAGCTATTCCTACTCCACAAGAACCACAATCTGAGCAAGATAAGGAAAAAGAACCGGTAGTTGAAAAGGTTAATAAAGATAACACAGTTAAGGCTAAACCTTATGTTAAACTATACCAACCACCACTTCCTTACCCGAGTAAAATGAGAAAAGAGAGACTTGAAGCCGAGCAATCCAAATTCTTGGATATGTTTAAACAGATAAATGTAAATCTTCCTTTCATTGATGTAATTTCAGGAATGCCTATATATGCTAAATTCTTGAAAGATCTAATCACTAATAGAAAGAAAATGGAAGAACTCTCGGCTGTTACTATGAATGCTAATTGTTCTGCAGTGCTGTTGAATAAGATACCAAAAAAATTATCAGATCCAGGAAGTTTCACAATTCCATGTTTTCTGGGTAGTCTTAGTTCAATAGAAGCATTGGCAGATTTAGGTGCTAGTATAAATTTAATGCCGTATTCACTATACGCTAAACTAGACCTTGAAGAATTGAAACCAACACGAATAAGTATACAACTAGCCGATAGATCAGTAAAATATCCTAGAGGGATAATGGAGAATATGCTAGTTAAAGTTGGAACTTTAGTATTTCCAGTAGATTTTGTTATTCTGGACATGGAAGAAGATTCTCGAGTACCTCTCATATTAGGAAGACCATTCTTAAACACGGCTAAAGCAATAATAGACGTGTTTGGTAAGAAACTGACCCTAAGTATAGAGGATGAGAGTGTTACCTTTTCTGTTGATAGAGCCATGCAACAACCGCAATCTGCAGATGATACATGTTATTATATTCAAACTATAGAATCACATGCAGAATTGTTAGAAGAATTTCTAGAATTACAAGGAACATGAGAACGTTCTTTAGGAGAAGGAACTGAACCAATTGATGAAACTGAAATGATAGCTACACGTATGGCTAATGGATATGAAACAACAACAGAAGAAATTCAAATGCTAAAAGAGGAAGACAGATATCGATATAAATCATTGATAGAAGAACCACCGACATTAGAGTTAAAGCCACTTCCAAACCATTTGGAATACGCTTATTTACATGGTGAGTCTGAATTACCTGTAATAATATCGTCTTCTCTTACTGAAAATGAAAAATCTCAACTCATTTATGTGTTAAAAGCTCATAAACCAGCTATTGCATGGAAGATTCATGACATTAAAGGAATAAGTCCTTCGTATTGCACACATAAAATTCTTATGGAAGAAGGTCATAAAACGTATGTGCAACGTCAACGAAGACTAAATCCTAATATGCAAGATGTTGTTAAAAAAGAAATTATTAAACTGCTAGATGCAGGTTTAATTTATCCAATTTCTGATAGTCCATGGGTAAGCCCAGTTCAATGCGTGCCTAAGAAGGGTGGCATGACTGTCATCACAAATGAGAAAAATGAGCTTATTCCTACTAGGACTGTAACAGGATGGCGTGTTTGTATTGATTATAGAAAATTAAATGACGCCACCAGAAAAGATCACTTTCCCTTACCTTTTATTGATCAAATGTTGGAAAGATTAGCCGGAAATAGTTACTATTGTTTTCTTGATGGTTTTTCCGGATATTTTCAAATTCCAATAGCACCGGAGGACCAAGAGAAAACCACGTTCACGTGACCTTATGGTACTTTTGCTTACAAACGCATGCCATTTGAACTTTGCAACGCCCCTGCAACCTTTCAAAGGTGCATGATGGCGATTTTTCACGACATGATAGAAGAATGCATGGAAGTTTTCATGGATGACTTTTCAGTCTTCGGTGATACATTTGAATCATGTCTAGTTAATCTTGAACGAATGCTTATTAGATGCGAACAATCAAATCTAGTTCTTAATTGGGAGAAATGCCATTTCATGGTTAAAGAAGGCATCGTTCTTGGTCATAAAATTTCAAAGGAAGGAATTGAAGTGGATAGAGCTAAAGTAGATGTAATTGCTAAACTTCCACATCCCACCAATGTTAGAGGAGTTAGGAGTTTTCTAGGGCATGCCGGTTTTTACTGACATTTTATAAAAGATTTTTCTAAAATTGCCACTCCTATGAAACTCCTAGAAAAGGATGCTCCATTCATCTTTTCAGATGAATGCATCAAATCTTTTAATATTCTTAAAGAAAAACTCACTAATGCGCCGATTATGATAACTCCAAATTGGAATCTACCGTTTGAACTTATGTGCGATGCAAGTGATTTTGCAATGGGAGCCGTTTTAGGACAAAGGATTGAAAAACGATTTCAACCTATTTATTATGCTAGTAAGACATTACAACAAACGAATTATACAACTACTGAAAAAGAACTCCTTGCTATTGTCTTTGCTTTTGACAAATTTCGTTCATATCTCGTTCTAGCTAAAACGGTGGTCTATACCGACCATTCTGCTCTTAGATACCTATTTTTGAAACAAGATGCCAAACCAAGATTAATCCGTTGGATCTCACTCTTACAAGAGTTCGATATTGAAATCCGAGACAAAAAGGGAGCAGAAAATCTCGCCGCTGATCATCTTTCTCGTCATGAAAATCCCGAATTAGAAGTTCTAAATGAATCGGCCATACAAGACAACTTTCCTGATGAATATCTATTGAAGATAGATTATAATGTAATTCCATGGTTTGAAGACTATGCAAACTACTTAGTATGTGGATTCCTTGAAAAAGGATTGTCGTACCAAAAACGAAAGAAATTCTTTAGTGATATAAAACACTATTTCTGGGAAGATCCACATCTGTTTAAAAGTTGTCCTGATGGAATAATACGCCGATGTGTATTCGGAGATGAAGCTAGTCAAATCTTAAACCATTGTCACACAGGACCAACATGAGGGCATTATGGGCCTCAACTTACAGCAAGAAAAGTTTACGATGCTGGATTCTGTTGACCTACAATTTTCAAAGAAGCACACCTTCTTTGCAAATCCTGTGATGCTTGTCAAAGGGCCGAAAAAATAAGTCAACGTGATGAAATGCCACAAAATGTCATTCAAGTATGTGAAGTATTTGACATTTGGGGTATTGACTTTATGGGTCCATTCACAAAATCTCATAATAATCTCTATATTCTCGTTGCCATTGATTATGTATCTAAATGGGCGGAAGCACAAGCTCTCCCGGCTAACGATGCACGAGTTGTAGTCAACTTTTTAAAACGTCTTTTTGCAAGGTTCGGAACATCGAAAGCTTTAATAAGTGATCGGGGTACTCATTTTTGTAATAATCAACTTGAGAAAGTTCTCAAAAGATATGGAGTAACTCATAAAATCTCCACCGCTTATCATCCACAAACAAGTGGACAAGTTGAAAATACCAACCGAGCTTTAAAACGTATTCTAGAGAAAATCGTAGGATCAAATCCGAAGGAATGGTCCATGAAATTGGAGGATGCACTCTGGGCTTTTAGAACAGCCTACAAAACTCCAATTGGAACCACAAATTTTAAACTCGTTTACGGAAAAGCATGTCATCTTCCAGTAGAAATTGAACACAAAGCATTTTGGGCTTTGAAGACATCTAATCTTGATTTACATGAAGCTGGACGTCTACGGTTAAGTCAATTAAAAGAATTAGAAGAATTAAGACATGAAGCATACTAAAATTCGTTAATCTATAAGGAAAGAACGAAGAAATGGTATGATAAAAGAATCAGAAGTTCTAAAGAATTCAAAGAAGGAGACGGAGTTCTTCTTTTCAATTCACGATTCAAGCTATTTCCTGGAAAATTGAAATCAAGATGGTCTGGACCATTCATAGTCAAAAGAGTTTTCCCATACGGAACAGTAGAGTTAATAAATTCAAATGGGATTGAATTTAAAGTTAATGGTCACAGAGTTAAACATTACATACATGGTCCGATGGAAGTTGACAATGAAGTCAATCATAATTTCACCACCCAAGAAAACCTTCAAAATGAAAACATAAATATGTTATCAACAACATATGAAAAATCAAAATTGGAAAATAGGGAGGATTCAAATTGGAGTGATGAAGAAGAATTCTTATACAAACCTCCCATTCCAAGAAACGAAGAAAAATGTGAACAAGAAGTTCAAATAGAAGTGAAAGAACCAAGAAAAGAACACCCGAAAAAGGTTTACAAACCAACTCGACTTACTAAAGCAGGAGACCTGGGTGAATTTATCATTTCTTGCTTGCTTAATAATGGTACTGTATATAATGGACTCGCAGATTTAGGAGCAAGTGCAAATATTATGCCTCTCTCCTTATACAAAAGATTAGGTATGGGTAAATTAAAACCAACCAAAATAGGTGTTCAATCATTTGACCTAACCATTAAACACCCGGTTGGAATAGCAAATAATTTACTTGTTAACGTGGGAAGTTTGACCTTTGTTGTAAACTTCATAGTGATTAATATGGAGGAAAACCTTGATATTCCTCTAATTTTAGGTCGCCCATTTTTAGCAACCACCGAGGCATTCATTGATGTAAGAGAAGGTAGAATGACACTTAGGGATGGTGATAAATCGATCACCTTTGTGAACCGAAAGTTTAGATCTCCACCAACCAAAATTGTTAAGCCAATAAAAACGCATAAGTATGGGGAAGATGAAGAAACACTTAATGATGATCCGATCACAAAGAACCCCGCTGATGATAAGAAATTAGATGAACCCATTTTTAACAGTTCAACGAAGAAAGTTTATAAACGGATTCACGATGCTATGATTAAGGGAAACATTAAGTTATGTAACCGATTAATATCCAATTTATCGCCAAAAGAAAAGGCAATGTTAATTGAATTTGTGAAAGTTACGGAGGAAATCAACAAATGGATTGAAGTAAAAGTCAGAGATATACAAGTTGTTGATGATCCAATTAAAAATAACGTTAATCACAATTTTAACTAAGTGTGGGGAGAATCGAATCTTTTTAGGGTAATATGTATTTCTGTTAGAGTTAGATTTTCTGGTGTTGTTCTCGAAAATAGAACCCGAATGGTCTTTCCCTAGCAGACCCTAAAGAACTAGTCTTCTCCCCCCATTCTGAATTTTTATTTTTTTAGGTTTTACGAGATGAAGACTTCCTGTGAATTAAACCATGGTCTAATGCTACACGCTTTGATCACTAAACGTAATAATGACACCCTTTCAAGTGAAATAGTATCATTAATCAGAGGCAAATTGGATGGAGTAAGAAAAGAATCGAGAAACGAAAATAATAAGTTACAATTTGGTAAAGGAAAATCAAAATCCGCAGCGAAAAGAAGAGCACGACACCTTGAAAGATGTCACAAATGCGGAAAATGGTCACACGAAGGTAAATGTTCAAATAATCAAACCTATTCAAACACCGAATTTGTTACTTTATGCAGAGATGGACCGTTCATATGTTTAGAAGAAAAAACGTTGAATGCTCGAGGTTACGCCTATGTAGCTATGGAAAACCAATTAGTCCGACTATCTTATGAGTGGGCTAGAGCATATCACTAAGAAATCTATCTCACAGGTAAGTATGTACAGTTTTTATTTTTATTTTTATTTTTAACCTTTTGATAATAAACGCTAATTTGTTCGCTATAAAGTATTAAATTGGTATTCGATAAAATTAGGTCTTGCGACCGAAATTATTGATATCATATAAAAATTTATTACATCACTGCGAAATTTTCCGTTTATTCTTAAGGTATAAATATCTTTAATCAATCAACCTAAAATATTTCAAAAATTCGTCATGAGTTAAACTAGGTTATGAAACCGAAATTACTTTACCGAAAAGAGGGGCGCATATTTTTGATAATATTTGATTGATTAAAGTGGGATAAAAGCCAAAAAGATTTTTAATTTTATTTTTACTTTTTTTTTAAAATTAATATATAAATATTAAATTAATATTGTAAAACTTTTAAAATCAATAGATTTAAGTTTGTAAATATTTGAAAAAATTAATATTTTTTATAAGTTTATATGCATAAAAACAAAATTATAATATAAATTTGGTGTGAATTTTTAAAATTTTAATGATATGAATTTTTAATTCTATGCATTTTAAATTTAAGTTTGGTGTGAATTTAAAAACAAAAATTTACTTTATTTCGCTAAGTTAAAAATTGATTTCTAAAAATTCGTCGTGAGTTGAAGACTAGGTCGTTGAACCGAAATTGCTCTACCCAAGGGAGGGATGAGAATTTTTATTATCATTATTTTTAATCTTGTTGAATTAAAGTATGCCAAAAACATTAAAAAACCAAAAATCTTTGTTTTTAGAACTGAGCTTTGAATTGACAAATTTTAAAATTTTGTCGAGGGACGGACTAGGACAACGATCCGAAACGCCCTCATCCTAAAAAGAAACAAAATTTTAATTTTTAATTAATTATATGTTTTATTAGTATAAGATTTTTTGTTAAAAAAAAAAAAAAAAAAAAAAAGAAGAACTTCGAAATCCCGGAGCCAGGAGGCTATCCCCCTTCGAGATCGCGGAGCAGCAAATTTCCAGAAAGCATAAACTGGTCGACAGACCAGTTTCATACACACACACACCACATATTTCTGCGAAAAACCCATGAAAAAATACACACAAATCGTCATTTTGCACCGTTTTTTTATCAAATTTGTTGCTAAAAATTGATGTGGAGATTCCTACCTAGATCCCTTTTAAGAAGAATGGTAATTTCTACACCCTTAACACTCTTAAATTCGATTTTTTTTTTTGTTCTTGAGCTATTTTTTTTTAATTTGATTTTTGTTAATTTTTAGTGTAATTAGTGTTAAATTGTTGATATATTATGCATGTATAACCTAGATTGATGCTATTTAACATGATTTGAAGCCAAAAACTTCAAAATTTTTAGGAATCTAGGGTTTGTGTTCTTGAGCAATTTGGGACTTTTTGATATAAACAGGTTATGGCCGATTTTTGTCATGAATTATTGCTAAGTTAAGTAGTGTAACATGTTTAGGTAGCTAAATGATCAATACTTTGATCCTAAACATGATTTTTTAGAATTAAAGTGGACTTTTTAAGTCTAAAATTCATGAACTTGATTAATTTGATATAAAAGCCATTTGAAACTTGTTTAATTGCTAGTAATGATTATTTTGACATGTTAATTGAGTAGAATGCTTATAAACTTGGTAAACATTTTCATATATGCTTATTTGAAAAAGTGTAGAATTGTTAAAAATATGAAAATGAGCATGAGTTTAATATGGATTAAACATGTCATGTTAGTTATTTTTAATTGTTATTTTGCTAATACCAATGCATTTTTGGATGCACAATTCCTTTTTGTTTAATGTGTTTAGCAGAATGAACGAGGTGAATCTTCATCCGCGCCACAAAATTTGAATACTTATAATGAAAATGACGAGGATCAAGATCTCAGTGAACAATACAAACAGAATCAACTGCATCCTTTAATTTCATTGTCGCGATCAGTTGAAGCAAATCTACACCCTAACTTACGATTTGACAGATTTTGGATAGACTATCCAAAATATCAGAGGAACTTGAGCATTCTTTATCCCAAAGATGTTGAAGTATCTAGGGTGATAGATTGGGCACCATTAGAAACAGTGGGATTGGCCGAGCCAATAAGAGAATTACTTACACAAAGGTATGGTAATTCTACTTTCAATGATTGAATTAATCTATTCACTATACGTAGACCTGTGTATAAGGAATGGTGAATTGAGTTAGTAAGTACTATTGAACTAAATGATGAAGTAACTAGTTTAACGGATAGAAGTTTTATTAGATTTCTATTAGGAGGTGTGATGCGCCGTATGTCTTTATTAGATATGGCTGAAGCTTTGTGTATTTATACGGCTGAAGAATTATTAACTAATGATTGTAGACAGTTGATAAGTAATGGTAGAAGGGTTGATTATGATTTTGATAAGAATGAGTTGTGGAGTATAATGACTAGCCATAATCGTTTTCGTGGAGGTCATTATTCTTATACTGATATACATAGAGCTGAGCTTAGGGTAATCTATAGATTCATTTCCAACTCTATTACACAAAGGGGTAGAAATAAAGATAAAGTGACTGAAGATGATTTATTTTATCTGATGTGTATTAGAGACCCACAGAGCTTTGTAAATATTCCTTATTGTGTGGGCTATTATTTGTCGGATATGATAAAGGGAATGCGAAACAATAGTATTATAGGAGGTGGTATTTTTGTGACTTTAATTGCCGAATACCTCGGTGTGAATATTACTCGGGGAAGGGAGTTAGTACAAGTACCCATTCCTCGTGATCGGATTGATATGCGGGTATATGCTGGTGCAAAGGTTTTGTTGAAAAGAAATAATGTTGCACTTCCATATCAAGGGAATCATCCACAGGTAGAAAGAGGTCAACAACAAGGTAATGTGGGAGGAGGAAACCAAATGACCGATATACAAAGAATAATGTCCCAAACTGAATACCAACGGGCTATGCAACAAGAGTATCAGGCTTGGAAATATCATCAAGAATATATCAAAGCCTATTTAGCCTCCCAAGGTAGGACCTACATTCCTACTGAGCCAGTCCATTTTCCTCCGTGGACCGAGGACACGAGACCACCTTTTCCTACCTATGTCCCATTTCAAGCATATCAAGATAGATACAATGAACCATGGAACCCCTACTGGTTTCAGAATCAACCCTAGTTTACTTAGTCTTATTTATCTTATTTATTTGTAATGTTGCTATATTTAATACTTATGTTGGTATTGTATTAGTTTTTATAATTTTTTAACTTTTATTATTATATTTTAATAATTTTTGAATGTAGGGTAATATACCAAACTTCAAAAATATGTATATATGTTTGCAGTTTATCTTATGTACACAACAGGGTAAAACAATGCATTTTCAAAGACTGGCATTAAGTTCAGCAAAAGCTACTAATTTTGACGACAAGATGCAAAATAAATGTGATGAAACAACAAACGGAATGAACAAATGATGTGCACCATTTATCATTCAACAAACAAACGCCAATATGTTTGGAAACTTTGGTAAAATTTAATCATTTTTCTACGCTAATCACCCTCAATAATTTAAATTGTTACCGATTTCTTGCAAATGAGGGCATTGCAAGATCTTAAATGTGGGAAGGGGTTAAATTCTTTCGAATTAAAAAAAAAAAAAATTTACACTTGATTACCATTAAAAATACTAGTAACGCAGTAGTTGTATTAGAATCTAGTGCTCTCTGATAATAAAGAACAGCCATAGTCTTATATACTGACTACCCAATTCTAGTAAAAATTTTCAAAATTTTCAAATAAATGAATTCAAAATCATGTTTATACATATTTATGAACGATAAAACTAGGTGTTAACACCGAAATTATTGTTACCTCAGAAAGGACATAAATTGAGAAATAACCCAAAATGTTAGAATTCATTTAAATTGGAATAGAGGACAATAAAAAAGAAAATAAAAGCCAAGTGTGAGAAAATTTACCAAGTTATTTAAAAACATATATCACATATTTTTGTACAAATAATTGAAAATACTTTTGTTTTGGACAAAATTAACTGTTTTACCCGGTAAATTGTAATATATTTGAAAGAAAGATGGATCTACATGATGAATCAATTCCATCATTAAAAGGAAGTAAAGTCTTTCGAAAAAGACAAGCGCTTCTTGATTTAGGTCATGAAGTTGTCATCCAGACTAGCTATAGGTTGACGAAAAATCTAGAAAAGTCATCTCTAAAATCAGCAGAAAATTCACGGACCTCAGCATCAAACAGGGTCGCCAAGTGGTCAGACTTATCCTAACCATGAGAGGATTTGTCTCGTAAAATGGGGAGGACGCCGTACAAATTAGCTGGATAAGACTAATGAATCCGATCCCCAGAAAGGATAATCTCCTTAAAGATCAAAAATCAGCTTTTAAGACTGATATTACTCAATCCTTGAGATTGACCTTAAAGATTGAGAATTACAAACTCATGGAATTCGATGATATCTAAACTCGAGCTTGAACGAGAAAATATTTTGATCAAAATTACAAACCGATTTGTTTTCTGAAAACCCATTTTCAATGCGTTCATTACCATTGAACGCAAAATCCTAGGAATTCACCTAGAATTCATTAGGTCACCTGAACCAAATCGGGTGTCAACCGTAAGAATGGTTGTTGCATAGCATGATCGAAGATAGGACCTTGTGTCAGATCGAAAAACTATAGGGTGAGCTTTACTATTGCTCCTACAAAGGATAGTAATTGCATCCGACACGTTATAGACCATAATTAAAAGCATGTCATGGGACATTTCCTTAACAGTTGCTTGTCCAACGCTTTCCTTTACAACCGGACGGTAGTTTACCGAAAGGTAATATACAGAGCAAGTATACTTGACATGTTGCTTTCCTAATACAAGGTTAGCAAGTGGGTGACACAAAACCGCAAATTTTAAGCTAAAAGTTTCAAATTTGAAACCCACCGAACCCACAAAAACAATTTGCAAACACCGGTGAAGGGTTATTTCGGAAAACTTATCTAGGGTAAAAGCCAGATTGAATTTTCAAAAAGATCAAATGTTTTCATGAAGATCCAATTTACTTAAGGATCTAAATTTTCATAGTCATGTGGGACTGTAAACCACAACGTTACTATCATTGTTCATACCACCGTATAGAAATCACTGATGTACAAAGTGTGAAGAATAAAGAAGTGATTCTAGTATTTTTATTTCAAGACTATATTGCTTGAGGACAAGCAACGCTCAAGTGTGGGAATATTTGATAATGCTAAAAACGAACACATAATTCATAGCATTATTCCTCAAGAAAGACAAGCTTTTAGTTGCAATTGTTCTATTTACAAGTGATATTCGTTTAAATATTAAAAGGTGAAGACAAAAGGCAGATTCGACGATTTAAAGACGCAAATGACCAAAAAGCTCAAAAGTACAAAGTATGATCCAAGAGGTTCAATTTATTGATGAGAAGCGTCTAGAAATGACAAAAGTACAAGTTACAAAATGAAAAGTACAAGATATTAAATTGTACGCAAGGACGTTCGAAAATCCGGAACTGGGACCTAAGTCAACTTTTAATGCACGACGCAACGGAGCGAAAATTACAAGTCAACTATGCATATAAATATAATATAATATATAAATAATTCTTAAAATTATATATATATTATATTTATTTATTAAAAAAATCCGTCGGCAAGCTAGGAGCCAAACTTGGATGAGCTGTAAACCATTACTCCGCGATCGCGGAGATATGAAGGAGAAACCCTTCGAGATCGCGGAGCACACCAAAACTGAAATGGGGCCTATAAAAGGCAACGCATTCGATCGATATTTTACACTTCTTTTTCTTTTCATCATACGTAAAGATATATATATATATATATATATATATATATATATATATATATATATATATATATATATATATATATATATATATATATATATATATATTAATTTTAATTTTAATTTTAATTCTAATTCTAATAATAAGGGTATGTTAGCGAATGTTGTAAGTGTGTAAGTCGAAATTCTGTTCGTGTAACGCTACGCTATTTTTAATCACTGTAAGTTATGGTTAATGTTATTTTTATTTTAATGTCTCGTAGCTAAGTTATTATTATGCTTATTTAAGACGAAGTAATCATGATGTTGGACTAAAAATATTAAGATTGGGTAATTGGGCTTTGTACCATAATTGGGGTTTGGACAAAAGAACGACACTTGTGAAAATTAGACTATGGGCTATTAATGGGCTTTATATTAACTAAATGATACCTCGTTAATTTAATATATAGACTTATAATTTGACGTATTTATATATAACCACATACGCTTGACTGGGCACGGTGGGCGGGATATCTATAAATACCAATAATTGTTCATTTTACCGGACACGGAACTGGATTAATAGTTAGTAGACTTGTTGAAACAGAGGTGGATTACATTCAAGGGTAATTGGTGTAATTGATAATAAATTAGTAAAACCTTGGTTTACACGCAGTCGATAACCTGGTGTATTCATTAAACAAAGTATTAAAACCTTGTTACAATTCGAATCCCCAATTAGTTGGAATATTTGACTTCGGGAATAAGAATAATTTGACGAAGACTTTTGCACTTTATGATTATGACTGATGGACTATTATGGACAAATCCGTATGGACATATCGAATAATCTCGGACAAAGAACAATTAACCCATGAGAATAAACTAAAAATCAACACGTCAAACATCATGATTATGGAAGTTTAAATAAGCATAATTCTTTTATTTCATATTTAATTGCACTTTTAATTATCGCACTTTTATTTATTGTCATTGTATTTAATTGCACTTTTAATTATCGTACTCTTTAATTATCGCAATTTTATTTTATCGCACTTTTATTTATCAAAATTTCATTATCGTTATATACTTTACGCTTTAAATTAAGTTATATTTATTTTTAATATTTTACAATAGGTTTTAACTGCGACTAAAGTTTTAAAAATCGACAAACCGGTCATTAAACGGTAAAAAACCCCTTTTTTAATAATAATATCACTTATATATATATTTGTATTTTTATAAATTTAAAACTAATATAGCGTTAAGCTTGTTTAAGAGTTCCCTGTGGACGAACCGGACTTACTAAAAACTACACAACTGTACGATTAGGTACACTGCCTATAAGTGTTGTAGCAAGGTTTAGGTATATCCATTCTATAAATAAATAAATATCTTGTGTAAAATTGTATCGTATTTAATAGTATATCGTTGTAAAAATAATACTATTTTATATACACCTCGCATAACATCACCCAAATAGTATCAAAACTACTTGCAGTCCTTGGCAATTTAGTGATGAAATCCATGGTAATGTTTTCCCATTTCCATTCCGGGATTTTGGGTTGTTGAAGTAGAACTGATGGTTTCTGATGCTCCGCTTTGACCTTAGAACACGTCAAACATTCCCCTACATATTTAGCAACATCGGCTTTCATACCTGGCCACCAAAAATGTTTCTTGAGATCCTTGTACATCTTCCCCGTTCCAGGATGTATTGAGTATCTGGTTTTATGAGCTTCTCTAAGTACCATTTCTCTCATATCTCCAAATTTTGGTACCCAAATCCTTTCAGCCCTATACCGAGTTTCATCTTCCCGAATATTAAGATACTTCTCCGATCCTTTGGGTATTTCATCCTTTAAATTTCCCTCTTTTAAAACTCCTTGTTGCGCCTCCTTTATTTGAGTAGTAAGGTTAGTGTGAATCATTATATTCATAGCTTTTACTCGAATGGGTTCTCTTTCCTTTTTGCTCAAGGCGTTGGCTACCACATTTGCCTTCCCCGGGTGATAACGAATCTCAAAGTCGTAATCATTCAATAATTCAATCCATCTGCGCTGCCTCATGTTCAGTTGTTTCTGATTAAATATGTGTTGAAGACTTTTGTGGTCGGTATATATAATACTTTTGACCCCAAATAAGTAGTGCCTCCAATTCTTTAATGCAAAAACAACCGCACCTAATACCAAATCATGCGTCGTATAATTCTGCCCGTGAATCTTCAATTGTCTAGACGCATAAGCAATTACTTTCGTTCGTTGCATTAATACACAACCGAGACCTTGCTTTGAGGCGTCACAATATATCACAAAATCATCATTCCCTTCTGAAATGTCCCGTTCATATTGATTATAAACGTTCCATATTAATTGATTTCGTTGCGAGGTTTTGACCTCTATATGAGACGTTTTTCAAAGACTGCATTCATTTTTAAAACAACCATAACCTTTATTTTATCAATAAAGGTTTCAAAAGCATTACGTAGATTATCAAATAATGATAATCTAAAATATACTGTTTACACACGACCATTACATAATGGTTTACAATAGAATATATTACATCGACATATGTTTCTTAAATGCAGTTTTTACACACTATCATGCTAACATGGACTCCAAATCTTGTCCTTATTTTAGTATGCAACAACGGAAGCTCTTAGTATTCACCTGAGAATAAACATGCTTTAAACGTCAACAAAAATGTTGGTGAGTTATAGGTTTAACCTATATATATATATCAAATCGTAACAATAGACCACAAGATTTCATATTTCAATACACATCCCATACATAGAGATAAAAATCATTCATATGGTGAACACATGGTAACCGACATTAACAAGATGCATATATAAGAATATCCCCATCATTTCGAGATCCTCCTTCGGACATGATATAAATTTCAAAGTACTAAAGCATCCGGTACATTGGATGGGGTTTGTTAGGCCCAATAGATCTATCTTTAGGATTCGCGTCAATTAGGGTGTATGTTCCCTAATTCTTAGATTACCAGACTTAATAAAAAGGGGCATATTTGATTTCAATAATTCAACCATAGAATATAGTTTCACGTACTTGTGTCTATTTTGTAAATCATTTATAAAACCTGCATGTATTCTGTGATGACCCGAAATTTTTTGACTTATTTAAACCAATTCTCTATACGATTTATTATTTTAACACGCTAAACAAAGTCTGTTAGATTGAGTCTCAAAATTTTAGAACTTTTTCATATATACAATTACCTTTGATTACTCTCGACGATTCATGAACAATTATATGTATGTATATATATATGTACAAGTAAAACCCTATTTGCTACAGTAAAAATTACTTTGCTACAGTAAAACACAATTTGCTACAGTAAAACACTATTTGCTACAGTGAAACCGTATTTTGCTACAGTGCTACAGTGAAAACGAGTTTGCTACAGTGATTTGCTAAAGTGAAACACTATTTGCTACAGTAAACACTATTTGCTACAGTAAACACTATTTGCTACAGTAAACACTATTTGCTACAGTAAGCACTATTTGCTACAGTAAAACTATTTGATGTCGATGAACTAGCAAACAAAAACAGAAAAGGCGGCCATGCGATCGCATGGCAAAAACACTGAAAACTCATGCGATCGCATGAGCTACAGTAAATCGAAAAGTACTATAAAAGGTCAGTTTTGCTCGACGATATTTTTCATAAATATATCTGTAATAAGTTTTAATTTATAATTATAATTATAATTTAAGTTTAATAATAATAAAGTATATTCGAGGGTGTTTTAATTCGGGTTTCAAACCGTTTCAAGCTAAGGTAATATTGGGTATTGTTCGGGGTATTGTTCTAGAATCCAAGGCCAACCATACAGTCGTCTACCATCATTACGTCTACGCAATTTGCCTACAATATTGAATCGCAATATTGAACTGTGAGTTATAGATCCCTTTTTAAATACTTTAAATATTTTTGGGCTGAGAATACATGCAATTTATTTTAAACGCGATAAGACACAAGTACATACTAAATTCTACACTGAGTTAAACCGGAAATCCCTTAGCTTTGGTAACTAGTAGCTGCCAGTACATAGGATATGGACTGGTGGGCGTGAATAATTGTATATGGATCCATAGGGCTTGACATCCCCGTCCGAGCTAGAGCGCTAGCCTTTTAACGGACGTATGTTATTTGAGTTTAAGACACGTTGGTTTGCGTGTATTAAAACGAATGGGGTAATTATCACTATAGCGTTAAGTTTAGTTACCAGGGTGCTCTGTTACGTAGAATCTATTGATAAACTTTTGATGAAATCTTGTGGTCTATCTTTATACATGTTTATGACTCGAGCAATTAAACCTATAACTCACCAACATTCGTGTTGACTTTTTAGCATGTTTTATTCTCAGGTCCTTAGAATGCTTCCGCTGTGATGTGCTTGTTGCCTGCATGGAGTCTCTCATGCTTTGTACAAAGTTTATTGCATTCAAAATAAAACTGCGTTGTGTAATAAATAATTGGACTGTGATGTCAACCTGTAAATTAAAGACTTATGTATTTCGGGGTTTTGCTTATACCTAAGCACTCGCCCACATGTTTATAACTTTCTATGTTTAGAAAGTCACTTATTTTAATGAATGCAATATTTTATCAAAACGTATCATATAGAGGTCAAAACCTCACTGTGGAATCAATGATTAACGTGCCGCGTCAATAGCGATTTTGACGGGTCGTTACAGTTGGTATCAGAGCTTGAGGTCATAGGGAACCAGAAATTACATTAGTGTGTTTAACTGGTAATTGTTAGGATGCATTAGTGAGTCTGGACTATGACCATATCTGTTTTTACTGATTTTTACTTATTATTTGGTCAAAAACATTATATGTGATATATTTATATGCTAACGTAATTGTTGTTTCAATTATGTGATAGATGACTTCTTCTAATCCTATCATTTTGTACGACTCGGAATCGGACACTGAATCTATTCTATCCACAACTAAAAAGGGCGTTCCAATACCTATTAAAGAAGAAATTGTGTTAGCCTGGCAATCTCAACTCCCGGTAAACCCAGAGGAGGTTCCAGCTCCACCCAGCTTTAGTTTTCCAGAGCCACAGTATCGTTGGCATGGACCCATGATCCTTGGAGTAAACGAGGATCGTCCATTTCTAAACAAATATGGACATTGGTCCAGATATACCGCCGACGGGCGGGTTGTGCCGATTACGCCTGGCAGATTTCGGTTCATGACCACCGGTACATATTCTTGCAGTTCGTCATCATATTCTCCTACACATGACTCAGACAGTTCGTCATCAGATGAAATCAGTAAGGAGGAGGATTTCGCTAATGAAATAAAAGAGATCACTAAGGAGAAATTCCAACTTGCTATAGATAATAAAAACAACCACAATAATAAAATGTCCTTAATTATTAAAAAAGAACAGGACCATTCGATCCGTAACCACCCTTATTGTATTAAACCCACTAAGGTAACGGGTACCTCAAAACCCCAACTAAAAATAAAATACACTTCCAGAATGTCTGTCGGACCATGTGCACACAAACAATTGGCAGAGAGAACCAAATGGGAAGAAGTTTCTGATAGTTCTGAATGAACGACCTCGCAACCATAAATCTTCCATGCGCTATTTTATTGCTTATGTGTGCTACTCTATCTTGTTATGTAAAATAAGCATATGTAAAATATCAGTATTGTATGGTATTGTATTATTTTGGTTTATTAATAATAAATGCATGGAATGATTATTTGTATTATTACTACTTCTTATTATTATTACATAATAATGTAGTAACTCGCTATAATTTTTCATAGTGGAATATTATTAGGATATTAGTAGTTAATTCCTTGTACTACCTATTATGTATGAACTTAACGGGTAGGTAATATGCTAGAAATAATTATAAAACGCTAATAAGAAGAAAAGGCTTTTATAATAATCGGTTCATATTATTAATATGCTACGATTAACTATTGACAACTCATTTTACCTATAATATTCTATATGATTAAATTATATCTGTTGTGTTTATTGAAGAAACATGTCTCAAATGTCGGATGCTGAGTTTGAGCAACTAGTCGAGAAACGTGTGAATGAAAGAATTGCTGCAGCCGAGGCAGCAAAAGCAACAGCCGAAGCAGCAGCCAAAGCAGCAGCCGTAAACACAAACTCACGAAACGGATGCTCATACAAAACTTTTCAAGGATGCAAACCACAGACGTTTAGTGGAACCGAGGGACCAGTCGGTCTAACCCGATGGTTTGAAAAGATGGAGTCCGTTTTCAAAATCAGTAATTGTGCGAACGGAGACAAGTCAAAGTATGCTTCGTGTACGTTGCAAGACGGTGCACTTACTTGGTGGAACAATTATGCTAAAGCAGAAGGAATAGATACGGCATATGATATCTCTTGGGAAGAACTGAAAAAGATGCTAATCGAGGAGTACTGTCCTCGAAACGAGATCAGAAAAATGGAATCTGAGTTACGTAATCTGAAGGTTATCGGCGCGAATCTCAATAACTATGAAAAGCGTTTCATGGAACTAGCCTTGTTGTGTCCCGAATTGGTGCCAAACGAGAAACGAAAGATAGAAATGTATATTGACGGTTTATCGATCAATATCAAAGGAAATGTTACATCGTCCAAACCGAATACGATGCAGGAAGCCATGACAATGGCACACCAACTCATGGACCAGATCACAGAGAGTTCGATTAAGGCACCAATTACCGAAGTCAAGACAACTGAAGGAAAGAGGAAATGGGAAGACTATAAGGGCAAAAGTATTCACCTGAAGAAACAAGAAACTTTTAAAGGTAAACAAGATGGGGCAACTGCAAGTCCAAACTATAAGGGACCCCATCCGTTCTGCAAAAGATGTTACACACATCATGCAGGTTATTGTCAAGTGGTCTGTGATAAGTGCAACAAGAAAGGACATGTGGCGAAAGATTGTTATGCCACCGTTTCTGAAGTAAAGACAAAACTGACTGATGTCAAGAAATGTTTTGGATGCGGGAAGTCTGGTCACTTTATAAATCAATGCCCTGATAAGGAGAAGAACAAAGAACCCGCGCGTGGGAGGGCATTTAATGTTAGTGCCAGTAAAGCACGTGAGGATCCTAATCTTGTCACGGGTACGTTTACCGTTAATAATCAACTAGCTTCTATTATGTTTGATACGGGTGCTGATAGAAGTTATATGTGTAAAGACTTTAGTTTTAAACTAAAATGTGCATCATTACCTCTAGACGATAAATATACTATTGAATTAGCTAATGGTAAACTGATAAAAGCCGATAAAATTTGCCATGGTTGCGAAATGAATCTCGCTGGTGAAACCTTCAAAATCGATTTGATACCCGTAGAATTAGGAAGTTTTGACGTAATTGTTGGCATGGACTGGATGTCCAAAACAAGAGCGGAAGTTGTTTGCGCTGAGAAAGCAATCCGCATCCCTCGTAAGGATGAAACGTCATTAATGATTTATGGGGAGAAGAGCAACTCAAAGCTGAACTTTATCAGCTGTATGAAGGCCCAGAAACTTATAAGAAAAGGTTGTTATGCTATTCTGGCACACATAAAGAAGATCGATACAGAAGAAAGAAGCATTAATGACATGCCGGTTGTAAGAGAATATCCCGGAGTATTTCCAGAAGAATTACCGGGGCTACCTCCACATAGATGTGTAGAATTCCAGATTGATCTCATACCAGGAGCTGCACCTGTAGCCCGATCTCCATATAGACTTGCACCTTCAGAAATGCAAGAATTACAAGACCAGTTGCAAGAATTATCGGACCGTGGATTTATTCGTCCTAGTTTTTCACCTTGGGGTGCTCCTATTCTGTTCGTCAAGAAGAAGGATGGATCTATGAGAATGTGCATAGATTACCGAGAATTAAACAAATTAACGATCAAGAATCGGTACCCATTACCGAGGATTGATGATTTGTTTGATCAATTGCAAGGATCAAGTGTTTATTCTAAGATTGATCTACGCTCCGGATATCATCAACTGAGAGTGAAGGAAGAAGATGTTCCTAAAACCGCGTTCAGAACCCGTTACGGTCACTATGAGTTCCTAGTCATGCCTTTTGGATTAACTAATGCTCCAGCAGTATTCATGGATCTAATGAATCGCATCTGTAGACCGTATTTAGACAAATTTGTTATTGTTTTTATCGACGACGTATTGATTTACCCAAAGAACAAGGAAGAACATGAGCAACACTTAAGACTGGTACTAGAGATACTCAAGAAAGAAGAATTGTACGCAAAATTTTCGAAGTGTGATTTCTGGTTACAAGAAGTACAATTTTTGGGCCATGTTGTCAGTAAACATGGAATTAAAGTTGACCCCGCCAAGATCGAAGCCATTAGTAAATGGGAAATCCCGAAGACTCCAACACAAATTCGCCAATTCTTAGGTCTTGCTGGTTACTACCGAAGATTCATTCAAGATTTCTCTAGAATCGCCAAACCCTTAACTGCATTGACTCAAAAGGGAAAGAAGTATGATTGGTCCACAGAACAGGAATCCTCATTCCAGTTATTAAAGAAGAAGTTAACGTCTGCACCCATTTTGTCATTACCGGAAGGAAATGATGATTTCGTGATCTATTGTGATGCTTCACGCCAAGGTTTAGGATGTGTATTAATGCAACGCACAAAAGTCATCGCATATGCCTCACGACAACTAAAAATTCATGAAAAGAACTATACGACGCACGATTTAGAACTTGGAGCAGTAGTTTTTGCACTCAAAATATGGAGACACTATCTATATGGCACCAAGTGTACAGTGTACACCGACCATAAGAGTCTTCAGCAAATTTTTGATCAAAAACAACTCAATATGAGGCAACGTCGCTGGGTAGAGTTGTTAAACGATTACGATTGTGAAATCCGTTACCACCCCGGAAAGGCTAATGTTGTAGCTGATGCCCTAAGTCGAAAAGAAAGAGTAAAACCTCTTAGGGTCCGAGCTTTGAATATTACAATTCGTACTGATCTCACAAAGCAAATTCAAGCAGCACAGTTAGAGGCTTTAAAAGAAGAAAACGAAAAAGGTGAAATAAGCAAAGGGTTAGAAAAACAACTTGAAGAAAAAGCCGATGGAACCCTGTATTTTGCTGGTAGGATATGGGTACCATAACATGGTAATCTAAGGCAACTAGTACTAGATGAAGCACACAAAACGAGGTACTCAATTCACCCAGGAAACGGGAAAATGTACCACGATCTCAAGAAGTTTTATTGGTGGCCTAATATGAAGACAGAAATTGCTACTTATGTAAGCAAATGTTTGACGTGTGCAAAGGTCAAAGCTGAGCACCAAAAGCCGTCAGGATTACTGCAACAACCAGAAATTCCGCAGTGGAAATGGGAAAGAATAACTATGGATTTCATTACGAAATTGCCAAGGACTGCAAGTAGTCATGATACTATTTGGGTGATAGTTGATCGTCTAACTAAATCAGCTCACTTTCTACCAATAAAGGAGACAGACAGTATGGAGAAATTAGCACGCCTATATTTGAAGGAAGTAGTTTCCAGGCATGGTGTACCCATCTCTATCATATCTGATCGCGACACCCGATTCACATCACGTTTCTGGCAGTCATTACAAAAAGCATTGGGAACTCGATTAGATATGAGCACCGCTTATCACCCACAGACAGATGGTTAAAGTGAAAGAACAATACAAACATTGGAAGACATGTTACGGGCATGCGTAATTGACTTTGGAACCAGTTGGGATCGACACTTACCGTTGGCAGAATTTTCATACAATAACAGCTATCATACGAGCATCAACGCAGCGCCATTTGAAGCACTTTACGGTAGAAAGTGCAGATCTCCTATATGTTGGAGTGAAGTAGGAGAAAGACAACTTACTGGACCAGAAATTATTCACGAAACCACCGAAAAGATCATTCAAATACAACAGCGATTGAAAACGGCAATGAGTCGCCAAAAGAGTTATGCTGATGTAAGAAGAAACCCGCTAGAATTTCAAGTGGGCGACAAAGTCATGTTGAAAGTGTCACCCTGGAAAGGTGTTGTACGATTCGGTAAACGAGGAAAGCTAAGTCCTAGGTACGTAGGACCCTTTGAAATCACCGAAAGAATTGGAACAGTTGCTTATCGATTAAAGCTACCGCAAGAACTTAGTAGTGTTCACAACACATTTCACGTGTCAAATTTGAAGAAATGTTTAGCTGAAGAGGATGTCGTAATTCCTCTTGACGAAATACGAATCAATGATAAACTCCATTTTATCGAAGAACCTATTGAAATCATGGACCGTGAGGTCAAACAATTAAAACAAAGCAAAATACCGATAGTTAGGGTTCGTTGGAACGCAAGACGAGGACCCGAGTTTACTTGGGAACGTGAAGATCAGATGAAGCAAAAGTTGAAATGTCCCGTTCTTATTGATTAAAAACGTTCCATATTAATTGATTTCGTTGCGAGGTTTTGACCTCTATATGAGACGTTTTTCAAAGACTGCATTCATTTTTAAAACAAACCATAACCTTTATTTCATAAATAAAGGTTTAAAAAGCTTTACGTAGATTATCAAATAATGATAATCTAAAATATCATGTTTACACACGACCATTACATAATGGTTTACAATACAAATATGTTACATCGAAATCAGTTTCTTGAATGCAGTTTTTACACAATATCATACAAACATGGACTCCAAATCTTGTCCTTATTTTAATATGCAACAGCGGAAGCTCTTAATATTCACCTGAGAATAAACATGCTTTAAACGTCAACAAAAATGTTGGTGAGTTATAGGTTTAACCTATATATATCAAATCGTAACAATAGACCACAAGATTTCATATTTCAATACACACCCCATACATAGAGATAAAAATCATTCATATGGTGAACACCTGGTAACCGACATTAACAAGATGCATATATAAGAATATCCCCATCATTCCGGGACACCCTTCGGATATGATATAAATTTCGAAGTACTAAAGCATCCGGTACTTTGGATGGGGTTTGTTAAGCCCAATAGATCTATCTTTAGGATTCGCGTCAATTAGGGTGTCTGTTCCCAAATTCTTAGATTACCAGACTTAATAAAATGGGGCATATTCGATTTCGATAATTCAACCATAGAATGTAGTTTCACGTACTTGTGTCTATTTTGTAAATCAATTATAAAACCTGCATGTATTCTCATCCCAAAAATAATAGATTTTAAAAGTGGGACTATAACTCACTTTCACAGATTTTTACTTCGTCGGGAAGTAAGACTTGGCCACTGGTTGATTCACGAACCTATAACAATATATACATATATATCAAAGTATGTTCAAAATATATTTACAACACTTTTAATATATTTTGATGTTTTAAGTTTATTAAGTCAGCTGTCCTCGTTAGTAACCTACAACTAGTTGTCCACAGTTAGATGTACAGAAATAAATCGATAAATATTATCTTGAATCAATCCACGACCCAGTGTATACGTATCTCAGTATTGATCACAACTCAAACTATATATATTTTGGAATCAACCTCAACCCTGTATAGCTAACTCCAACATTCACATATAGAGTGTCTATGGTTGTTCCGAAATATATATAGATGTGTCGACATGATAGGTCGAAACATTGTATACGTGTCTATGGTATCTCAAGATTACATAATATACAATACAAGTTGATTAAGTTATGGTTGGAATAGATTTGTTACCAATTTTCACGTAGCTAAAATGAGAAAAATTATCCAATCTTGTTTTACCCATAACTTCTTCATTTTAAATCCGTTTTGAGTGAATCAAATTGCTATGGTTTCATATTGAACTCTATTTTATGAATCTAAACAGAAAAAGTATAGGTTTATAGTCGGAAAAATAAGTTACAAGTCGTTTTTGTAAAGGTAGTCATTTCAGTCGAAAGAACGACGTCTAGATGACCATTTTAGAAAACATACTTCCACTTTGAGTTTAACCATAATTTTTGGATATAGTTTCATGTTCATAATAAAAATCATTTTCTCAGAATAACAACTTTTAAATCAAAGTTTATCATAGTTTTTAATTAACTAACCCAAAACAGCCCGCGGTGTTACTACGACGGCGTAAATCCGGTTTTACGGTGTTTTTCGTGTTTCCAGGTTTTAAATCATTAAGTTAGCATATCATATAGATATAGAACATGTGTTTAGTTGATTTTAAAAGTCAAGTTAGAAGGATTAACTTTTATTTGCGAACAAGTTTAGAATTAACTAAACTATGTTCTAGTGATTACAAGTTTAAACCTTCGAATAAGATAGCTTTATATGTATGAATCGAATGATGTTATGAACATCATTACTACCTTAAGTTCCTTGGATGAACCTACTGGAAAAGAGAAAAATGGATCTAGCTTCAATGGATCCTTGGATGGCTCAAAGTTCTTGAAGCAGAATCATGACACGAAAACAAGTTCAAGTAAGATCATCACTTGAAATAAGATTGTTATAGTTATAGAAATTGAACCAAAGTTTGAATATGATTATTACCTTGTATTAGAATGATAACCTACTGTAAGAAACAAAGATTTCTTGAGGTTGGATGATCACCTTACAAGATTGGAAGTGAGCTAGCAAACTTGAAAGTATTCTTGATTTTATGAAACTAGAACTTTTGGAATTTATGAAGAACACTTAGAACTTGAAGATAGAACTTGAGAGAGATCAATTAGATGAAGAAAATTGAAGAATGAAAGTGTTTGTAGGTGTTTTTGGTCGTTGGTGTATGGATTAGATATAAAGGATATGTAATTTTGTTTTCATGTAAATAAGTCATGAATGATTACTCATATTTTTGTAATTTTATGAGATATTTCATGCTAGTTGCCAAATGATGGTTCCCACATGTGTTAGGTGACTCACATGGGCTGCTAAGAGCTGATCATTGGAGTGTATATACCAATAGTACATACATCTAAAAGCTGTGTATTGTACGAGTACGAATACGGGTGCATACGAGTAGAATTGTTGATGAAACTGAACGAGGATGTAATTGTAAGCATTTTTGTTAAGTAGAAGTATTTTGATAAGTGTATTGAAGTCTTTCAAAAGTGTATAAATACATATTAAAACACTACATGTATATACATTTTAACTGAGTCGTTAAGTCATCGTTAGTCGTTACATGTAAGTGTTGTTTTGAAACCCTTAGGTTAACGATCTTGTTAAATGTTGTTAACCCAATGTTTATAATATCAAATGAGATTTTAAATTATTATATTATCATGATATTATCATGTATGAATATCTCTTAATATGATATATATACATTAAATGTCTTTACAACGATAATCGTTACATATATGTCTCGTTTAAAAATCATTAAGTTAGTAGTCTTGTTTTTACATATGTAGTTCATTGTTAATATACTTAATGATATGTTTACTTATCATAGTATCATGTTAACTATATATATATCCATATATATGTCATCATATAGTGTTTACAAGTTTTAACGTTCGTGAATCACCGGTCAACTTGGGTGGTCAATTGTCTATATGAAACATATTTCAATTAATCAAGTCTTAACAAGTTTGATTGCTTAACATGTTGGAAACATTTAATCATGTAAATATCAATCTCAATTAATATATATAAACATGGAAAAGTTCGGGTCACTACAGTACCTACCCGTTAAATAAATTTCGTCCCGAAATTTTAAGCTGTTGAAAGTGTTGACGAATCTTCTGGAAATAGATGCGGGTATTTCTTCTTCATCTGATCATCACGCTCCCAGGTGAACTCGGGTCCTCTACGAGCATTCCATCGAACCTTAACAATTGGTATCTTGTTTTGCTTAAGTCTTTTAACCTCACGATCCATTATTTCGACGGGTTCTTCGATGAATTGGAGTTTTTCGTTGATTTGGATTTCATCTAACGGAATAGTGAGATTTTCTTTAGCAAAACATTTCTTCAAATTCGAGACGTGGAAAGTGTTATGTACAGCCGCGAGTTGTTGAGGTAACTCAAGTCGGTAAGCTACTGGTCCGACACGATCAATAATCTTGAATGGTCCAATATACCTTGGATTTAATTTCCCTCGTTTACCAAATCGAACAACGCCTTTCCAAGGTGAAACTTTAAGCATGACCATCTCTCCAATTTCAAATTCTATATCTTTTCTTTTAATGTCAGCGTAGCTCTTTTGTCGACTTTGGGCGGTTTTCAACCGTTGTTGAATTTGGATGATCTTCTCGGTAGTTTCTTGTATAATCTCCGGACCCGTAATCTGTCTATCCCCCACCTCACTCCAACAAATCGGAGACCTGCACTTTCTACCATAAAGTGCTTCAAACGGCGCCATCTCAATGCTTGAATGGTAGCTGTTGTTGTAGGAAAATTCTGCTAACGGTAGATGTCGATCCCAACTGTTTCCGAAATCAATAACACATGCTCGTAGCATGTCTTCAAGCATTTGTATCGTCTTTTCGCTCTGCCCATCAGTTTGTGGATGATAGGCAGTACTCATGTCTAGACGAGTTCCTAATGCTTGCTGTAATGTCTGCCAGAATCTTGAAATAAATCTGCCATCCCTATCAGAGATAATAGAGATTGGTATTCCATGTCTGGAGACAACTTCCTTCAAATACAGTCGTGCTAACTTCTCCATCTTGTCATCTTCTCTTATTGGCAGGAAGTGTGCTGATTTGGTGAGACGATCAACTATTACCCAAATAGTATCAAAACCACTTGCAGTCCTTGGCAATTTAGTGATGAAATCCATGGTAATGTTTTCCCATTTCCATTCCGGGATTTTGTAGCGACCCCGACAAATCGTCAAGTGACGGCGTCGGCTACGTGGGTCCCATTACCTGATTATAAGTCTTTAAGATAACGTTTGACCAAAATATGTCGCCTTCATTTCAATATAAAGATTGTTTCAAAGTTTACAAGGATTGTTCAACCAAAAGTTAAGTTACAACGTTATAAGTACGATTGAAATCTAGGCGACACGGTTTAAAGTAAAGTCAAAAGACGCTCCATGAAATGCATGTATACTCGACATCGGATGCAAGTATCAAATAGTAAGCGGAAGCATGTTTCACATATCGTGCATGACCTGAGAAAAACATAGAAATCTGTCAACGAAAACGTTGGTGAAATCATAGGTTTAAGTAAGTAAGTACAAGTGAACCACAAGATTTGCATCAATGAAATAATAGTAATACATTCCAAAAGTTTGTTTCACGAGCACCCAATTATCAAAGCTTAACATTCCTTCCATTGTATACCCCATCACTTAGTGCTAGAACAAACACTGATTCTCGAAAATATATTTCATCCGTAGACGGTAGCGAACCGTCAAGGATGAGGGCTGTCAAACCCATATGGCCATATAACATAAGTTCTCGCTTACACCCGGCAAGTGTAACTAATGATAATCGAATTGAGGATTTTGTTCTAAACTCGTATGTAGAATGTTTGTTTTCCCGTTCTTGTGTTCACTTAGTTCAAAAGAATCGTTTATGTTTTCTCATCCCAATATAAGTTCAAAAAGAGTAAAAGTGGGACTATGATCTCACCTCGAGTGCACGAGTATAAAAGTACTTCAACAAGTAAACGTGTGCATGAAAGTTGCTTAGCCTTGACCCAAAATCGGTGTAGTTAGTATCAAATCGTAGAGGATGAAGAGAGGATCACGAAAATGTAATTTGTTTTGTTGTAAGCCTCCTAGATCGAATTTAGATGATGATTTAGTGAAGTTGGGAGAAATGGGGTTCTTGAGCTAGAGAGAAAAGGGAGAGAGATGGAGGGATTGAATGGATGAGAATGGTGGGTTGACTAGTTGACCTAGTCAACTAGTTTGCCCACTTGACAACTTCGGTCCCTCAAGTTTCAAAGCGGGTGCGGGAATTAACCAACGAAATATTTTAAAAACGCTCGAGTAACCGAGTGATGTTATAATTAAATAGCGGAAATATAATGAACGTTACTCACGGAAACTATTACTTTAAATACGAAAGATTATGTTTTTAAAAAAAAAGACGGTGTTAAAATTAAATTTAACGGAAAAACGCGGGATGTTACATTATCCACACCTCAAAAGAAATTTCGTCCCGAAATTTAGTTGGAAGTAGTAGTTGTTGAATCTTACTCGAGACCTTGCGTTGTAAATTCTACGAATAAGTGAAGATACGTCCTTGAGTATTTCCACGAATTTTGACGGTCGGGATCATATGTTGTTTTAAGGTTTGGCTTCCATGATTCATGGTTTCAACCGGTCCTCCTAGGAAGTGAGGGTTATCGTCGATAGTGAGTTCATCAAAGGAGATAACAAGTTCTCGTTTCGCAAAACACGTCTTTGAGTTGATGCATCGAATGTAGGATAAACGGAGACCCAAAATGAGTCGGAAAAGTCTAAACGGCTAGCGACGGTCCAAAACACCCCAAGAATTTTAAGGATCAAAATATCGCGGATTTAGCTTCCTACGTTTCCCGAAACGGATTGCACCTTTCCAAGGTGCGACTCTTAACGTGACGCGGTTTCCCACGTGGAATTTGAAATGTTTACGTCTAACATCGGCGTAGCTCTTGGTGATTACGAGTCGCGTAGGGTTTTACCTGAATATGAATAAATTTTCTCGGTTGCTCATGAACAACCTCGGCCCCGGTGAATTGATCATCGTTTACTTGGTTCGACAAGGGAGAATGACGTTTCCGGTCACATGTGGTTTCAAAAGGAGTGACGTTAAAACTTGAATGAAAATCATTGTAGTACGAGGATTCGGTTAAAGGAAAATACTTTTCTCAAGTAAATTTGAAGTTGGTAATACAAACTTGTATTATGGTTTCCAAGGTTTAAATCACATGTTTGTTCGGTCCGTCGGGTTGTGGATGGTACGCGGTACTCATGTCTAAACGCGGTCCCGAGGCTTCTTGTAAAACTAGAAGTGAAACGAGTATTTCGATACGGGATAATTAACAAAGATACACCGTGTTGGAATAGAATCTCTTAAGATATGTTTGAACGAGTCAGTTAGGGTTCAAAAAAAAATGTTCGTTAGGACTATTCACCCTCGTGGCGAATACTTATGTAATATGAGGAGTTTCTCTATCCAGGGAGAAATGTTACAAGGAGTTTCTTTAAACGGAAATGCGAACGGTAAAGATAGTAGTGAAATGAGGACTTAGAATAGGATGAGTTTACATCTCGAGGTTGCCATAACGTGCCTCTAGTTGTCAAAAGTCGAAGTCTGAAAGAGAAACGAGATCGTACACGTAGTTGTTTAGTTCGGGGTTGAATAATAGTTGGCCGATTATTAGAAACACAATGACATTAAGTCAAAGAAGAGTGAAGTATCATTGGATCGTGTGTTATCTTAAGTTCCAGTAATATCAGACGGTAACGGTGAAATAACAGAGATATGTAGCGTGGTATGTGATGACGAGGAAATTGATCGGATCCACAATTTAGTATTAGAATTCTTCGCGCAAAATAACGAATTTCAGTTACACTGATTTTGAGTCGAGAGAGCATGCCTTCCGGCGTTCATGTAGAAATATTTTCATAATTGAGTTCCATCTGGTGCTATACGATTTTTTTTTTTTTTTACTAGAAATGTTGGTGTGAAGTATCACGCTCAAGGTTCGGACATGGGGGGGGTTTAAATTTTTCCCTCAGTGAGTTAACGAGGTTAAAAGTCGTGTAACACGAGAAAAAGGCAGAAATGAATCTTCGGTAATAACCGGCGAGATCTAAGATTTTACGAATACAAGTCTGAGTCGGGGGAGTTTCCTGATTACATGTGGCTTGATTTCGAGATTGATTGAAATGCCTAGACCATTCACATCATGGTTTAGAAAATTGTACTTCGTTCAACAGAAATTCTCACTCGGAGAATTTGGTATAGAGTTGCTCTTTTCTCAAAAGTTCGAGCGTAAGATGGTGATGTTGTTCGTTTTCCTTCTTTACTTGAATAACTCAAGATGTCATCTATAAATACGATAACCGATTTGTCTAGATAAGTTCGCATACGTGGTTTAGGAGGTTCATGAATACGGACAGAGTCCTAAATAAATCGAATGGTACTAAGAAAGATTTACAACTAACGTTGCGAGTTCGGAAAGTGGCTTAGGAGACATCGTCTCACTTAACCCCCAATTGATGATAACCGGAACGGAGGTCGATTTGGAACATACGGGATTCGTGCAAATAATCATGAGGTCATGGGTGCGAGGGAGAGGGTATCGGTTTCCAACCGAAAATTACTCAGTTCACAATAATCTATACAAGATGATGGGGAAACATTTTTTTTTTTTTTTTTTTTTTTTTTTTTTTTTTTTACGAATAGATTCCGAGCTCCCTAGTTCTATAGGTGTCAAGTCAAAAGTCTTAACGTATTTCCTCCAATAAAATTTATAGGCACACAATATTTTTCCGTCGGTCACTTAAATCGTCTAAGTAGTATCTGGGGGAAAGAGGTGGAATATAAAGAGCATGAGTCAAATCCTTGGTTATAAAACGTCTAGCGGTAATCGAATCGAACAAGTATGAAATATACGGTTTGTTGTGAAGAAACGTACCCGTTACTAGTCCATCGTCGTTCCGGGCATCCTTGGTGTCGATGTCGAAGGTTCAACGGCGTGCGTTGGGGTTGATTTTCTTATTTGGGCACACATTCCTAAAATGACCCAGTTGGCCACATTCGAAGCAAGCACCCGTTCTGTGCGCGTTGGGCATCTTTCGAGCGACGGGTCCTTGGCGCCGGTGGCGAAACCTGCCACATCCTTCAAAGTGATGCTTGTGGCATTCGTCACAAAAAGGCAGCTTTCCGGCATAGCCTTTCTTGTCGTTGGAGGTAAAAGGCTTCTTGGCGGGGTTGTTGTTATTGTTGTGGTTGCTTGATTGAGAGGCTTCCCATGTTCTTTTGTTGTTACTCGGGTGGTTCTCGACCATTGGTGCCGGTGCTTCCATTTCATTCACCGTTTCTAAGGCTTGGCGGGCCATTGTTAAAGCCTCTTGTAGGTTAGTGGGTTGAGATGTCATTACCTTGTGTTGAATGCTCTTAGGGAGGCCATCCATGTAAAGTTTGATTCTTAGGGATTCGGGAGTCATGAGAATTGGACACATCGAGACTAGTTCGGTAAACCGTTGATTATAAGCTCCGAGGTCATTCCCGACCGTTCTTAAATTCCTTAGCCCTTGCTCGAGCCTTCGAGTCTCATCGCGCGGGAAGTATTCGGTGATCATTCTTTCTCTTAATTCGGTCCAAGAGAGTGTAAGGGCTTCATCGATACCCACTGATTGTACATACGTGTTCCACCATGAGAGAGCGATACCGGTGAAAGTGAGGGTGGAAAACTTGACCTTATCTTGGTCTCGACAACCGCTTGTGTTAAAAATGGTCTCCATTTGTTCAAACCATCGGGTGAGAGTAACCGGTCCTCCGGTTCCATCGAAAGTGGGAGGATTGTACTTCATGAAGTTCTTGTAGGAGCAACCTTCGATTGAATTACCGGCTCCATGATTGTTGTTGTTAGAAAAGTGATCGGCCACGGCCGTACCCACGGCGGTGGTTATCATTCGTTGAAGAGCTTGTTCTAGGGTTTCGAGAGGAGTATTGTGTTGACCTTGGTGAGCCATTGTTCCTTCATGAGACAAGAATATCGTTGGTTAGTATTTTCAACAATACTAACCGTGGCATGGAATAAGAATATCGTTGACTCGCCTTAAATTCTCTATGTCATAATGTCGGAACGTCCATGTGAATCACCGTAATATAATCCCGGAAATTATATTACCCTGATTCTCATGTGCATTTAACATTACTTCATAAAGTCAAGGTGGCGCACCAACAAAATTTATCAACGTAAGATCAAGATCGAATACGAGTTAGATATGATAGAAGAGTTCGAGTATAAATGCACAATTAGTCAAATAATTCCTACTTCAGTCTATATGCCGGTTGTAGTCTAGATTCACCTATGTACCCTATGACTCGGGGTGAACACAAATGAACTCTAAATCCCTACAACCAAGGCTCTGATACCAACTGTAGCGACCCCGACAAATCGTCAAGTGACGGCGTCGGCTACGTGGGTCCCATTACCTGATTATAAGTCTTTAAGATAACGTTTGACCAAAATATGTCGCCTTCATTTCAATATAAAGATTGTTTCAAAGTTTACAAGGATTGTTCAACCAAAAGTTAAGTTACAACGTTATAAGTACGATTGAAATCTAGGCGACACGGTTTAAAGTAAAGTCAAAAGACGCTCCATGAAATGCATGTATACTCGACATCGGATGCAAGTATCAAATAGTAAGCGGAAGCATGTTTCACATATCGTGCATGACCTGAGAAAAACATAGAAATCTGTCAACGAAAACGTTGGTGAAATCATAGGTTTAAGTAAGTAAGTACAAGTGAACCACAAGATTTGCATCAATGAAATAATAGTAATACATTCCAAAAGTTTGTTTCACGAGCACCCAATTATCAAAGCTTAACATTCCTTCCATTGTATACCCCATCACTTAGTGCTAGAACAAACACTGATTCTCGAAAATATATTTCATCCGTAGACGGTAGCGAACCGTCAAGGATGAGGGCTGTCAAACCCATATGGCCATATAACATAAGTTCTCGCTTACACCCGGCAAGTGTAACTAATGATAATCGAATTGAGGATTTTGTTCTAAACTCGTATGTAGAATGTTTGTTTTCCCGTTCTTGTGTTCACTTAGTTCAAAAGAATCGTTTATGTTTTCTCATCCCAATATAAGTTCAAAAAGAGTAAAAGTGGGACTATGATCTCACCTCGAGTGCACGAGTATAAAAGTACTTCAACAAGTAAACGTGTGCATGAAAGTTGCTTAGCCTTGACCCAAAATCGGTGTAGTTAGTATCAAATCGTAGAGGATGAAGAGAGGATCACGAAAATGTAATTTGTTTTGTTGTAAGCCTCCTAGATCGAATTTAGATGATGATTTAGTGAAGTTGGGAGAAATGGGGTTCTTGAGCTAGAGAGAAAAGGGAGAGAGATGGAGGGATTGAATGGATGAGAATGGTGGGTTGACTAGTTGACCTAGTCAACTAGTTTGCCCACTTGACAACTTCGGTCCCTCAAGTTTCAAAGCGGGTGCGGGAATTAACCAACGAAATATTTTAAAAACGCTCGAGTAACCGAGTGATGTTATAATTAAATAGCGGAAATATAATGAACGTTACTCACGGAAACTATTACTTTAAATACGAAAGATTATGTTTTTAAAAAAAAAGACGGTGTTAAAATTAAATTTAACGGAAAAACGCGGGATGTTACAGATTTCGGGTTGTTGAAGTAGACCTGATGGTTTCTGATGCTCAGCTTTGACCTTAGAACACGTCAAACATTCTCCTACGTATTTAGCAACATCGGCTTTCATACCCGGCCACCAAAAATGTTTCTTAAGATCCTTGTACATCTTCCCCGTTCCAGGATGTATTGAGTATCTGGTTTTATGAGCTTCTCTAAGTACCATTTCTCTCATATCTCCAAATTTTGGTACCCAAATTCTTTCAGCCCTATACCGGGTTCCGTCTTCCCGAATATTAAGATGCTTCTCCGATCCTTTGGGTATTTCATCCTTTAAATTTCCCTCTTTTAAAACTCCTTGTTGCGCCTCCTTTATTTGAGTAGTAATGTTATTATGAATCATTATATTCATAGATTTTACTCGAATGGGTTCTCTGTCCTTCCTGCTCAAGGCGTCGGCTACCACATTTGCCTTCCTCGGGTGGTAACGAATCTCAAAGTCGTAATCATTCAATAATCCAATCCACCTACGCTGCCTCATATTCAGTTGTTTCTGATTAAATATGTGTTGAAGACTTTTGTGGTCGGTATATATAATACTTTTGACTCCATATAAGTAGTGCCTCCAAGTCTTTAATGCAAAAACAACCGCGCCTAATTCCAAATCATGTGTAGTATAATTTTGTTCGTGAATCTTCAATTGTCTAGACGCATAAGCAATCACCTTCGTTCGTTGCATTAATACACAACCGAGACCTTGCTTTGATGCGTCACAATAAATCACAAAATCATCATTCCCTTCAGGCAATGACAATATAGGTGCCGTATTTAGCTTTTTCTTCAATAACTGAAACGCTTTCTCTTGTTCATCATTCCATTCAAATTTCTTCCCTTTATGCGTTAATGCAGTCAAGGGTTTTGCTATTCTGGAAAAGTCTTGGATGAACCTTCTGTAGTAACCAGCTAGTCCTAAAAACTGGCGTATGTGTTTCGGAGTTTTCGGGGTTTCCCACTTTTCAACAGTTTCTATCTTTGCCGGGTCCACCTGGATACCTTCTTTGTTCACTATGTGACCAAGGAATTGAACTTCTTCCAACCAAAATGCACACTTTGAAAACTTAGCGTACAGTTTTTCTTTCCTCAATACTTCTAGCACTTTTCTCAAATGTTCACCGTGTTCTTGGTCATTCTTTGAGTAAATAAGTATGTCATCGATGAAAACAATGACAAACTTGTCAAGGTATGGCCCACACACTCGGTTCATAAGGTCCATGAACACAGCTGGTGCGTTAGTCAATCCAAACGGCATAACCATAAACTCGTAATGACCATAACGCGTCCTAAAAGCAGTTTTTGGAATATCATCCTCCTTTACTCGCATTTGATGATATCTAGAATGTAAATCGATCTTCGAATAAATCGACGAGCCTTGTAGTTGATCAAATAAGTCGTCAATTCTCGGCAGTGGATAACGGTTTTTGATGGTAAGTTTGTTCAACTCTCTGTAGTCAATACACAACCTGAATGTACCATCCTTCTTTTTGACAAATAAAATAGGAGCTCCCCATGATGATGTGCTTGGTCGAATGAAACCACGTTCTAAAAGTTCTTGTAATTGGCTTTGCAGTTCTTTCATCTCGCTGGGTGCGAGTCTGTAAGGAGCACGAGCTATTGGTGCAGCTCCTGGTACAAGATCTATTTGAAATTCAACGGATCGATGTGGGGGTAATCCCGGTAATTCTTTCGGAAATACATCAGGAAATTCTTTTGCGACGGGAACATCATTGATGCTCTTTTCTTCAGTTTGTACTTTCTCGACGTGTGCTAGAACAGCATAGCAACCTTTTCTTATTAGTTTTTGTGCCTTCAAATTACTAATAAGATGTAGCTTCGTGTTGCCCTTTTCTCCGTACACCATTAAGGGTTCTCCTTCTTCTCGTACAATGCGAATTGCATTTTTATAACATACGATCTCTGCTTTCACCTTCTTCAGCCAGTCCATGCCAACTATTACATCAAAACTCCCTAACTCTACTGGTATCAAATTAATCTTAAATATTCCGCTACCCAGTTTAATTTCTCGATTCCGGCATATATAATCTGCTGAAATTAATTTACCGTTTGCTAATTCGAGTAAAAATTTACTATCCAACGACGTCAATGGACAACTTAATTTAGCACAAAAATCTCTACTCATATAGCTTCTATCCGCACCCGAATCAAATAAAACGTAAGCAGATTTATTGTCAATAAGAAACGTACCCGTAACAAGCTCCGGGTCTTCCTGTGCCTCTGCCGCATTAATATTGAAAACTCTTCCGTGGCCTTGTCCATTCGTGTTCTCCTGGTTTGGGCAATTTCTAATAATGTGGCCCGGTTTTCCACATTTATAACAAACTACATTGGCATAACTTGCTCCGACAATACTTGCTCCGCCATTACTCGTTCCAAAACCATTTTTTCCTTTCGTTCTGTTAACCACTGGTCCGTAGACCTCACACTTCACTGCGATATGACCATTTATTTTACACTTGTTGCAAAATTTGGTGCAGAACCCCGAGTGATACTTTTCACACCTTTGGCATAGCTGCTTCTGATTGTTGTTGTTGTTGCGGTTGTTATTGTTATTGGGATGATTGTTGTAGTTGTTGTTGTTGTTGTTGTTGTTGTTGTTGTTGTTGTTGTTGTTGTTGTTGTTGTTGTTGTTGTTGTTGTTGTTGTTGTTGTTGTTGTTGTTGTTGTTGGGCCGTTTGTTGTAGTTGCGATTGATGTTGCGATTGTTGGGATAGTTGTTGCGATTATTGTTGTAATTGCTATTGTTGTTGTATTGGTGATTCTTATCACCGTTTTCCTCCCACTTTCTTTTGACTTGCTTCACATTGGCCTCTTCAGCCGCCTGTTCTTTAATTCTTTCCTCAATCTGGTTCACTAGTTTGTGAGCCATTCTACATGCCTGTTGTATGGAGGCGGGCTCGTGTGAACTTATATCTTCTTGGATTCTTTCCGGTAATCCTTTCACAAACGCGTCGATCTTCTCTTCCTCATCTTCGAACGCTCTCGGACACAATAGGCACAATTTTGTGAATCGACTTTCGTACGTGGTAATATCAAATCCTTGGGTTCGTGACCCTCTAAGTTCTGTCTTGAGCTTATTGACCTCAGTTCTGGGACGGTACTTCTCATTCATCAAGTGCTTGAATACTGACCACGGTAGTACGTAAGCATCATCTTGTCCCACTTGCTCTAGATAGGTATTCCACCATGTTAATGCAGTACCTGTGAAGGTATGCGTAGCGTACTTCACTTTGTCCTCTTCAGTACACTTACTTATGGCAAACACCGATTCGACCTTCTAGGTCCACCGTTTCAATCCGATCGGTCCTTCGGTTCCATCAAATTCCAAAGGTTTGCAGGCAGTGAATTATTTGTAGGTGCATCCTACACGATTTCTTGTGCCGTTAGCTGCATTGCTAGATTCGGAGTTATTGTTGGTATGTAGCGCAGCCTGTACTGCGGCTATGTTTGCAGCAAGAAAGGTTCGAAATTCCTCTTCGCTCATATTCATGGTTTGTCGAGTAGTCGGTGCCATTTCCTTAAATAGTCAAATGAAACAAGTTAATCATACAGAATATTAAGAGTAGTTGATAATGTTAAAAACGAACATATATTTCATAGCATTATTCCTTAAGAAAGACAAGCTTTTAGTTGCAATTATTCTATTTACAAGTGATATTCGTTCAAATAATAAAAGGTGAAGACAAAAGACAGATTCGACGAATTGAAGACGCAAACGACCAAAAAGCTCAAAAGTACAAAAGACAATCAAAGAGGTTCCAATTATTGATAAGAAACGTCTCGAAATTACAAGAGTACAAGATTCAAAACGCAAAGTACAAAATATAAAATTGTACGCAAGGACGTTCGAAAATTCGGAACCGGGACCGGAGTCAACTCTCAACGCTCGACGCAATGGACTAAAAATTACAAGTCAACTATGCACATAAATATAATATAATATTTAAATAATTCTTATAATTATTTAATATATTATATTATTTATAAAACGTCGGCACAAGGAAACAAGCAACATGTTAGCTCTCCCAGCTGGCCATGCGATCGCATGGCCAGGAAGAAGGAAGTCCATGCGATCGCATGGCATGAAAAGTCAGGCCACACCTCCTAGAAAAATCGAGCTTTGGTAACCAAAAAAATAATCTTTTTCTCTCTTCTCTCATATATACGTAAAATATATATATATAATTTATATTTTAATTTTAATTTTAATTTTAATCCTAATAATAAGGGTATGTTAGCGAATGTTGTAAGGGTGTAAGTCGAAATTCTGTCCGTGTAACGCTACGCTATTTTTAATCATTGTAAGTTATGTTCAACCTTTTTACATTAATGTCTCGTAGCTAAGTTATTATTATGCTTATTTAAAACGAAGTAATCATGATGTTGGGCTAATTACTAAAATTGGGTAATTGGGCTTTGTACCATAATTGGGGTTTGGACAAAAGAACGACACTTGTGGAAATTAGACTATGGGCTATTAATGGGCTTTATATTTGTTTAACTAAATGAAAGTTTGTTAATGTTAATATAAAGATTTACAATTGGGCGTCCCTATAAATTACCATATACACTCAATCGGACACGATGGGCGGGGTATTTATATGTACGAATAATCGTTCATTTAACCGGACACGGGAATGGATTAATAGCCACTAGTTAAAACAGGGGTGAAATTACATTCAAGGGTAATTGGTGTAATTGTTAACAAAGTAGTAAAACCTTGGTTTACACGCAGTCGATAACCTGGTGTATTCATTAAACAAAGTATTAAAACCTTGTTACAATTCGAATCCCCAATTAGTTGGAATATTTAACTTCGGGTATAAGAATAATTTGACGAGGGCACTCGCACTTTATATTTATGACTGATGGACTGTTATGGACAAAAACCAGACGGACATATTAAATAATCCAGGACAAAGGACAATTAACCCATGGGCATAAAACTAAAATCAACACGTCAAACATCATGATTACGGAAGTTTAAATAAGCATAATTCTTTTATTTCATATTTAATTTCCTTTATTTTATATTTAATTGCACTTTTAATTATTGTACTTTTTAATTATCGCAATTTTATTTTATCGCACTTTTATTGCAATTTCATTATCGTTATTTACTTTACGCTTTAATTTAAAGTCTTTTATTTATTTAATAGTTTACATTAGGTTTTAACTGCGACTAAAGTTTTAAAATCGACAAACCGGTCATTAAACGATAAAAACCCCCCTTTATAATAATAATATTACTTATATATATGTTTGTATTTTTATAAAAGTAAACTAATATAGCGTTGAGCTTTGTTTAAAGATTTCCCTGTGGAATGAACCGGACTTACTAAAAACTACACTACTGTACGATTAGGTACACTGCCTATAAGTGTTGTAGCAAGGTTTAAGTATATCCATTCTATAAATAAATAAATATCTTGTGTAAAATTGTATCGTATTTAATAGTATTTCCTGCTAAAATTTAATAGTATTTTATACCCCTTAGCTTTGACATCAAGTATTTTTGGCGCCGCTGCCGGGGAAATCATTCTAGCTTAAAAGCCGGAAGCACAATGCTAATATAGAAAAAAAAAAAAAAGATTTTTACTTTTAGTACGCTTTTGTAAAAATACGTTTTAAATATTCGAAAATATAAAAAGAAAAACAAAAATATAAATATTTTTAGGAGTTTGATAAATATTTATGTTTTATAAAGTTTCTTTATTTCCAATTTTTTTTTTTGTTTGTAAAAATATAAGTTTTATTTAATTAATAAATATATTTTATATTTTACAGCAAAAACAGAAAAAAAAAAATGTAATTCGGCCCGAACACTGTAGCAGCCCAGCTTTTGGCCCGAAACCCTATCCCATGCGATCGCATGGCTGGGAAACTGAGGACTCATGCGATCACATGAGCCCTGCTGACACGCCAACTGTAGCCCTGATTCAGCATTAATTACGGGTATTATTTATTATTATTATTATAAAACCCTATTTAGTTTTATATTTAATATTAATTAAGTTTAGTTTTATTATTTAATTTATATATTTAGTTTATTTAGTTTAATTAAATTTTAAAATTAATATTTTAATAAAATAAATAATATAAAAATAATATTTTTTATACTTTTTACAATTTTTAGTATATTTTTATATTTTGTACTCTTTTAGCGTAACTTTTGTATTTTTAGCTCATATTTAGTTTTAATTCATAGTTTTTGCCATAATTATTTTTACTTCTAGATTTTTAGGCTTTGCCGTAAAATCCCTTAAGTGCTTTTTCTTTAGACTAAGATTTAGGTACTCTAGAATTTTACGACGCCTTTTTAAGTTTTAGTTTCTTTTTAAGATATTTCCATTTGGGATTTAGTTTTTCTTATAAGCTTTAATATTTTTAGACGACTTTTACTTATGTATCAATTATCATTCCAATTAGTAATTTCAATTTGCGATTATAATTTTAAGTTAGTTGTAGTAATAAGGTTAGGTTAGTCAAGTATTTTTAAGTTTTATAAGTTTCTTTTATTTTTCCGTCACCTTTTATTTTTCAACCATTTTTCTTTTTCGACCTTTTTCGACGAACTCTTTTTCTTTCTTATTTCTCGCTATTCTAGTTTTAGGACATAGATTTTTATTCTACTTCTTATCTAAATTTCTTAAAATTACGAAAATTTATTTTAAGTGGTTAAATTAATAGACATCAAAATTTTCTGGTTCGTAGTAATAGTTGGATTTGTACGTGGACCAGGTTATTGGAGCCAAACAGTCCTCAATTATATTGAGACCAAACGAATCCTGCCCCTCTGCTGCATCTTTTGGCTATTCGAAACGTGGGCAAAATCAGAAAAGTCTATTAATTGGATAACTTATTATAATTTTTCTTTCCTTTTTAAAACTAATAGGATATTCAGTGAATGCACCGAGCAAGACGTTCACCACCTTTTGTACGTTCACCACCTGTAACTAGATCAAGACATTTAGCAAATATAACCGCCGTTGATTTTTCTTTAGAATCGTCATCCAGTCAACCAAGTACTTCAGTTCAAATTTCCGATAATCCATTTTTTGAACCCAACCTCACAATTGAGAATCCGGAGAATATTCAGGAACGGTTCATAGATCCTGAACCATTAAACTTTCCTCCGGAACCACCAATCATTCAAACAGAGATTGTTGAGGAACGAACCATTAAATCAGAATCGTCTAGTGATACCGATTCAACAAATTCAATTATGGAGAATCTGAAACCTTTAAGTATGGAAGACCGAATGAGAGCTAAACGCACTGGCCAAGGTCACGCAATTACTCATCCAGACATTAATGCGCCAGATTATGAAATCAAAGGACAAATTCTACACATGGTGACTAATCAATGCCAATTTAGTGGTGCGCCGAAGGAAGATCCAAATGAACATCTACGTACCTTTAATAGGATCTGCACACTATTTAAAATACGAGAAGTAGAGGATGAACAGATATATCTCATGTTATTTCCCTGGACTTTAAAGGGAGAAGCCAAAGATTGGTTGGAATCGTTACCTGAAGGGGCGATTGATACATGGGATGTTTTAGTTGACAAATTTCTTAAACAATTCTTTCCTGCATCTAAAGCCGTAAGACTTCAAGCAGAAATTGTTACGTTTACACAGAAACCAAATGAAACTCTATATGAGGCATGGACAAGATATGGAAAATTGTTAAGAGGATGTCCGCAACATGGTTTAGACACCTGTCAAATAGTACAAATATTCTACCAAGGATGCGACATCACTACAAGGAAAGACATAGATATAGCAGCTGGTGGTTCTATTATGAAGAAAACCGAAACTGATGCTTACAAAATTATTGATAACACTGCTTCCCACTCACATGAGTGGCACCAAGAAAAAGATATCATTAGATCATCTAAAGCAGCTAGAGCCGATTCTAGCTGATAATGCTAAAAACGAACATATATTTCATAGCATTATTCCTCAAGAAAGACAAGCTTTTAGTTGCAATTGTTCTATTTACAAGTGATATTCGTTTAAATAATAAAAGGTGAAGACAAAAGACAGATTCGACGAATTGAAGACGCAAACGACCAAAAAGCTCAAAAGAACAAAAGACAATCAAAAAGGTTCCAATTATTGATAAGAAACGTCTCGAAATTACAGAAGTACAAGATTCAAAACGCAAAGTACAAGATATTAAATTGTACGCGAGGACGTTCGAAAATCCGGAACCGGGACTAGAGTCAACTCTTAACGCTCGACGCAACGGACTAAAAATTACAAGTTAACTATGTATATAAATATAATATAATATATAATTAATTATATTAATTATATATATATTATATATATATATTAAAAACCGTCGGCAGCAAGAAACTCCAAGGGTGTGAGCTGTAAATACATCTCCGCGACTCGCGGAGTTTTAAGGGCATTTTGCCGCGAGTCGCGGAGCCCCAATTTTCAACTCTGGCTATAAAGCCAACCGAATTCTGATCAAATTTCATATCTTATTTCATCTCTCTCTCAATATATACGTAATATATATATATATATTTATATTTTAATTTTAATTTTAATTATAATTCTAATAATAAGGGTATGTTAGCGAATGTTGTAAGGGTGTAAGTCGAAATTCTGTCCGTGTAACGCTACGCTATTTTTAATCATTGTAAGTTATGTTCAACCTTTTTACATTAATGTCTCGTAGCTAAGTTATTATTATGCTTATTTAAAACGAAGTAATCATGATGTTGGGCTAATTACTAAAATTGGGTAATTGGGCTTTGTACCATAATTGGGGTTTGCACAAAAGAACGACACTTGTGGAAATTAGACTATGGGCTATTAATGGGCTTTATATTTGTTTAACTAAATGAAAGTTTGTTAATGTTAATATAAAGATTTACAATTGGGCGTCCCTATAAATTACCATATACACTCAATCGGACACGATGGGCGGGGTATTTATATGTATGAATAATCGTTCATTTAACCGGACACGGGAATGAATTAATAGCCACTAGAATAATTAAAACAGGAGTGAAATTACATTCAAGGGTAATTGGTGTAATTGTTAACAAAGTAGTAAAACCTTGGTTTACACGCAGTCGATAACCTGGTGTATTCATTAAACAAAGTATTAAAACCTTATTACAATTCGAATCCCCAATTAGTTGGAATATTTAACTTCGGGTATAATAATAATTTGACAAGGACACTTGCAATTTATATTTATGACTGATGGACTGTTATGGACAAAAACCAGACGGACATATTGAATAATCCAGGACAAAGGACAATTAACCCATGGGCATAAAACTAAAATCAACACGTCAAACATCATGATTACGGAAGTTTAAATGAGCATAATTCTTTTATTTCATATTTAATTTCCTTTATTTTATATTTAATTGCACTTCTAATTATCGCACTTTTATTATTTGTTATTTAATCGCACTTTTAATTATCGTACTTTTTAATTATCGCAATTTTATTTTATCGCATTTTTATTATTTGCAATTTCATTATCGTTATTTACTTTACGCTTTAATTTAAGTCTTGTATTTATTTTATATTTTACATTAGGTTTTAACTGCGACTAAAGTCTTAAAATCGACAAACCGGTCATTAAACGGTAAAAACCCCCCTTTATAATAATAATATTACTTATATATATGTTTGTATTTTTATAAAAGTAAACTAATATAGCGTTGAGCTTTGTTTAAAGATTTCCCTGTGGAACGAACCGGACTTACTAAAAACTACACTACTGTACGATTAGGTACACTGCCTATAAGTGTTGTAGCAAGGTTTAAGTATATCCATTCTATAAATAAATAAATATCTTGTGTAAAATTGTATCGTATTTAATAGTATTTTCTGCTAAAATTAATAACTATTTTATATACACCTCGTTGCACATTACTAGCCATGACTTAGATTCCATTTCGGCAAAGATAGATGCTGTGGAGAGACGAATGGAAAAGATGACTAAGGATATTCACTCAATACGAATTAGTTGTGAGCAGTGTGGAGGACCACATTTGACAAAAGATTGTCTCAGTATTGAATTAACAATGGAACAAAGAGAGAATATTTCATACATAAACCAAAGGCCTGGAAATAATTATCAGAATAATTATCAACCGCCAAGACCGATTTACAATCAAAACCAGAATTATAACCGAAATATTCCATACAACAACCAACAAGGTCCTAGCAATCAACAAGTATCCAATAATACTTACAACCAGCAAAGACCTAATTTTCAAAACAAACCACCACAACAAACCGATGATAAAAAGCCGAATTTAGAAGATATGATGACGAAGCTAGTTGAAACTCAAACGCAGTTTTTCACATATCAGAAACAAACCAATGAACAAAATGCTCAAGCATTTAGAAATCAACAAGCTTCTATTCAAAATCTGGAACAAGAAGTAAGTAACCTAGCAAGGTTAATAGGTGAAAGAAAACCGGGAAGTCTACCTAGCGATACAAATGCTAACCCCCGAAATGAAACAGCTAAAGCTATTACCACAAGAAGTGGTACAACACTTAAACCACCTGAAATACCTGTAACTTCTGATGAAACCATTCCTACTCCACAAGAACCACAACCTGATCAAGATAAGGAAAAAGAACCGGTAGTTGAAAAGATTAATGAAGATAACAAAGTTAAGGATAAACCTTATGTTAAACCATACCAACCACCACTTCCTTACCCGAGTAAAATGAAGAAAGAGAAACTTGAAGCCGAGCAATCCAAATTCTTGGATATGTTTAAACAGATAAATGTAAATCTTCCTTTCATTGATGTGATTTCAGGAATGCCTAGATATGCTAAATTCTTGAAAGATCTAATCTCAAATAGAAAGAAAATGGAAGAACTCTCGGCTGTTACCATGAATGCTAATTGTTCAGCAGTGCTGTTGAATAAGATACCAGAAAAACTATCTGATCCAGGAAGTTTCACAATTCCATGTTTTCTGGGTAGTCTTAGTTCAATAGAAGCATTGGCAGACTTAGGTGCTAGTATAAATCTAATGCCGTATTCACTATACGCTAAACTAGACCTTGGAGAATTGAAACCAACAAGAATAAGCATACAACTAGCCGATAGATCAATAAAATATCCTAAAGGAATAATGGAGAACATGCTAGTTAAAGTTGGTACTTTAGTATTTCCAGTAGATTTTGTTGTTCTGGACATGGAAGAAGATTCTCAAGTTCCTCTCATATTAGGAAGACCATTCTTAAACACGGCTAAAGCAATGATAGACGTGTTCAGTAAGAAACTGACCCTAAGTATAGAGGATGAGAGTGTTACCTTTTCAGTTGATAGAGCAATGCAACAACCACAATCTGCAGATGATACATGTTATTATATTCAAACTATAGATGCACATGCAGAATTATTAGAAGAATTTCCAGAATTACAAGGAACAGGAGAATGTTCTTTAGGAGAAGGTAATGAACCAATTGATGAAGCTGAAATGTTAGCTACACTTATAGCTAATGGATATGAACCAACAACAGAAGAAATTCAAATGCTAAAAGAAGAAGACAGATATCGATATAAATCATCGATAGAAGAACCTCCGAAATTAGAGTTAAAGCCACTTCCAAACCATTTGGAATACGCTTATTTACATGGTGAATCTGAATTACCTGTAATAATATCGTCTTCTCTTACTGAAAATGAGAAATCACAACTCATTTCTGTGTTGAAAGCTCATAAACCAGCCATTGCATGGAAGATTCATGATATTAAAGGAATAAGTCCTTCGTATTGCACACATAAAATCCTTATGGAAGAAGGTCATAAAACGTATGTGCAACGCCAACGAAGACTAAATCCTAATATGCAAGATGTAGTTAAGAAAGAGATTATTAAACTGCTAGATGCAGGTTTGATATATCCAATCTCTGATAGCCCATGGGTAAGCCCAGTTCAATGCGTGCCTAAGAAGGGTGGCATGACTGTCATTACAAATGAGAAAAATGAGCTTATTCCTACTAGGACTGTAACAGGATGGCGTGTATGTATTGATTATAGAAAATTAAATGACGCCACCATAAAAGATCACTTTCCCTTACCTTTCATAGATCAAATGTTGGAAAGATTAGCCGGAAATAGTTACTATTGTTTTCTAGATGGATTTTCCGGATATTTTCAAATTCCAATAGCACCCGAAGATCAAGAGAAAACCACATTCACGTGCCCTTATGGTACGTTTGCTTACAAACGCATGCCATTTGGACTTTGTAACGCCCCTGCAACCTTTCAAAGGTGTATGATGGCGATTTTTCACGACATGATAGAAGAATGCATGGAAGTATTCATGGATGACTTTTCAGTCTTCGGTGATACATTTAAATCATGTCTAGTTAATCTGGAACGAATGCTAATTAGATGCGAAAAATCAAATCTAGTACTTAATTGGGAGAAATGCCATTTCATGGTTAAAGAAGGCATCGTTCTTGGACATAATATTTCAAAAGAAGGAATTGAAGTGGATAGAGCTAAAGTAGATGTAATTGCTAAACTTCCACATCCCACCAATGTTAGAGGAGTTAGGAGTTTTCTAGGACATGCCGGTTTTTACCGACGTTTCATAAAAGATTTTTCTAAAATTGCCACTCCTATGAATAAACTCCTAGAAAAGGATGCGCCATTCATCTTTTCAGATGAGTGTATCAAATCTTTTAATATTCTTAAAGAGAAACTCACTAATGCGCCAATCATGATAACACCAAATTGGAATCTACCATTTGAACTCATGTGCGATGCAAGTGATTTTGCAATGGGAGCCATTTTAGGACAAAGGATTGAAAAACGATTTCAACCTATATATTATGCTAGTAAGACATTACAAGGAGCACAAACGAACTATACAACTACTGAAAAAGAACTCCTTGCTATTGTCTTTGCTTTTGACAAATTTCGATCATATCTCGTTCTAGCAAAAACGGTGGTCTATACCGACCATTCTGCTCTTAGATACCTATTTTCAAAACAAGATGCTAAACCAAGATTAATCCGTTGGATCTTACTCTTACAAGAGTTTGATATTGAAATCCGTGATAAAAGAGGAGCAGAAAATCTCGCCGCTGATCATCTTTTTCGTCTTGAAAATCCGGAATTAGAAGTTCTGAATGAATCGGCCATAAAAGACAACTTTCCTGATGAATATCTATTGAAGATAGATTATAAAGAAATCCCATGGTTTGCAGACTATGCAAACTACTTAGTTTGTGGATTCCTTGAAAAAGGATTATCGTACCAAAGACGAAAGAAATTCTTCAGTGATATAAAACACTATTTCTGGGAAGATCCACATCTGTTTAAAAGTTGTCCCGATGGAATAATACGCCGATGTGTATTTGGAGATGAAGCTAGTAAAATTTTAAACCATTGTCACACAGGACCAACAGGAGGGCATTATGGGCCTCAACTAACAGCAAGAAAAGTTTATGAAGCTGGATTCTATTGGCCTACAATTTACAAAGACGCACACCTTCTTTGCAAATCCTGTGATGCATGTCAAAGGGCCGGAAAAATAAGTCAACGTGATGAAATGCCACAAAATGTCATCCAAGTATGTGAAGTATTTGACATTTGGGGTATTGACTTTATGGGTCCATTTCCAAAATCTCATAATAATCTATATATACTCGTAGCCATTGATTATGTATCTAAATGGGCGGAAGCACAAGCTCTCCCAACTAACGATGCACGAGTTGTAGTCAACTTTTTAAAACGTCTTTTTGCAAGGTTTGGAACACCGAAAGCTTTAATAAGTGATCGGGGAACTCATTTTTGTAATAATCAACTTGAGAAAGTTCTTAAAAGATATGGAGTAACTCATAAAATCTCCACCGCATATCATCCACAAACAAGTGGACAAGTTGAAAATACAAACCGAGCTTTAAAACGTATTCTAGAGAAAACCGTAGGATCAAATCCGAAGGAATGGTCCATTAAATTGGAGGATGCACTCTGGGCTTTTAGAACAGCCTACAAAACTCCAATTGGAACCACACCTTTTAGACTTGTGTATGGAAAAGCATGTCATCTTCCAGTAGAAATTGAACACAAAGCATTTTGGGCTTTGAAGACATGTAATCTTGATTTACATGAAGCCGGACGTCTACGATTAAGTCAACTAAACGAATTAGAAGAATTAAGACATGAAGCATACGATAATTCGTTAATCTATAAAGAAAGAACGAAGAAATGGCATGATAAAAGAATCAGAAGTTCAAAAGAATTTAAAGAAGGAGACAGAGTTCTTCTTTTCAATTCACGATTCAAGCTATTTCCTGGAAAATTGAAATCAAGATGGTCTGGACCATTCATAGTCAAAAGAGTTTTCCCATACGGAACGATAGAATTGATAAATTCAAATGGGAATGAATTTAAAGTTAATGGTCACAGAGTTAAACATTACATACATAGTCCGATGGAAGTCGACAACGAAGTTAATAACAATTTCGACACCACAGCTAACTAAGTGTGGGGAGAATCAAGTCTTTAAAGGATAATATGTATTTCTGTTAGAGTTAGATTGTCTGTTTTGGTGTAGTTCTCGAAAATGGAACACGTATGGTCTTTCCCTAGCAGACCCTAAAGAACTAGTCTTCTCCCCCCATTCTGAATTTTTATTTTTTTTTAGGTTTTTACAAAATGAAGACTGCCTGTGAATTAAACCATGGTCTAATGCTACACGCTTTGATCACTAAAAGAAATAATGACATACTACCGAGTGAATTAGTATCAGTAATCAGAGAAAGAATGGACGGAGTTAGAAAAGGATCCAGATGCGAAGATAATAAGTTACAATTTGGTAAAGGAAAATCAAAATCCGCAGCGAAAAGAAGAGCACGACACCTAGAACGATGTCACAAATGCGGAAAATGGTCACATGGAGGTAAATGTTCAAATAATCAAACCTATTCAAATACCGAATTTGTTACTTTATGCAGAGACGGACCGTTCATATGTTTAGAAGAAAAGACAATGAATGCTCGAGGTTACGCCTATGCAGCCATGGAAAACCAATTAAACCGACTATCTTATGAATATAATAGATCATATAACTAAGAAATCTATTTCACAGGTATGTCTGTATAGTTTTTATTTTTATTTTTAACCTTTTGATAATAAACGCTAATTTGTTCGCTAAAAAGTATTAAATTGGTATTAAATAAAATTAGGTTTGGCGACCGAAATTATTGATATCATTCAAAAATTTATTACATCACTGCGAAATTTAACGTTTATTCTTAAGGTATAAATATCTTTAATCAATCAACTCAAAATATTTCAAAAATTCGTCATGAGTTAAATTAGGTCTTGGAACCGAAATTACTTTACCGAAAAGAGGGGCGCATATTTTTGATAATATTTGATTGATTAAAGTGGGATAAAAAGACAAAAAGATTTTTAATTTATTTTTTTTTACCATGTTTTTAAAATTAATATTTAAATCTTAAATTAATATTGTAAACTTTGTAAAAACAATATTTTTAAAATTGTAAATATTTGAAAAATTAATATAAGTTTGGTATGAATTTATAATATGAATTTTTAAATTAAGTTTGGTGTGAATTTTTAATTTTTAAAATATGAATTTTTAATTTTATGCATTTCAAATTTTAAGTTTGGTGTGATTATTTTTTTTTATTAATTTTGAATTTTATATTTAAGTTGTGTGAATTTAAAAACAAAAATTTACTTTATCTCATTAAGTTAAGAATATGATTTTTAAAATTCGTCGTAAGTTGAAGACTAGGTCTTTGAACCGAAATTGCTTTACCCAAGGGAGGGACGAGAACTTTTATTATCATTACTTTTAATCTTATTAATTTAAAGTATGCCAAAAACATTTAAAAAAAACCCAAAAATCTTAGCTTTTAAAACAATCGCTACAAAAAGACAAATTTTAAAATTTTGTCGAAGGACGGACTAGGACATCGATCCGAAACGACCTCGTCCTAAATAACAAGGGAAACAAAATTTTAAAATTAATTACTAAATTGTTTTAATAAGTTAAAGATTATATAAAAAAAAATAAAAAAAAAAAATAAAAAATACCAAACTCCGCGAGTCGCGGAGTTTGGAGGGTAAATCCCCGCGACTCGCGGAGGGACCAAAACCCAGAAAAAAAATAAAAATAGCTGAACGATCAGTATAATCCACAAAACAAAAACACCCGAATTCTGCTGCGAAAACCCACGAAAATACACCCAAAAACACCCCAAAAATCTCAATTTTTAACCGTTAATCACCAAATTTTTTGCTAAAATCATGTTGAGAAGGATGATATCTAAGAATTACTCAAGAAAAACGGTAAATTTCTACACCTAAACACCATTTAATTCAAATTTTAGTGTTCTTGAGCTATTTTTTCCCCAATTTGATTTTGATGCTTTTTAGTGTAATTAGACTTAAATTGTTTATGTATTATGCTTGTATAACCTAGATTGATGTTGTTTAACATGATTAGAAGCCTTAAACTTCAATTTTTGAATAATCTAGGGTTTGTGTTCTTGAGCAAATTTGGGGCTTTTTGATATAAACAGGTTATGGCCGATTTTTGTCATGAATTGTTGCTAAATTGAGTAGTGTAACATGTCTAGGTAGTTAAATGATCCAAACTTTGAGCCTAAACATGATTTTGAGAATTAAAGTGGACTTTTTCAAGTCCAAAATTCATGAACTTGATTTTTGAAAGATAATGCCATTTGAGACTTGTTTAATTGCTAGTAATGATTATTTTGACATGTTATTTGAGTTGAATGCTTATGAACTTGGCGAACATTTTCGTATATGCTTATTTGAAAAAGTGTAGATTTGATAAAAATGTGAAAATAAGCTTAAGTTTGATATAAATTGATAATGTCATTGTAATTATTTTGATTGATGATTTTGCTGACACTAATGCATATTTGGATGCACAAAATTTGTGTTTGATGTGTTTTGCAGAATGAAAGGGGTGAATCTTCATCCCAAGCCCGCCATGCTCCTGCTGAGAATTTGGAACAACAGGAGGTAGATAACTACTACAAGCAGGATGTACCTCATCCAGTCATGACCTTTTCCGATATGCATTTGGAAGAATTGCACCCGAACCTGAGATTTGACAGACTTTGGATAGATTATCCAAAATATCAACGGGGTTTGCATACTCTTCATTCCAAGGTTGTTGAGGTACCGAGGGTCATAGAATGGGGACCCTTAGAAGCTGTAGAATTGGCCGGGCCAATTAGGGAATTACTGGTACAGAGGTATGGTAATTCTTCTTTTAATGACTGGATATGTTTATTCACCATACGCAGACCTGTATATAAAGTATGGTGTGAAGAGTTGTTATGTAGTATAGAGTTGAATGATCGGGTAGCTAGTTTAACCGATCGTTCTTTTATTAGATTTTTGTTAGGCGGTTCGATGCGCCACATGTCTTTACTGGACATGGCTCAGGCTTTACGTATATATACGCCTGAGGAATTAGCGTCTGCCGATTGTAGAGGATTGATACTAAACGGTAGAAAGATAGATGAGAATTTTGATACACACGGTGTGTGGAGTCAAATGACAAGCCATCACCGTTTCAAAGGGGGAAACTACTCTTATTTGGATATAGATAGAGCCGAATTAAGAGTGATACATAGGTTTTTAGCCAATTCGATTACACAAAGGGGTAAGAACAAAGAAAAGGTAAATGAACAAGATTTGTTTTACCATATGTGTATTCGAGACCCACACAGCGCTGTAAGTATACCATATTGTGTGGGTTATTATTTATCAGCTATGGTTCGGGGGATGCGTCCACATAGCATAATAGGAGGTGGTATTTTTATTACTTTGATTGGTGAATATCTCGGTGTGGATATAAGTCGGGGGGGGGATTATTAGTAGAAGAGCCGGAACCCCGCGACACTATAGGTTTAAATGTATACCATGGTGCGAAAGTTTTGAAGCGGCGAAATAACGCCGCAGTACGATACAATGGTAGACATCCACAGGTAGAGAGAAACCAGCAGCAAGGTAATGTAGGAGGGGGGAATGAGATGCAAGAAATGCATAGGTTTATAGCTTCTCAGGAATACGAAAATGCTAGACAGAGAGCATTTGAAGATTGGCAAGTTCATCAGAACCAGATCATAGCGCATTGCCAACATATAGGTAGAAACTATATTCCTACACCGAAACCCGTCTTCCCTCCTTGGTCGATAGAGATGCAGCCACCATATCCTACGTATGACCCTGCCGAAGCATTCTATAGCACTTATGGTTATGCGTGGAACCCCTATTGGTACCAATATCATCCTTAGTTTACTTATTTTTTTTATTTTGTAATTTGTAATTATTGATGCATTTAATATTTTTGTTAATATTGTAATCATTTTTATAATTATCTAACTTTTATTCTTAGATTTTAATAATTTTTGAATGTGGGGTAATATACCAAACTTCAAAAATATGTATATATGTTTGCAGTTTATCTTATGTACACAACAGGGTAAAACAACGCATTTTCAAAGACTGGCATTAAGTTCAGCAAAAGCAACTAATTTTGACGACAAGATGCAAAATATATGTGAAATAACAACAAGACGGAATGAACAAATGATGTGCACCATTTATCATTCAGCAAACAAACGCCAATATATTTGGAAACTTTGGTAAAAATTTAATCATTTTCACACAAATCACCCTCAATAATTTAAATTGTTACTGATTTCTTGCAAATGAGGGCATTGCAAGATCTTAAGTGTGGGAAGGGGTTAAATTCTTTCGGATTTTAAAATTTTTTACTTTATACACTTGGTTACCATTAAAAATACTAGTAAAGCAGTAGTTGTATTAGAATCTAGTGCTCTCTGATAAAAAAGAACAGCCCTAGTCTTATATACTGACTACCCAATTCTAGTAAAAAAATTTCAATTAAATGAATTCAAATCATGTTTATACATATTTATGAACGATAAAACTAGGTTTTAACACCGAAATTATTGTTACCTCGGAAAGGACATAAATTGAGAAACAAACTAAAATGTTAAAATTCATTTAAAATGGAATAGAGGACGATAAAAAGGAAAATAAAAGCCAAGTGTGGGAAAATTTACCAAATTATTTTAAACATATGTCACATATATCTGTAACAAATAACTGAAAATACTTTTGCTTTGGACTAAACTAAACTGTTTTACCCAATGAAAGAAAAGAAGAGATGGATCAACACGATGAATCAATTCCATCATTAAAAGGAAGTAAAGTCTTCCGAAAAAGAAACGCGCTTCTTGATTTAGGTCATGAAGTTGTCGTCCAGACCAGCTGTAGGTTTACGAAAAATCTAGAAAAGTCATCTCTAAAATCAGCAGGAAATCCACGGACCTCAGCATTAAACAGGGTCGCCAAGTGGTCAGATTTATCCTAACCATGAGAAGGATTTATCTCGTACAATGGGGGGGCACCATGCAAATTAGCTGGATAAGACTAATGAATCAGATCCCCAGAAAGGATAATCTCCTTAAAGATTAAAAATCAGCTTTTAAGACTGATATTACTCAATCCTAGAGATTGACCTTAAAGATTGAGAATTACAAACTCATGGAATTCGATGATATCTAAACTCGAGCTTAAACGAGAAAACATTTTGATCAAAATTACAAACCGATTTGTTTTCTGAAAACCCTATTTTTAATGCGTTCATTACCATTGAACGTAAAATCCTAGGAATTCACCTGGAATTCATTAGGTCACCTGAACTAAATCGGGTGTCAACCGTAAGAACGGTGGTTGCATAGCATGGTCAAAGACAGGACCTTGTGCCAGACCGAAAAATTATAAGGGTGAGCTTTACTATTGCTCCTACCAAGGATAGTAATTGCGTCCGACACGTTATAGACCATAATCAAAAGCATGTCACGGGACATTGCCTTAACAGTTGCTTGTTCAACGCTTTCCTTTACAACCGGACGGTAGTTTGCCGAAAGGTAATATACGGAACAAGTAAACTGGACGTGTTGCTTTCCAAATACAAGGTTAGCAAGTGGGTGACACAAAACCGCAAGTTTTGAGCTAAAATTTTCAAATCTGAAACCCACCAAACCCACAAAAATATTTTGCAAACACCGGTAAAGGGTTATTCCGGAAAACTTATCTAGGGTAAAAACTAGATTTAATTTTCAAAAGATCAAATGTTTTCATAAAGATCCAATTTCCTTAATGGATATAAATTTTTATAGTCATGTGGGACTGTAAACCATATCGTTACTACCATAGTTTATACCGCCGTATAGAAATCACTGATGTACAAAGTGTGAAGAATAAAGAAGTGATTCTAGTATTTCAAGACAATATTGCTTGAGGACAAGCAACGCTCAAGTGTGGGAATATTTGATAATGCTAAAAACGAACATATATTTCATAGCATTATTCCTCAAGAAAGACAAGCTTTTAGTTGCAATTGTTCTATTTACAAGTGATATTCGTTTAAATAATAAAAGGTGAAGACAAAAGACAGATTCGACGAATTGAAGACGCAAACGACCAAAAAGCTCAAAAGAACAAAAGACAATCAAAAAGGTTCCAATTATTGATAAGAAACGTCTCGAAATTACAGAAGTACAAGATTCAAAACGCAAAGTACAACATATTAAATTGTACGCGAGGACGTTCGAAAATCCGGAACCGGGACTAGAGTCAACTCTTAACGCTCGACGCAACGGACTAAAAATTACAAGTTAACTATGTATATAAATATAATATAATATATAATTAATTATATTAATTATATATATATTATATATATATATTAAAAACCGTCGGCAGCAAGAAACTCCAAGGGTGTGAGCTGTAAATACATCTCCGCGACTCGCGGAGTTTTAAGGGCATTTTTCCGCGAGTCGCGGAGCCCCAATTTTCAACTCTGGCTATAAAGCCAACCGAATTCTGATCAAATTTCATATCTTATTTCATCTCTCTCTCAATATATACGTAATATATATATATATATTTATATTTTAATTTTAATTTTAATTATAATTCTAATAATAAGGGTATGTTAGCGAATGTTGTAAGGGTGTAAGTCGAAATTCTGTCCGTGTAACGCTACGCTATTTTTAATCATTGTAAGTTATGTTCAACCTTTTTACATTAATGTCTCGTAGCTAAGTTATTATTATGCTTATTTAAAACGAAGTAATCATGATGTTGGGCTAATTACTAAAATTGGGTAATTGGGCTTTGTACCATAATTGGGGTTTGGACAAAAGAACGACACTTGTGGAAATTAGACTATGGGCTATTAATGGGCTTTATATTTGTTTAACTAAATGAAAGTTTGTTAATGTTAATATAAAGATTTACAATTGGGCGTCCCTATAAATTACCATATACACTCAATCGGACACGATGGGCGGGGTATTTATATGTATGAATAATCGTTCATTTAACCGGACACGGGAATGAATTAATAGCCACTAGAATAATTAAAACAGGAGTGAAATTACATTCAAGGGTAATTGGTGTAATTGTTAACAAAGTAGTAAAACCTTGGTTTACACGCAGTCGATAACCTGGTGTATTCATTAAACAAAGTATTAAAACCTTGTTACAATTCGAATCCCCAATTAGTTGGAATATTTAACTTCGGGTATAATAATAATTTGACAAGGACACTTGCAATTTATATTTATGACTGATGGACTGTTATGGACAAAAACCAGACGGACATATTGAATAATCCAGGACAAAGGACAATTAACCCATGGGCATAAAACTAAAATCAACACGTCAAACATCATGATTACGGAAGTTTAAATGAGCATAATTCTTTTATTTCATATTTAATTTCCTTTATTTTATATTTAATTGCACTTCTAATTATCGCACTTTTATTATTTGTTATTTAATCGCACTTTTAATTATCGTACTTTTTAATTATCGCAATTTTATTTTATCGCATTTTTATTATTTGCAATTTCATTATCGTTATTTACTTTACGCTTTAATTTAAGTCTTGTATTTATTTTATATTTTACATTAGGTTTTAACTGCGACTAAAGTCTTAAAATCGACAAACCGGTCATTAAACGGTAAAAACCCCCCTTTATAATAATAATATTACTTATATATATGTTTGTATTTTTATAAAAGTAAACTAATATAGCGTTGAGCTTTGTTTAAAGATTTCCCTGTGGAACGAACCGGACTTACTAAAAACTACACTACTGTACGATTAGGTACACTGCCTATAAGTGTTGTAGCAAGGTTTAAGTATATCCATTCTATAAATAAATAAATATCTTGTGTAAAATTGTATCGTATTTAATAGTATTTTCTGCTAAAATTAATAACTATTTTATATACACCTCGTTGCACATTACTAGCCATGACTTAGATTCCATTTCCGCAAAGATAGATGCTGTGGAGAGACGAATGGAAAAGATGACTAAGGATATTCACTCAATACGAATTAGTTGTGAGCAGTGTGGAGGACCACATTTGACAAAAGATTGTCTCAGTATTGAATTAACAATGGAACAAAGAGAGAATATTTCATACATAAACCAAAGGCCTGGAAATAATTATCAGAATAATTATCAACCGCCAAGACCGATTTACAATCAAAACCAGAATTATAACCGAAATATTCCATACAACAACCAACAAGGTCCTAGCAATCAACAAGTATCCAATAATACTTACAACCAGCAAAGACCGAATTTTCAAAACAAACCACCACAACAAACCGATGATAAAAAGCCGAATTTAGAAGATATGATGACGAAGCTAGTTGAAACTCAAACGCAGTTTTTCACATCTCAGAAACAAACCAATGAACAAAATGCTCAAGCATTTAGAAATCAACAAGCTTCTATTCAAAATCTGGAACAAGAAGTAAGTAACCTAGCAAGGTTAATAGGTGAAAGAAAACCGGGAAGTCTACCTAGTGATACAAACGCTAACCCCCGAAATGAAACAGCTAAAGCTATTACCACAAGAAGTGGTACAACACTTAAACCACTTGAAATACCTGTAACTTCTGATGAAACCATTCCTACTCCACAAGAACCACAACCTGATCAAGATAAGGAAAAAGAACCGGTAGTTGAAAAGATTAATGAAGATAACAAAGTTAAGGATAAACCTTATGTTAAACCATACCAACCACCACTTCCTTACCCGAGTAAAATGAAGAAAGAGAAACTTGAAGCCGAGCAATCCAAATTCTTGGATATGTTTAAACAGATAAATGTAAATCTTCCTTTCATTGATGTGATTTCAGGAATGCCTAGATATGCTAAATTCTTGAAAGATCTAATCTCAAATAGAAAGAAAATGGAAGAACTCTCGGCTGTTACCATGAATGCTAATTGTTCAGCAGTGCTGTTGAATAAGATACCAGAAAAACTATCTGATCCAGGAAGTTTCACAATTCCATGTTTTCTGGGTAGTCTTAGTTCAATAGAAGCATTGGCAGACTTAGGTGCTAGTATAAATCTAATGCCGTATTCACTATACGCTAAACTAGACCTTGGAGAATTGAAACCAACAAGAATAAGCATACAACTAGCCGATAGATCAATAAAATATCCTAAAGGAATAATGGAGAACATGCTAGTTAAAGTTGGTACTTTAGTATTTCCAGTAGATTTTGTTGTTCTGGACATGGAAGAAGATTCTCAAGTTCCTCTCATATTAGGAAGACCATTCTTAAACACGGCTAAAGCATTGATAGACGTGTTCAGTAAGAAACTGACCCTAAGTATAGAGGATGAGAGTGTTACCTTTTCAGTTGATAGAGCAATGCAACAACCACAATCTGCAGATGATACATGTTATTATATTCAAACTATAGATGCACATGCAGAATTATTAGAAGAATTTCCAGAATTACAAGGAACAGGAGAATGTTCTTTAGGAGAAGGTAATGAACCAATTGATGAAGCTGAAATGTTAGCTACACTTATAGCTAATGGATATGAACCAACAACAGAAGAAATTCAAATGCTAAAAGAAGAAGACAGATATCGATATAAATCATCGATAGAAGAACCTCCGAAATTAGAGTTAAAGCCACTTCCAAACCATTTGGAATACGCTTATTTACATGGTGAATCTGAATTACCTGTAATAATATCATCTTCTTTTACTGAAAATGAGAAATCACAACTCATTTCTGTGTTGAAAGCTCATAAACCAGCCATTGCATGGAAGATTCATGATATTAAAGGAATAAGTCCTTCGTATTGCACACATAAAATCCTTATGGAAGAAGGTCATAAAACGTATGTGCAACGCCAACGAAGACTAAATCCTAATATGCAAGATGTAGTTAAGAAAGAGATTATTAAACTGCTAGATGCAGGTTTAATTTATCCAATCTCTGATAGTCCATGGGTAAGCCCAGTTCAATGTGTGCCTAAGAAGGGTGGCATGACTGTCATTACAAATGAAAAAAATGAGCTTATTCCTACTAGGACTGTAACAGGATGGCGTGTGTGTATTGATTATAGAAAATTAAATGACGCCACCAGAAAAGATCACTTTCCCTTACCTTTCATAGATCAAATGTTGGAAAGATTAGCCGAAAATAGTTACTATTGTTTTCTAGATGGATTTTCCGGATATTTTCAAATTCCAATAGCACCCGAAGACCAAGAGAAAACCACATTCACGTGCCCTTATGGTACTTTTGCTTACAAACACATGCCATTTGGACTTTGTAACGCCCCTGCAACCTTTCAAAGGTGTATGATGGCGATTTTTCACGACATGATAGAAGAATGCATGGAAGTATTCATGGATGACTTTTCAGTCTTCGGTGATACATTTAAATCATGTCTAGTTAATCTGGAACGAATGCTAATTAGATGCGAAAAATCAAATCTAGTACTTAATTGGGAGAAATGCCATTTCATGGTTAAAGAAGGCATCGTTCTTGGACATAATATTTCAAAAGAAGGAATTGAAGTGGATAGAGCTAAAGTAGATGTAATTGCTAAACTTCCATATCCCACCAATGTTAGAGGAGTTAGGAGTTTTCTAGGACATGCCGGTTTTTACCGACGTTTCATAAAAGATTTTTCTAAAATTGCCACTCCTATGAATAAACTCCTAGAAAAGGATGCGCCATTCATCTTTTCAGATGAGTGTATCAAATCTTTTAATATTCTTAAAGAGAAACTCACTAATGCGCCAATCATGATAACACCAAATTGGAATCTACCATTTGAACTCATGTGCGATGCAAGTGATTTTGCAATGGGAGCCGTTTTAGGACAAAGGATTGAAAAACGATTTCAACCTATATATTATGCTAGTAAGACATTACAAGGAGCACAAACGAACTATACAACTATTGAAAAAGAACTCCTTGCTATTGTCTTTGCTTTTGACAAATTTCGATCATATCTCGTTCTAGCAAAAACGGTGGTCTATACCGACCATTCTGCTCTTAGATACCTATTTTCAAAACAAGATGCTAAACCAAGATTAATCCGTTGGATCTTACTCTTACAAGAGTTTGATATTGAAATCCGAGATAAAAGAGGAGCAGAAAATCTCGCCGCTGATCATCTTTCTCGTCTTGAAAATCCGGAATTAGAAGTTCTAAATGAATCGGCCATACAAGACAACTTTCCTGATGAATATCTATTGAAGATAGATTATAAAGAAATCCCATGGTTTGCAGACTATGCAAATTATTTAGTATGTGGATTCCTTGAAAAAGGATTATCGTACCAAAGACGAAAGAAATTCTTCAGTGATATAAAACACTATTTCTGGGAAGATCCACATCTGTTTAAAAGTTGTCCCGATGGAATAATACGCCGATGTGTATTTGGAGATGAAGCTAGTAAAATATTAAACCATTGTCACACAGGACCAACAGGAGGGCATTATGGGCCTCAACTAACAGCAAGAAAAGTTTATGATGCTGGATTCTATTGGCTTACAATTTACAAAGACGCACACCTTCTTTGCAAATCCTGTGATGCTTGTCAAAGGGCCGGAAAAATAAGTCAACGTGATGAAATGCCACAAAATGTCATCCAAGTATGTGAAGTATTTGACATTTGGGGTATTGACTTTATGGGTCCATTTCCAAAATCTCATAATAATCTATATATACTCGTAGCCATTGATTATGTATCTAAATGGGCGGAAGCACAAGCTCTCCCAACTAACGATGCACGAGTCGTAGTCAACTTTTTAAAACGTCTTTTTGCAAGGTTTGGAACACCGAAAGCTTTAATAAGTGATCGGGGTACTCATTTCTGTAATAATCAACTTGAGAAAGTTCTTAAAAGATATGGAGTAACTCATAAAATCTCCACCGCATATCATCCACAAATAAGTGGACAAGTTGAAAATACCAACCGAGCTTTAAAACGTATTCTAGAGAAAACCGTAGGATCAAATCCAAAGGAATGGTCCATTAAATTGGAGGATGCACTCTGGGCTTTTAGAACAGCCTACAAAACTCCAATTGGAACCACACCTTTTAGACTTGTTTATGGAAAAGCATGTCATCTTCCAGTAGAAATTGAACACAAAGCATTTTGGGCTTTGAAAACATGTAATCTTGATTTACATGAAGCCGGACGTCTACGATTAAGTCAACTAAACGAATTAGAAGAATTAAGACATGAAGCATACGAAAATTCGTTAATCTATAAAGAAAGAACGAAGAAATGGCATGATAAAAGAATCAGAAGTTCAAAAGAATTTAAAGAAGGAGACAGAGTTCTTCTTTTCAATTCACGATTCAAGCTATTTCTTGGAAAATTGAAATCAAGATGGTCTGGACCATTCATAGTCAAAAGAGTTTTCCCATACGGAACGATAGAATTAATAAATTCAAATGGGATTGAATTTAAAGTTAATGGTCACAGAGTTAAACATTACATACATGGTCCGATGGAAGTCGACAACGAAGTTAATCACAATTTCGACACCACAGCTAACTAAGTGTGGGGAGAATCAAGTCTTTAAAGGATAATATGTATTTCTGTTAGAGTTAGATTGTCTGTTTTCGTGTAGTTCTCGAAAATGGAACCCGAATGGTCTTTCCCTAGCAGACCCTAAAGAACTAGTCTTCTCCCCCCATTCTGAATTTTTATTTTTTTAGGTTTTTACAAAATGAAGACTGCCTGTGAACTAAACCATGTTCTAATGCTACACGCTTTGATCACTAAAAGAAATAATGACATACTACCGAGTGAACTAGTATCAGTAATCAGAGAAAGAATGGACGGAGTTAGAAAAGAATCCAGATGCGAAGATAATAAGTTACAATTTGGTAAAGGAAAATCAAAATCCGCAGCGAAAAGAAGAGCACGACACCTAGAAAGATGTCACAAATGCGGAAAATGGTCACATGGAGGTAAATGTTCAAATAATCAAACCTATTCAAATACCGAATTTGTTACTTTATGCAGAGACGGACCGTTCATATGTTTAGAAGAAAAGACACTGAATGCTCGAGGTTACGCCTATGTAGCCATGGAAAACCAATTAAACCGACTATCTTATGAATGGGATAGATCATATAACTAAGAAATGTATTTCACAGGTATGTCTGTACAGTTTTTATTTTTATTTTTATTTTTTAACCTTTTGATAATAAACGCTAATTTGTTCGCTAAAAAGTATTAAATTGGTATTGAATAAAATTAGGTTTGGCGACCGAAATTATTGATATCATTCAAAAATTTATTACATCACTGCGAAATTTAACGTTTATTCTTAAGGTATAAATATCTTTAATCAATCAACCCAAAATATTTCAAAAATTCATCATGAGTTAAATTAGGTCTTGGAACCGAAATTACTTTACCGAAAAGAGGGGCGCATATTTTTGATAATATTTGATTGATTAAAGTAGGATAAAAAGCCAAAAAGATTTTTAATTTTATTTTTACCATGTTTTTAAAATTAATATTTAAATCTTAAATTAATATTGTAAACTTTGTAAAAACAATATTTTTAAAAATGTAAATATTTGAAAATTTAATATAAGTTTGGTGTGAATTTATAATGTAAATTTTTAAAATTAAGTTTGGTGTGAATTTTTAATTTTTAAAATTAAGTTTGGTGTGAATTTTTAATTTTTTAAAATATGAATTTTTAATTTTATGCATTTCAAATTTTAAGTTTGGTGTGAATTTTTAATATTAATTTTGAATTTTATATTTATGTTGTGTGAATTTAAAAACAAAAATTTACTTTATCTCATTAAGTTAAAAATATGATTTTTAAAATTTTTCGTAAGTTGAAGACTAGGTCTTTGAACCGAAATTGCTTTACCCGAGGAAGGGACGAGAACTTTTATTATCATTATTTTTAATCTTATTGAATTAAAGTATGCCAAAAACATTAAAAAAACCCAAAAATCTTTACTTTCAAAAACCGCGCTTTGATTTGACAAATTTTAAAATTTTGTCGAGGGACAGATTAGGACAACGATCCGAAACGGCCTCGCTCCTAAAGGAAAACAAAATTTTTAAAATTTAATTAATTATAAGTTTTATAAAGCATAAGGTTTTATATTAAAAAAAAAAAAAAAAAAAAAAAAAGCTGAAAACACTGTAGCCGGCACCCCATGCGATCGCATGGGGTTTGCACTTGGAACCCATGCGATCGTATGGGGACCAAATGCTGGTCAGAAACAAATACAGCAGAGAGTCTGCTTCTACACCACAACACACACACATACCCGAAAATACTCCCAAATATTCACCAAATTTCACCAAAATTCACCGTAATTCGTCATTTTTCTTGCTCTAATCATGCCTAGATTCTCATTCTTCAGCAAATTGGTAAAAATTACACTCCTAAACTCTATAAATTCCTAGTTTTTGTGATAATTACCAATTTTTTTACCTAATGCAATTTTGTTAATTTCTAGTGTAATTGTTAAATTGTTAGTATTTTATGCATGTATAACCTAGATTGATGCTATTTAACATGATTTGAAGCCAAAAACTTCAAAATTTTTAGAAATCTAGGGTTTGTGTTCTTGAGCAATTTGGGGCTTTTTGATATAAACAGGTTATGGCCGATTTTTGTCATGAATTATTGCTAAATTGAGTAGTGTAACATGTTTAGATAGTTAAATGATCCAAACAATGATCCTAAACATGATTTTTGGAGATTAAAGTGGACTTTTTAAGTCCAAAATTCATGAACTTGATTAATGTGATATATTTGCCATTTGAGACTTGTTTAATTATTAATAATGAATATTTTGACATGTTATTTGAGTTAAATGCTTATGAATTTTGTATACATTTTCATATGTGCTTATTTGAAAAGTGTAGAATTGTGAAAAATTGTGAAAATGTGTATAAGTTTAATTTTGATTTAACATGTTATAGTGATTGTTTTAAGTTGTTATTTTGCTAACACTAATGCATATTTGGATGCACAATTTTTGTGTTTAATGTGTTTTACAGAGAGCCGATACTGGAGGTTCAGGAGCATCATCATCTAGACGACCAGCACCAGAACCAGAACCAGAAATGCAACACGAACAAGAACCACAACAGGAACAACAACAGCCTGATCAGCACATACCTTATTATGATCCAGTACAGTTTGTTGATGAATTCATAGTATTCCCAATGAGGCCGCCAGTAGAATTCCCAACGATTCCTGAGCACACTCTACATCCTAATCTGAGATTTGATAGAAGATGGAGAGATTACGAGACATATCAAAGGAACAAATTCAAATTGGTAACAAAAAATGTAGAGGTGCCAAGGGTAATTAATTGGGCCCCTTTGGAAACGGTCCATCTAGCTGACCGTGTTAGACAGCTTTTAGTTCAAAGGTATGGCAGTTCTTCTTTTACAGATTGGGAACGTCTTTTCACCATTCGTAGACCTGTATATAAGGAATGGTGTGTTGAGTTGATGAGTACTGTATCACTTGATACAAATATAGTTAGGATAGATGATAGAAGATTTCTTAGGTTTATCCTTGGCGGTAGGATGTACAGAATGTCCATGCTGGACATGGCTAGGGCCTTACAGATATATACTCCTGGTGAGTTGCTATTACCCGATTGTACAAACTTGATTCATTATGGTGAACGGGTAGATAGTAACTTTGACGCTGACGCCATTTGGAGGCGTATGTCACATTTTGATGTTTTTACACGAGCAGGAGGACACTCCTATACACATATTGACAGAGCCGAGCTTCGTATTATTCATAGATTTTTGGCCAACTCGATTACACAAAGAGGTCATAATAAAGAAAAAATTACCTTATATGATTTATTCTACCTAAAGTGTATTCGGGATCCTAGAAGCTTTGTCAATATCCCTTACTGTGTTGCTTTTTATTTATCTAAAATGGTAGAGGGAATGCAGGACGGGAGTATAATAGGAGGAGGTATTTTTGTTACTCTCATTGGAGAGTATTTAGGTGTTGATAGGAACCAAGGGGGTCCATTACAGATTTGTAGAGAACAGGTTGAGCCCTTAGGATTGAAAGTTTATGTGGGTGCTAAGGTATTGAAAAGTAGACGTAACCAGGCAGTACCCTATGAGGGATCTCATCCTCAGGTAGAGAGAGGCTCAGACGAGGAAATGGAGGAGGCGGAAGACATTAGGGATGTCTTTCGAGATGCTATTCTTGACGTCCACGTTCATATAGATGAGGAAGCAATGACGAACGCGGCAAGACATAGTATGTATGAGCAGTGGAACTCCGAGCGAGTATACGAGGATTATAGGCGACGCCAACACGATAGCTGGTTAGTTCATCAGCACCAAATCATGAGCCAGCTATCATATCAGGTACCAAATAACTATGTACCTACTCGACCTGCTCATTTTCCGCCACATAGCCCCGATATCCGACCACCCTTTAACCGGTATGACTATAACCAAGCCTATCAGAACACCTATAACCAACAATGGAACCCACCCGATGAGATGAACTGGAACCCCTATCCAGACTGATTTAGTTCCAATTGGTTATTTTTATGATTTTTATGTTTTTATCTTTTGACTTTTTCATGTTTAAACTTATGTTATTGGATAAATTTGTGTAATTTTTATTATTATTGTGTACTAATATTTCATATTTAGAATTTGAAAGTGGGATATTAAGTCCCATTTCAAATTGCCATGCATGATTATACTTGTATGTATGTATATTGTCGATTGTTCAAAACAGGGTAAAACCGCGTATTTTCAAAGACTGGCATTAAGTTCAACAAAAGCTACTAATTTTGACGACAAGATGACAAAAAAATGTGATGTCACAACAGACGGAATGAACAAATGATGTGCACCATCTATCATTCAGCAAACAAACGCCAATATATTTGGAAACTTTGGTAAAATTTAATCATTTTCACACAAATCACCCTCAATAATTTAAATTGTTACTGATTTCTTGCAAATGAGGGCATTGCAAGATCTTAAGTGTGGGAAGGGGTTAAATTCTTTCGGATTTTAAAAATTTTTACTTTATACACTTGGTAACCATTAAAAATACTAGTAACGTAGTAGTTGTATTAGAATCTAGTGCTCTCTGATAATAAAGAACAGCCCTAGTCTTATATACTGACTACCCAATTCTAGTAAAAATTTTCAAAATTTCCAATTAAATGAACTCAAAATCATGTTTATACATATTTATGAACGATAAAACTAGGTGTTAACACCGAAATTATTGTTACCTCGGAAAGGACATAAATTGAGAAACAAACCAAAATGTTGAAATTCATTTAAAATGGAATAGAGGACGATAAAAAAGGAAAATAAAAGCCAAGTGTGGGAAAATTTACCAAGTTATCTTAAACATATGTCACATATATCTGTAACAAATAACTGAAAATACTTTTGCTTTGGACTAAACTAAACTGTTTTACCCAATGAAAGAAAAGAAAAGATGGATCTACACGATGAATCAATTCCATCATTAAAAGGAAGTAAAGTCTTCCGAAAAAGACACGCGCTTCTTGATTTAGGTCAAGCAGTTGTCGTCCAGACCAGTTGTAGGTTGACGAAAAATCTAGAAAAGTCATCACTAAAATCAGCAGGAAATCCACGGACCTCAGCATTAAACAGGGTCGCCATGTGGTCAGATTTATCCTAACCATGAGAAGGATTTATCTTGTACAATGGGGGGGCACCATGCAAATTAGCTGGATAAGACTAATGAATCAGATCCCCAGAAAGGATAATCTCCTTAAAGATTAAAAATCAGCTTTTAAGACTGATATTACTCAATCCTAGAGATTGACCTTAAAGATTGAGAATTCAAACTCATGGAATTCAATGATATCTAAACTCGAGCTTGAACGAGAAAATATTTTGATCAAAATTACAAACCGATTTGTTTTCTGAAAACCCTATTTTCAATGCGTTCATTACCATTGAACGTAAAATCCTAGGAATTCACCTGGAATTCATTAGGTCACCTGAACTAAATTAGGTGTCAACCGTAAGAACGGTGGTTGCATAGCATGGTCGAAGACAGGACCTTGTGCCAGACCGAAAAATTATAAGGGTGAGCTTTACTATTGCTCCTACAAAGGATAGTAATTGCTTCCGACACATTATAGACCATAATCAAAAGCATGGCACGGGACATTGCCTTAACAGTTGCTTGTTCAACACTTTCCTTTACAACCGGACGGTAGTTTGCCGAAAGGTAATATACGGAACAAGTAAACTGGACGTGTTGCTTTCCTAATACAAGGTTAGCAAGTGGGTAACACAAAACCATAAGTGTTGAGCTAAAATTTTCAAATCTGAAACCCACCAAACCCACAAAAATATTTTGCAAATACCGGTAAAGGGTTGTTCCGGAAAACTTATCTAGGGTAAAAACTAGATTTAATTTTCAAAAGATCAAATGTTTTCATAAAGATCCAATTTCCTTAATGGATCTAAATTTTTATAGTCATGTGGGACTGTAAACCATATCGTTACTACCATTGTTTATACCACCTTATAGAAATCACTGTTGTACAAAGTGTGAAGAATAAAGAAGTGATTCTAGTATTTCAAGACGATATTGCTTGAGGACAAGCAACGCTCAAGTGTGGGAATATTTGATAATGTTAAAAACGAACATATATTTCATAGCATTATTCCTTAAGAAAGACAAGCTTTTAGTTGCAATTATTCTATTTACAAGTGATATTCGTTCAAATAATAAAAGGTGAAGACAAAAGACAGATTCGACGAATTGAAGACGCAAACGACCAAAAAGCTCAAAAGTACAAAAGACAATCAAAGAGGTTCCAATTATTGATAAGAAACGTCTCGAAATTACAAGAGTACAAGATTCAAAACGCAAAGTACAAAATATAAAATTGTACGCAAGGACGTTCGAAAATCCGGAACCGGGACCGGAGTCAACTCTCAACGCTCGACGCAATGGACTAAAAATTACAAGTCAACTATGCACATAAATATAATATAATATTTAAATAATTCTTATAATTATTTAATATATTATATTATTTATAAAACGTCGGCACAAGGAAACAAGCAACATGTGAGCTCTCCCAGCTGGCCATGTGATCGCATGGCCAGGAAGAAGGAAGTCCATGCGATCGCATGGCATGAAAAGTCAGGCCACACCTCCTATAAAAATCGAGCTTTGGTGAACCAAAAACATAATCTTTTTCTCTCTTCTCTCATATATACGTAAAATATATATATATATATAATTTATATTTTAATTTTAATTTTAATTTTAATCCTAATAATAAGGGTATGTTAGCGAATGTTGTAAGGGTGTAAGTCGAAATTCTGTCCGTGTAACGCTACGCTATTTTTAATCATTGTAAGTTATGTTCAACCTTTTTACATTAATGTCTCGTAGCTAAGTTATTATTATGCTTATTTAAAACGAAGTAATCATGATGTTGGGCTAATTACTAAAATTGGGTAATTGGGCTTTGTACCATAATTGGGGTTTGGACAAAAGAACGACACTTGTGGAAATTAGACTATGGGCTATTAATGGGCTTTATATTTGTTTAACTAAATGAAAGTTTGTTAATGTTAATATAAAGATTTACAATTGGGCGTCCCTATAAATTACCATATACACTCAATCGGACACGATGGGCGGGGTATTTATATGTATGAATAATCGTTCATTTAACCGGACACGGGAATGGATTAATAGCCACTAGAATAATTAAAACAGGGGTGAAATTACATTCAAGGGTAATTGGTGTAATTGTTAACAAAGTAGTAAAACCTTGGTTTACACGCAGTCGATAACCTGGTGTATTCATTAAACAAAGTATTAAAACCTTGTTACAATTCGAATCCCCAATTAGTTGGAATATTTAACTTCGGGTATAAGAATAATTTGACGAGGGCACTCGCACTTTATATTTATGACTGATGGACTGTTATGGACAAAAACCAGACGGACATATTAAATAATCCAGGACAAAGGACAATTAACCCATGGGCATAAAACTAAAATCAACACGTCAAACATCATGATTACGGAAGTTTAAATAAGCATAATTCTTTTATTTCATATTTAATTTCCTTTATTTTATATTTAATTGCACTTTTAATTATTGTACTTTTTAATTATCGCAATTTTATTTTATCGCACTTTTATTGCAATTTCATTATCGTTATTTACTTTACGCTTTAATTTAAAGTCTTTTATTTATTTAATAGTTTACATTAGGTTTTAACTGCGACTAAAGTTTTAAAATCGACAAACCGGTCATTAAACGATAAAAACCCCCCTTTATAATAATAATATTACTTATATATATGTTTGTATTTTTATAAAAGTAAACTAATATAGCGTTGAGCTTTGTTTAAAGATTTCCCTGTGGAACGAACCGGACTTACTAAAAACTACACTACTGTACGATTAGGTACACTGCCTATAAGTGTTGTAGCAAGGTTTAAGTATATCCATTCTATAAATAAATAAATATCTTGTGTAAAATTGTATCGTATTTAATAGTATTTCCTGCTAAAATTTAATAGTATTTTATACCCCTTAGCTTTGACATCAGTAGTCAATAGTATCTCGTAGCATAATATGAACTCATTTATAAAAGCTTTTTCTTCATATTAGCGTTTTATAAGTTTAAATTCGGGTAGTACTTACCCGTTAAGTTCATACTTAGTAGCTAATATACAATTTAACTACTACAATTCTATATGAAAAACTGATTATAATAATATTTCGCTTTCAAACTTTTACACAATATTTTACAAACTTACAATACCGCTTATTTTACATATAGCATGAAATATAGCACACAATAACTTTGATACAAGATAGTTGTGAAGATAATTCTAGCTAGTACACAAGTCGTTCAGTAAAGGCAATAAAGACACGTAATTCATACGTCCAAAAACAAGTCATGCATTCTGGTTTTACTAGGACTACTTCCCATCCTTGGTCTTGTGGAACATAACCGTTATGGCCGTTGATAAGACAGCGTGTTGTAACGTCGTCAAAGGGACGAGGGTTACGTAATGTCCAACAGTCCCGTAACAATCTAAAAACCTCATTTTTTACCCCAATTACCGACTCCGTCACTTGTGGGAACGTTTTGTTTAATAGTTGTAGCCCGATGTTCTTGTTCTCACTTTGGTGAGAAGCGAATATTACTAACCCGTAAGCATAACATGCTTCTTTATGTTGCATGTTAGCCGCTTTTTCTAAATCACGAAGTCCTATATTCAGATATATTGAGTCAAAATAATTTCTTAACCCGTTGCGTAAAATAGCATTTGGGTTCCCCGCAATATATGCGTCAAAGTAAACACATCATAACTTATGAATTTCTCAATGTGATATCCCCCATCTTTCGAATGAAAGCCTTTTATAAACCAAGGCATTCTTGGAACGTTCTTCGAATGTCTTACAAACTGATCTCGCCTTAAATAGTTGTGCCGAGGAATTCTGACCGACTCTAGACAAGATTTCATCAATCATGTCTCCGGGTAGGTCTCTTAAAATATTGGGTTGTCTATCCATTTTGTGTTTTTAAACTATAAAATAGACAAGAGTTAGATTCATAAAAAAAATACTTATTAATACAAGCAATTTTTACATATATCATAAAGCATAAGCACACTATATTACATATATTACACCACACGAATACAACTATCTTATTCTGACTCGCTCGTTTCTTTTTCTTCGGTTTTGGTTCGTTTTGCCAAGTTTCTAGGGATATATGATGTTCCCCTAATACGAGCCGTCGTTTTCCACATTGGTTTAGAAAAACCTGGTGGTTTAGAGGTTCCTGGGTTATTGTCACAACTTAAGAAATACGGGTGTTGACGATATATATAAAGTTCATCGGGTTTGGAATCAAATTTCTCTATTTTTATGCCCTTTCCCTTATTGTTCTCTTTTGCCTTATAAAATTGTGTTGGGGTAATTTCTATAACATCATCGGAATCCTTGTCGGGATCCGATTCTTCGGAGAATTGGTAATCCTCCAAATACTTTGCTTCCTTGGCGGAAACACCATTGACCATAATTAACTTTGGTCGGTTGGTTGAGGATTTTCTTCTACTTAACCGTTTTATTATTTCCCCCACTGGTTCTATTTCTTCTTCCGGTTCCGATTCTTCTTCTGGTTCCGACTCTTCTTCCGGTTCCTCTTCGGGAACTTGTGAATCAGTCCACGAATCATTTCAATTTACATTTGACTCTTCATTATTATTAGGTGAGTCAATGGGACTCATTCTAGAGGTAGACATCTATCACATAATATCAAACAAATTAAGAGATTAATATATCACATAATATTCACATGTTAAAAATATATAATTTCCAACAAAATTTGTTAAGCAATCATTTTTCAAGTAAACCCGGTCGAAGTCCAGACTCACTAATGCATCCTAACAAACTCGATAAGACACACTAATGCAAAATTCTGGTTCTCTAAGACCAACGCTCGGATACCAACTGAAATGTCCCGTTCATATTGATTATAAACGTTCCATATTAATTGATTTCGTTGCGAGGTTTTGACCTCTATATGAGACGTTTTTCAAAGACTGAATTCATTTTTAAAACAGCCATAACCTTTATTTTATCAATAAAGGTTTCAAAAGCATTACGTAGATTATCAAATAATGATAATCTAAAATATATTGTTTACACACGACCATTACATAATGGTTTACAATAGAAATATATTACATCGACATATGTTTCTTAAATGCAGTTTTTACACAATATCATACAAACATGGACTCCAAATCTTGTCCTTATTTTAGTATGCAACAGCGGAAGCTCTTAGTATTCACCTGAGAATAAACATGCTTTAAACGTCAACAAAAATGTTGGTGAGTTATAGGTTTAACCTATATATATCAAATCGTAACAATAGACCACAAGATTTCATATTTCAATACACATTCCATACATAGAGATAAAAATCATTCATATGGTGAACACCTGGTAACCGACATTAACAAGATGCATATATAAGAATATCCCCATCATTTCGGGATCCTCCTTCGGACATGATATAAATTTCGAAGTACTAAAGCATCCGGTACTTTGGATGGGGTTTGTTAGGCCCAATAGATCTATCTTTAGGATTCGCGTCAATTAGGGTGTCTGTTCCCTAATTCTTAGATTACCAGACTTAATAAAAAGGGGCATATTCAATTTCGATAATTCAACCATAGAATGTAGTTTCACGTACTTGTGTCTATTTTGTAAATCATTTATAAAACCTGCATGTATTCTCATCCCAAAAATATTAGATTTTAAAAGTGGGACTATAACTCACTTTCACAGATTTTTACTTCGTCGGGAAGTAAGACTTGGCCACTGGTCGATTCACGAACCTATAACAAATATGTACATATATATCAAAGTATATTCAAAATATATTTACAACACTTTTAATACGTTTTGATGTTTTAAGTTTATTAAGTCAGCTGTCCTCGTTAGTAACCTACAACTAGTTGTCCAACGTTAGATGTACAGAAAAAAATTGATATATATTATCTTGAATCAATCCATGACCCAGTGTATACATGTCTCAGGCTAGATCACAACTCAAAGTATATATATTTTTGGAATCAACCTCAACCCTGTATAGCTAACTCCCACATTACTACATATAGAGTGTCTATGGTTGTTCCAAATAATATATACACATGGGTCGATATGATATGTCAAAACATTTGCATACGTGTCTATGGTATCCCAAGATTACATAATATATTAGAATACATGTATAATACAATATAAGTTAGCTAGGATATGATTAATATAGATTTGTTACCAATTTTCACGTTGCTACAACAAGAAAAATTATCCAATCTTGTTTTACCCATAACTTCTTCATTTTAAATCCGTTTTGAGTAAATCAAATTGCTATGGTTTCATATTGAACTCTATTTTATGAATCTAAATAGAAAAAGTATAGGTTTATAGTCAGAAATATATGTTACAAGTCGTTTTTGTAAAGAACGACGTCTATATGACCATTTTAGAAAACATACTTCCACTTTGAGTTTAATCATGATTTTTGGATATAGTTTCATGTTCATAAGAAAAATCATTTTCCCAGAAGAACAACTTTTAAATCAAAGTTTATCATAGTTTTTAATTAACTAACCCAAAACAGCCCGCGGTGTTACTACGACGGCGTATGTCCGGTTTTACAGTGTTCTTCGTGTTTCCAGGTTTTAAATCATTAAGTTAGCATATCATATAGATATAGAACATGTGTTTAGTTGATTTTAAAAGTCAATTTAGAAGGATTAACTTTTGTTTGCGAACAAGTTTAGAATTAACTAAACTATGTTTTAGTGATTACAAGTTTAAACCTTCGAATAAGATAGCTTTATATGTATGAATCGAATGATGTTATGAACATCATTACTACCTCAAGTTTTCTGGATAAAGCTATTCGAAATGAGAAAAATGGATCTAGCTTCAAAGAATCCTTGGATGGCTTGAAAGTTCTTGAAGCAGAATCATGACACGAAAATAAGTTCAAGTAAGATTTCCACTCGAAATAAGATTGTTATAGTTATAGAAATTGAATCAAAGTTTGAATATGAGTATTATATTGTATTAGAAAGATATCTTACTATAAATAAGAAAGATTTCTTGAGGTTGGGTGATCACTCTACAAGATTGGAAGTAAGCTAGCAAACTTGGAAGTATTCTTGATTTTATGAAACTAGAACTTGTAGAATTTATGAAGAACACTTAGAACTTGAAGATAGAACTTGAGAGAGATCAATTATATGAAGAAAATTGAAGAATTAAAGTGTTTGTAGGTGTTTTTGGTCGTTGGTGTATGGATTAGATATATAGGATATGTAATTTTGTTTTCATGTAAATAAGTCATGAATGATTACTCATATTTTTGTAATTTTATGAGATATTTCATGCTAGTTGTCAAATGATGGTTCCCACATGTGTTAGGTGACTCAAATGGGCTGCTAAAAGCTGATCATTGGAGTGTATATACCAATAGTACATACATCTAAAAGCTGTGTATTGTACGAGTACGAATACGGGTGCATACGAGTAGAATTGTTGATGAAACTGAACGAGGATGTAATTGTAAGCATTTTTGTTAAGTAGAAGTATTTTGATAAGTGTTTTGAAGTCTTTCAAAAGTGTATGAATACATATTAAAACACTACATGTATATACATTTTAACTGAGTCGTTAAGTCATCGTTAGTCGTTACATGTAAGTGTTGTTTTGAAACCTTTAGGTTAACGATCTTGTTAAATGTTGTTGATAAGGCTAAAAAGGAACATATATTTCATAGCAATATCCCTCCTAAATAATAGGTTTTCATATGTAATTGTATTATATTTTCATTGTAATTGTTTAAATAAATAAATGTGAAAACGAAGCACGAAGATTAAAGAATTGAAGAAAAAGTGCCACTAAAGCCTGAAAAGTGCCACTAAAGCCATAGTACACTTAAAAGTGCCACTAAAAAGTGAGTAAAAGACTCGCACGGATTTTGAAATTTAAGGAGAACAATTTTTGTGCAAATTACAAATCGCGAAACGTAAAGTGCACGATATAAAATAGTACGAAAGGACGTTTGAAAATCCGGAACCATGACATGAGTCAACTCTCAACGCTCGACGCAACGGACTAAAAATTACGAGTCACCTATGCACGAGAATATAATATAATATTTAAATAATTATATTAATTATTTAAATATTATAATTATATAAATAATATGTCGGCAAAGCAAAGTTCCAAACTTGGATGAGCTGTATTCACGATCTCCGCGACTCGCGGAGATCCCAGCCTTTTTCTATCGCGACTCGCGGAGCACAGAAATTTCAGAATGCCTATAAAAAGTCGCGAATTCTGCCGAGTTTAAAAAACATAATAACAATAATACTCCGTAGTATAATTTATATATATATATATATATATATATATATATATATATATATATATATATATATATAAAATATAGATTAGTGTTATATTAGATTAGTTCGGGTTATGTAAAGGTTATTTTACGGGTTTTAAAGTCGGAGCTCTGTCCGTGTAACACTACGCGATAAATAATCAATGTAAGCTATGTTCTCCTTTTTAAATTAATGTCTCGTACTTAAGTTATTATTATGCTTATTTGAGCCGAAGTAATCATGATGTTGAGCTAAATATTAAAGACGGGGTAATTGGGTTTTGTACCATAATTGGGGTTTGGACAAAAGAACGACACTTGTGAAAATTAGACTATGGGCCATTAATGGACTTTATATTTGTTTAACTAAATGATAGTTTGTTAATTTTAATATAAAGATTTACAATTGGATGTACCTATAAATAACCATATACACTCGATCGGACACGATGGGTGGGGTATTTATATGTACGAATAATCGTTCATTTAACCGGACACGGGAATGGATTAATAGCCACTAGAATTATTAAAACAGGGGTGAAATTATGTACAAGGACACTTGGCATAATTGATAACAAAGTATTAAAACCTTGTTACAGTTTAAGTCCCCAATTAGTTGGAATATTTGACTTCGGGTATAAGAATAAATTGACGAGGACACTCGCACTTTAAATTTATGACCGATGGACTGTTATGGACAAAAACCAGACGGACATATTAAATAATCCAGGACAAAGGACAATTAACCCATGGGCATAAAACTAAAATCAACATGTCAACCATCATGGTTACGGAAGTTTAAATAAGCATAATATATTTTATTTCATATTTCCTCGTACTTTTATTTAGTGTCATTTTAATTATTGTTATTTATTTTATATTGTAAGTTAACTATCGTCATTTACTTTACGCTTCGCTTAAAATATAAAATCGACAAACCGGTCATAAAATGGTAAACCCCCTTTTATATATTATTATATATATTTTGTACAAATATAGTTGTTTAAAAATATAGTGTTTAATAAGCCCGCTCCCTGTGGAACGAACCGGACTTACTAAAAACTATACTACTCTACGATTAGGTACACTGCCTATAGTGTTGTAGCAAGGTTTAGGTATATCCCATTTGTAGATAAATAATTAAAACTTGTGTAATATTTCATCGTATTTCGTATTTAAATTAATACTATTTCATATACACCTCGCACTACATCAGTTGTTAACCCATTATTTATTAAATCAAATGAGATGTTAAATTATTATATTATCATGATATCATGATGTATTAATATATCTTAATATGATATATATACATTAAATGTCATTACAACGATAATCGTTACATATATGTCTCGTTTCAAAATTATTAAGTTAGTAGTCTTGTTTTTACATATATAGTTCATTGCTAATGTACTTAATGATATGTTTACTTATCATAATATCATGTTAACTATATATATATATATATATATATCCATACATATGTCATCATATAGTTTTTACAAGTTTTAACGTTCGTGAATCGCCGGTCAACTTGGGTGGTCAATTGTCTATATGAAACCTATTTCAATTAATCAAGTCTTAACAAGTTTGATTGCTTAACATGTTGGAAACACTTAATCATGTAAATAACAATTTCATTTAATATATATATATATATATATATAAACATGGAAAAGTTCGGGTCACTACACCTTCAGGTAATGACAATATAGGTGCCGTAGTTAACTTTTTCTTTAACAATTGAAACGCTTTCTCTTGTTCATCTTTCCATTCAAATTTCTTCCCTTTATGCGTTAATGCAGTCAAGGGTTTTGCTATTCTAGAAAAGTCTTGGATGAACCTTCTGTAGTAACCAGCTAGTCCTAAAAACTGACGTATGTGTTTTGGAGTTTTCAGGGTTTCCCACTTTTCAACGGTTTCAATCTTTGCTGGATCCACCTGAATACCTTCTTTGTTCACTATGTGACCGAGGAATTGAACTTCTTCCAACCAAAATGCACACTTTGAAAATTTAGCGTACAGTTTTTCTTTTCTCAGCAACTCTAGCACTTTTCTCAAATGTTCTTCGTGCTCTTGATCATTCTTCGAGTAAATAAGTATGTCATCGATGAAAACAATGATAAACTTGTCAAGATATGGCCCACACACTCGGTTCATAAGGTCCATGAACACAGCTGGTGCGTTAGTCAATCCAAACGGCATAACCATAAACTCGTAATGACCGTAACACGTCCTAAAAGCAGTCTTTGGAATATCATCCTCCTTCACCCGCATTTGATGATATCCAGAACATAAATCGATCTTCGAATAAACAGACGAGCCTTGTAGTTGATCAAATAAGTCATCGATTCTCGGTAGTGGGTAGCGGTTCTTGATGGTAAGTTTGTTCAACTCTCGGTAGTCGATACACAACCTGAATGTACCATCTTTCTTCTTGACAAACAAAACAGGAGCTCCCCATGGTGATGTGCTTGGTCGAATGAAACCACGCTCTAAAAGTTCCTGTAACTGACTTTGTAATTCTTTCATTTCGCTGGGTGCGAGTCTGTATGGAGCACGAGCTATTGGTCCAGCTCCTGGTACAAGGTCTATTTGAAATTCAACGGATCGATGTGGGGGTAATCCCGGTAATTCTTTCGGAAATACATCGGGAAATTCTTTTGCGACGGGAACATCACTGATGTTCTTTTCTTCAGGTTTAACTTCCTCGATGTGTGCTAAAATGACGTAACATCCTTTTCTTATTAGCTTTTGCACCTTCAAACTACTAATAAGATTTAATTTCGCGTTGTTCTTTTCTCCGTACACCATTAAAGGTTTTCCTTTTTCACGCATAATTCGAATCGCATTTTTGTAACAAACGACCTCTGCTCTCACCTTTTTCAACTAGTCCATGCCAATTATTACATCAAAACTTCCTAACTCGACTGGTACTAAATCAATTTTAAACGTTTCATCCCCCAGTTTAATTTCTCTCTCCCGACATATATTATCTGCTGAAATTAATTTACCGTTTGCTAATTCGAGTAAAAATTTACTATCCAAAGGCGTCAATGGGCAACTTAATTTAGCACAAAATTCTCTACTCATATAGCTTCTATCCGCACCCGAATCAAATAAAACATAAGCAGATTTATCATCAATAAGAAACGTACCCGTAACAAGCTCCAGGTCTTCCTGTACTTCTGTCGCATTAATATTGAAAACTCTTCCACGGCCCTGCCCATTAGTATTCCCCTGATTCGGGAAATTTCTGATAATGTGGCCCGGTTTTCCACATTTATAATAAAAAGCGTTGGTATTACTTGCTCCGACCCTATTCGTTTCGGCATTACTTGTTCCGACATTATTTGTTCCTTTAGTTCTATTAAACTTTGGTCTGTAGACCTCACACTTTGTCGCGCTATGACCATTTCTTTTACACCTGTTGCAAAATGTCGTGCAAAACCCCTGATGATTTTCTTCACACCTATGATATGGCTGTTTTTGGTTTTTGTTGCCGTTGTTGTTATTGAGGTTGTTGTTGGGATTGTTATTGTTGTTGAAGCGGTTGTTGTAGTTGCTGTTTTTGTTGGGATGTTTGTTGTAGTTATTGTTAGGATTGCGGTTATTGTTGCGATTGTTGTTGCGGTTGTTGGGATAGTTATTGCGATTGTGGTTGTAATTGTTGTTGTTGTTGTTGTTGTACTGGTGACTCTTGTCACCGTTTTCCTCCCACTTCCTCTTGAGTTGTTTCGTGTTAGCTTCTTCGGCCACCTGCTCTTTAATTCTTCCCTCAATCTGATTTATGAGTTTATGAGCCATTCGACTTGCCTTCTGTAGCGAAGCGGGCTCGTGTGAACTCACATCTTCTTGAATCCTTACTGGTAACCCTTTTACAAACGCGTCGATCTTCTCTTCTTCATCTTCGAATGCTCCCGGACACAATAGGCACAACTCTGTGAATCGTCATTCATATGTGGTAACGTCGAACCCTTGTGTTCGTAACTCTCTAAGTTCTGCCTTGAGTTTATTGACTTCGTTTCTAGGACGGTACTGCTCGTTCATCAATTGCTTGAATGCCAACCACGGTAGTGCATAAGCAGTATTTTGTCCTACCTGTTCAAGATAGGTGTTCCACCACATTAACGCAGTACCTGTGAAGGTATGTGTAGCGTACTTAACTTTGTCCTCTTCAGTACACTTACTTATGGTAAACACCAATTCGACTTTCTTGGTCCACCGTTTCAATCCAATTGGTCTTTCGGTTCCATCAAATTCCAAAGGTTTGCAGGCAGTGAATTCTTTGTAGGAGCATCCTACACGATTTCTTGCGCTGTTAACTGCATTGCTAGATTCAGAGTTATTGTTGGTATGTAGCGCACCCTGTACTGCGGCTATGTTTGCAGCAAGAAAGGTACGAAAGTCCTCTTCGTTCATATTCATGGTGTGTCGAATAGTCGGTGCCATTTCCTTCAAAATAGCCAACTGAATCGAGTTAATCATATAGAATATTAAGAGTAGTCAATAGTATTTCGTAGCATAATATGAACTCATTTATAAAAGCTTTTTCTTCATATTAGCATTTTATAAGTTTAAATTCGGGTACTACCTACCCGTTAAGTTCATACTTAGTAGCTAATATACAATTCAACTACTACAATTCTATATGAAAAACTGATTATAATAATATATCACATACAAATATTCTTCAAACTTACAACTTCCCTATATTACATATAACATGAAATATAGTACACTATGATACAGGACAGTTTTGAAGATAAATCTAGTTAATACGCTAGTTGTTCAGCAAAGGAAATAAAGACAAGTAATTCATAAGTCCAGAAACAAGGCATGCATTCAGGTTTTACTAAGACGACTTCCCATCCTTGGTCTTGTGGAAAATAACCGTTATGACCATTGGCTAGGCAGCGTGTTGTAATGTCGTCAAAAGGACGAGGGTTTCGTAATGTCCAACAGCCCTGTGATAATCTAAAAACCTTGTTTCTCACCCCAACTACTGAATCTGTCACTTGTGGGAAGGTTTTATTTAAAAGTTGCAATCCGATGTTCTTTTTCTCACTTTGGTAAGAAGCGAACATCAATAACCCGTAAGCATAACATGCTTCTTTATGTTGCATGTTAGAAGCTCTTTCTAATTCACGAAATCCTATGTTGGGATATGTTGAGTCAAAATAGGTTCTTAACCCGTAGCGTAAAATTGCATTTGGGTTCCCCGCATTTAATGCTTTAAAGAAAACACGGCGTAACTTACGGTCTCCCCAATGTGATATACCCCATCTATCAAAGGAAAGCCTTTTATAAACTAAGGCATTTCTGGAAAGTCTTTCAAATGTTTGACAAGTTAATTTATCCATAACTAAATGTGCTGATGAATTCTGACCGACTCTAGACAAGATTTTCTCAATCATATCCTCTGGTAGGTCTTCTAAAATTGTAACAACCCAAACCATACCGCGTATAAAACCCCGTTAAATTTCGTGACAAAAAAAAAAATTTGCTGACTGACCCAGTTGCGCGGCGCGCCAACAGGTTGCGCGGCGCGCAGAACCTGTCTGGCAGCCCGCTGTCCCGTTTTACTTAAAATGCCAAAATGTTTGGCCCGTTCCCGATGTCTTTAGCCAAAACGCTTTTAACCATGAATTCATATATATAAAACTAGCACGTTTAATTAATAAAATTAAGTTTACGAAGTGGGTCCCACATTGACCCATTTTGCCACCTTAAGTACCGAAATACAACATTTGACCAAAAGACTTTTAATACAAACAAAGCCGAGCATGGCGATTGGGGATACACTACCCAATCCTAAACGATCCAAAAGCAAGTCACTAAAGCAACTATGCAAGTCTTCTAGTCCTCGCGCTTACCCGAGCCACCGTCCGCATCGTATCTATAAAAAGAGTCAACAACGAGAGGGTAAGCTAATGCTTAGTGAATGATAACATACTACATACATATATATGTATAAAATGAATACGCCACACAAAACAAATACCGCATACCGAAGCATCCAAGTATAAAGCATCTACACTAAGCATACCGTACGATCTAAGCAACGAGCTAATGATACAACACAAAAGATAGTCCGCCAACGACAAAGTAAACATCGCCCAATAGCTACACCCGGAGGGTTAGCTACAACACAACAACACATTAATATAATACAATAATAATAATAATACACAAGGTTAACCCCTTAACCTCAATCACACGAACATTGGCCGAACAACCCGAGCCTTGTGAATTCGCACAACCCGAAATTCACTTCTCAACCATAAGATGACCGAACAACCCGAGTCATCGTGAATCCGCACTACCCGAGATTCACTACCTCAAATAAGGTGACCGAACAACCCGAGTCACCATGAATCCGCACTACCCGAGATTCATTTCACAATACTAAAACCCCCGGTCACGGGATTATAAAATCCACCACACAACCATATCAACCCTTCGCCATTAGGGTTATAACAACCAAATCACAACCAAGTGTGATAACGTGCACACAAACGTGTACTTCGCCAAAGATGGTCAACCAAGACGCACAAACGTGCCAATTGGACTCATACACAAGTCCTTCAAATCCACCTATATGTGAAGTGAGCTCTATAACCGAGAATCACTTCACCCGACCCGCACCCATCCTACACATACATATGCATATAGGATATTATCACTCACCTTGAAGTCTTGAAGAAAGCTTCCAAGTAAACCGCAACTCGCCGATGAAAAATACCTATTCCATTATCACAAATACCACAACACAATTAGATTGGATTCACAAATTAACCCAATTCGTCACTTAGTGCCATTTCGACCCAAATGCACTTCCAAGCACAAACCGTACCCAAACTAACCAATAATCACTAACACAAGTGAGAATGGTCCTAATATGCCAATTAAACCCGAACACAAGTGCCAAACACGTGTCATACCCATTTTGACACTTAAACCCTAATTTTGACCCATAAAGGTCAAAATCTCATCCTTTACAAGTTTTGACACCAAAACACATTTAACTCGGTTCTATACTTCAACTTAATCCATTTTAAGTTTATAAACCTCATTAAATCGCCAATCGGGTCATAGTCACCACCAAACCCTAATTTGACCCAAAGTCAAAGTTAGTCAACCAAACAACCTAAAATGGTTTCCAATACTTCCATAATCACTAATCCAAGTGATTAAACTCATAATCAAAGCCTAATCAAGGCCAAACCGCCAACCAACCCAAAACCCACCAACAATAACAATAAACCCGATTACTAGCATCACTAAACCCATTTCATCACCTAAAAGGGTATTACAACAAATTAACTCAAAACCCTAACTTGAATATCAAATTAAATAAATGAAATTCGGAGTTTGAGCTTACCAATACTATCACCGCGTAGCCGAGAACGAAAGGAACAACTTTAAAACCCGAGACTTTGAACGATTCGAGCTTCTTCTTCACCAAAACCTCCAATCTCTCTCTAAACCTCCCTCTCTCTCTAAGAATGGATGAGGATGATGAATGGATGTGAAATGATCCAAAGTTGGATCTAAACCAACTGATAATGCCCACAAATCCGGCCCCATGTGAAATTACCCAAATACCCTTCATTTAAAATAAATAAAACAAGATAGGTTCTGTCAGCGCGTTTGCGCGGCGCGCGGCCGCTTTGCGCGGCGCGCAGATTGACAGATTCAGCTCTTTTCCAATTTTAATATATATAAGTATTCAACGAAGCCCGATCTCATATGCCTTTAATAAACAAGTATACAAAATAAATATTCGGGTCTTACAACTCTCCCCCACTTGAACTCGATCACGTCCTCGTGATCCTCATCACTTAACCAAACAGACCTCACCCTACGGTCCTCGACATAAGTCTCAATCCGACTTCCTAAGCAATTCTTTCCAACGAATCGCCTTCCACAACTAAATCGTCACCCGCGACTTCTCAAGTCCACAATCCGAGCACTAAACCATGCTCATTCCCCAACATCGAGGAAAACTCAACTAATCTCGTACCGGGATGTCAATCCCTTAGCATACTAATACCGAGTACAACTCTAAAAGCAACCAAGTCTCAACCTAAGGTCAACGACCCGAAACAATGAAGACCGAACCAAAAGAATCCTTACGGATACCACCAATCACGAATCATCCATTGTAGTGCGCAATACGACCCATACGCAACTACCGTAACAACACAATCCACGGTTAGAAACCGATAGCGCCCAAAGCGGCTATGGGAACACAAATCCCAAGGTGTACGAAATCGTCCATCGTCACACCTGTAACAAACATGTGAGCGAAACACGGCTATCGCATCACTAATCATACCACGTGGTCCTCACGACCCCACCATCGACGCATAAAACGACCGATAGTTCCCACAACATGGTCCTTACGACCCCACCATTGGTGTATCAAACAACCAATAGATTACAACTCAACATGGCCGAAACAACCCGAGCCAAAACACATATGGAGGATGGTCGAAACAACCCGAACCTTAGTGAATTCGCACAACCCGAAATCCACCAACCCAATCCATATATCTCACAACGAAATGACCGCACAACCCGAGTCATCGTGAATACGCGCAAACCGATATTCACTACTACCACCACATAGTATAACCGAGGATGGCCGTACAACCCGAACCTTAGTGAATCCGAACTACCCGACATTCACTACCTCAAACTATGAGCCCAACCAACAGGGACATTCGTACTACCCGAAATATTGTGAATACGAACAACCCGATATTCACGTCCCACAACACAACCCTCTTGATGAAGTCAGCGGACCCCGAAGGTCATGCTCCACCAATCTCATTATCGGATGAAGTCAGCGGACCCGAAGATCATGCTTCACCGATCTCAATACCGGATGAAGTCAGCGGACCCGAAGATCATGCTTCACCGATCTCAACACCACGCTCATGACGAAGTCAGCGGACCCTAAAGATCATGCTCCATCAATCACGTACTCCCATGATGAAGTCAGCGGACCCTAAAGATCATGCTCCATCACGCAACCATACTATAATGAAGTCAGCGGACCCCGAAAGTCATGCTTCATTAATCATCAATACCACGATGAAGTCAGCGGACCCCGAAGGTCATGCTTCATCAACTACATACCATAATCGAGCAAGAACCACCTATATCAAACATAGGTACCGAACAAGAATTCTCCAAAAGAGAACCCGACACACACCTTCCTTAACCGAAGGATTTCACCTTGCTCACCAAACACGTCCATTATCTCTCAACGAGATTTACCACATTACCGCCTCGGTGGGATTCCAATCCAAACCATAAGTACAATTTATCCGAAATCGCACTCTACCACGAATCGACCCAAAACTAGGTCTCGGTAAAAATTCCAGATCTACCAAAATCATCATCCGAAATATCACACTAACACTTTCCTCGCGCAGGAGTGCGACTCCCCCACTTGGAAACACGTTCCTATATCACAACTCGTACACCCGTACGATGCTACCAAAGGTAGACTTTACCAACAATTGGGTACACACGACCCATCACCACACCTTGCTCTAACCTTGAGCACACGAAGGATTTCAATCAATCCTTAAACACTTCGAACGAAAAGTGTACCACGATTACACAAACCATACCCTCGCAATTATCCAATTGCTTTAGTTTGTCAAGTTTCACCTAGTCACTCATGTACCTACGGGTTTCTCCCGGTACCCTAAGTACAATGTAACCACAACACAATCGGAGTCGACACCACGCTAGTAGGTATAAAAGAGGCACCTAATGTCGCGTCATAAAGACTCCATTACCAACACACATCGAGATTTTAAACACTCGGCCTCAAAGGTTCCAATCACCCGACGAACCTCATGGTTCATCACTTCAACACCAAAAGCGAACACGCGCTAAACAATCGAACACCAAAACCATTTCCGTGGCTTGGTAGTAACATTCCCCAAATACTAAGGAATGCTTGGTTACACCAAGTCTTACGCCCTTCGTCCAACAACCAAACATCACCATAGGGTACTTCCGTTAGGAACGTCACCCTGAACCATAACATGCAAATCACTATGCAATTAACAAGTCCGAACATAAACGCCACATAAATAAATATTCAAAGACATATTTATCAAAACGAAACGTACCTCAACGTCTCCTTGCGGCATTCGCTGCCGCCAACTCGGGACAATCCGGCTTGCGATGTCCCTCTTTATGACAATAGTAGCACATTCCGCCTTCACTTCTCGGCATCGTGCATTCCCACAACTTGTGACCCCTAACGCCACAATTGAAACATCTAGGCGCACGAGATTCCACCGCGCCCTTTACCACTTTACTCGTACTCGCACTCGGACCCTTAGTCCTCTTACTCGGAGCACCATAAGAAACAACCCTTCCCTCACTTGAAGGTTCGCCCTTTTTCGATCGCGTATAAGACTCGAAACCTCTAGCCACCGCAAATAATTCTGCAAACGATTTCGCGTAGCCCCGGCTAATCTTACCTTTCAAGTCATCATTCAAGGTTCGATAGAAATCCTCCATCAACAAACGATCATTCCCCAAATATTCCGGGCAAAAACGAGCCTTCGACATAAAAGTCGTCTTTAAAGTATTCAAGTCCATAGAACCCTGTTGCAAATTTCGCAACTCACAACGCAATTCCGATAAATCGGCTGAAGTTCGGAACTCCTCGAAGAATTCCTCCTTAAATTCGCCCCACGATAACGTCATAAACGTTTCACCACCGACAAGATCAATCTTGCCATCCAACCAATCCTTCGCCCTACCCCGCAACAAACTAGTAGCGAGTCTCGTCTTTTTCTCGGGAGGGCATTCCATAGTACGAAAACACCCTTCGACATCCGAAACCCAAGTCGTACTCACCAAAGGATCCGGCTTCCCATCATACATCGGGGGTCTAGTCCTCATGAAGCTCTTAAGACAACGCTCCATTTCACCCCTATTTTGGAATTCGGAATACTTCCCATCCATTTCTTCTCGAAACGCTCTCATTTGCTCCGCAACGGCGGCCGCAACTCTAGCGTTAAATTCCGTGTCATTCATCTCGGTCTCGTTTCGCGTCGTCATTCTAAAGAATGCAAAACGATTAGTCCACGCACGTATAAAACGACACGCACAACACCACCCCATCTTGCTAAACACTCGTCGTACATCACTTGTTAGACACGATTTGCACCCGTAATAAGGTCTGCAAGTTCTTATTACGCACGCACGCCGCATCGACTCGTTAGTACAACGACCGCCTCGCTCGATGCTATAAACAAACACAAACAAAATTCTACGCGATAGAAGCACACGCGAGAATTACCCCACAACACAAATAATATATTAATAATATCCGCATTACTAATATAAACGTTAGTCAACCTATAAACAAGGCACTAACTAAACCCGTTCCTGACCCGTAATCCTACAAGTCCCGCAACAAATTACGCGCACACAAAAGTCTAAGTCTAGGCACTTATATCAAGTCACCTAAATCCCTTAGACCATGCTCTGATACCACTTTTAACAACCCAAACCATACCGCGTATAAAACCCCGTTAAATTTCGTGACAAAAAAAAAATTTGCTGACTGACCCAGTTGCGCGGCGCGCCAACAGGTTGCGCGGCGCGCAGAACCTGTCTGGCAGCCCGCTGTCCCGTTTTACTTAAAATGCCAAAATGTTTGACCCGTTCCCGATGTCTTTAGCCAAAACGCTTTTAACCATGAATTCATATATATAAAACTAGCACGTTTAATTAATAAAATTAAGTTTACAAAGTGGGTCCCACATTGACCCATTTTGCCACCTTAAGTACCGAAATACAACATTTGACCAAAAGACTTTTAATACAAACAAAGCCGAGCATGGCGATTGGGGATACACTACCCAATCCTAAACGATCCAAAAGCAAGTCACTAAAGCAACTATGCAAGTCTTCTAGTCCTCGCGCTTACCCGAGCCACCGTCCGCATCGTATCTATAAAAAGAGTCAACAACGAGAGGGTAAGCTAATGCTTAGTGAATGATAACATACTACATACATATATATGTATAAAATGAATACGCCACACAAAACAAATACCGCATACCGAAGCATCCAAGTATAAAGCATCTACACTAAGCATACCGTACGATCTAAGCAACGAGCTAATGATACAACACAAAAGATAGTCCGCCAACGACAAAGTAAACATCGCCCAATAGCTACACCCGGAGGGTTAGCTACAACACAACAACACATTAATATAATACAATAATAATAATACACAAGGTTAACCCCTTAACCTCAATCACACGAACATTGGCCGAACAACCCGAGCCTTGTGAATTCGCACAACCCGAAATTCACTTCTCAACCATAAGATGACCGAACAACCCGAGTCATCGTGAATCCGCACTACCCGAGATTCACTACCTCAAATAAGGTGACCGAACAACCCGAGTCACCATGAATCCGCACTACCCGAGATTCATTTCACAATACTAAAACCCCCGGTCACGGGATTATAAAATCCACCACACAACCATATCAACCCTTCGCCATTAGGGTTATAACAACCAAATCACAACCAAGTGTGATAACGTGCACACAAACGTGTACTTCGCCAAAGATGGTCAACCAAGACGCACAAACGTGCCAATTGGACTCATACACAAGTCCTTCAAATCCACCTATATGTGAAGTGAGCTCTATAACCGAGAATCACTTCACCCGACCCGCACCCATCCTACACATACATATGCATATAGGATATTATCACTCACCTTGAAGTCTTGAAGAAAGCTTCCAAGTAAACCGCAACTCGCCGATGAAAAATACCTATTCCATTATCACAAATACCACAACACAATTAGATTGGATTCACAAATTAACCCAATTCGTCACTTAGTGCCATTTCGACCCAAATGCACTTCCAAGCACAAACCGTACCCAAACTAACCAATAATCACTAACACAAGTGAGAATGGTCCTAATATGCCAATTAAACCCGAACACAAGTGCCAAACACGTGTCATACCCATTTTGACACTTAAACCCTAATTTTGACCCATAAAGGTCAAAATCTCATCCTTTACAAGTTTTGACACCAAAACACATTTAACTCGGTTCTATACTTCAACTTAATCCATTTTAAGTTTATAAACCTCATTAAATCGCCAATCGGGTCATAGTCACCACCAAACCCTAATTTGACCCAAAGTCAAAGTTAGTCAACCAAACAACCTAAAATGGTTTCCAATACTTCCATAATCACTAATCCAAGTGATTAAACTCATAATCAAAGCCTAATCAAGGCCAAACCGCCAACCAACCCAAAACCCACCAACAATAACAATAAACCCGATTACTAGCATCACTAAACCCATTTCATCACCTAAAAGGGTATTACAACAAATTAACTCAAAACCCTAACTTGAATATCAAATTAAATAAATGAAATTCGGAGTTTGAGCTTACCAATACTATCACCGCGTAGCCGAGAACGAAAGGAACAACTTTAAAACCCGAGACTTTGAACGATTCGAGCTTCTTCTTCACCAAAACCTCCAATCTCTCTCTAAACCTCCCTCTCTCTCTAAGAATGGATGAGGATGATGAATGGATGTGAAATGATCCAAAGTTGGATCTAAACCAACTGATAATGCCCACAAATCCGGCCCCATGTGAAATTACCCAAATACCCTTCATTTAAAATAAATAAAACAAGATAGGTTCTGTCAGCGCGTTTGCGCGGCGCGCGGCCGCTTTGCGCGGCGCGCAGATTGACAGATTCAGCTCTTTTCCAATTTTAATATATATAAGTATTCAACGAAGCCCGATCTCATATGCCTTTAATAAACAAGTATACAAAATAAATATTCGGGTCTTACAAAAATATTCGGTTGTCTACCCTTAATGTCCATTTTGTTTTTATACTGTAAAATAGACAATGATTAGATTCGTAATAACAAACAATACAAGCAATTTTTACATAGAACATAAAAGTACAAGCACACTACAATACATATAATACACAACATGATTACAACCCTCTAATCTAAATTATTGGTTTCTTCTTCTTCGGACTTGGTTCGTTTTCCTAATTTTCTAGGAATATATGGTGTTCCTCTAATATGAGCCGTCGTTTTCCACAATGGTTTCGAAAAACCTGGTGGTTTAGAGGTTCCCGGGTCATTGTTACATTTTAGGAAATACGGATGTTGCCGATACATATAAAGTTCATCGGGGTTGGAATCGGGTTTCTCTATTTTTATACCTTTTCCCTTATTATTTTCTTTCACTTTATTAAATTGGGTCGAGGTAATTTCTATAACATCATTGGAATCCTCATCGGGATTCGATTCTTTGGAAAATTGGTAATCTTCCCAATATTTTGCTTCCTCGGTGGAAACACCATTGACCATTATTAACTTTGGTCCGTTGGTTGAGGATTTTCTTTTATTTAATCGATTTACTATAGGTATCAATATTTATTCCTCCGGAACCTCTTCTTCTTCTGGTTTCTCCTCTTTCGATTCCTCCTCTTCTGGTTCCTCTTCTTCCGGTTCCTCCTCTTCCGGTTCCTCCTCTTCCGGTTCCTCTTCGGAAATTTGTGAATCTTCTCAAAATATATTCGACTCTTCATTATTATTAGATGAATCAATGGGATTTGTACTAGAGGTAGACATCTATCACATAATATCAAACAGGTTAAGAGATTAATATATCACATAATATTTACATGTTAATAATATATAGTTTCCAACAAAAAAATGTTAAGCAATCGTTTTTGAAGAAAAATACGGTCGAAGTCCAGACTCACTAATGCATCCTAACAAACTTGGTAAGATACACTAATGCAATTTTTTGGTTCTCTAAGACCATCGCTCGGATACCAACTAAAATGTCCCGTTCATATTGATTATAAACGTTCCATATTAATTGATTTCGTCGCGAGGTTTTGACATCTATATGAGACATTTTTCAAAGACTGCATTCATTTTTAAAACAACCATAACCTTTATTTTATCGATAAAGGTTTAAAAAGCATTACGTAGATTATCAAATAATGATAATCTAAAATATATCGTTTACACACGACCATTACATAATGGTTTACAATAAGAATATATTACATCAAAAATAAGTTTCTTGAATGCAGTTTTTACATAATATCATAGAAGCATGGACTCCAAATCTTGTCCTTATTTTAGTATGCAACAGCGGAAGCTCTTAATAATCACCTGAGAATAAACATGCTTAAAACGTCAACAAAAAATGTTGGTGAGTTATAGGTTTAACCTATATATTATCAAATCATAATAATAGACCACAAGATTTCATATTTCAATATACATCCCATACATAGAGATAAAATTCATTCATATGGTGAACACCTGGTAACCGACATTAACAAGATTCATATAAGAATATCCCCTATCATTCCGGGAAATCCTTCGGACATGATAAAAACGAATTCGAAGTATTAAGCATCCAGTACTTTGGATGGGGTTCGTTAGGCCCAATAGATCTATCTTTAGGATTCGCGTCAATTAGTAGATCGGTTTACTAATTCTTAGGTTACCAAGAAAAAAGGGCATATTCGGCTTCGATCATTCACCCATATAATGTAGTTTCAATTACTTGTGTCTATTTCGTAAAACATTTATAAAACTGCATGTATTCTCATCCCAAAATATTAGATTTTAAAAGTGGGACTATAACTCACTTTCACATATTTTTACTTCGTCGGGAAGTAAGACTTGGCCACTGGTCGATTCACGAACCTATAACAAATATGTACATATATATCAAAGTATGTTCAAAATATATTTACACCATTTTTAATACGTTTTAATGTTTTAAGTTTATTAAGTCAGCTGTCCTCGTTAGTAACCTACAACTAGTTGTCCACAATTAGATGTACAGAAATAAATTGATATATATTATTTTGAATCAATCCACGACCCAGTGTATACACGTCTCAGGCTAGATCACAACTCAAAGTATATATATTTTTGGAATCAACCTCAACCCTGTATAGCTAACTCCCACATTACTGCATATAGAGTGTCTATGGTTGTTTCAAATAATATATATACATGGGTCGATATGATATGTTAAAATATTTGCATACGTGTCTATGGTATCCCAAGATTACATTAGAATACATGTATAATAAAATATAAGTTAGCTAGGATATGATTTGTATAGAATTATTACAATATTTCCCGTAGCTACAACAATCAAAAAATATCCAATCTTGTTTTACCCATAACTTCTTCGTTTTAAATCCGATTTGAGTGAATCAAATTGCTATGGTTTCATATTGAACTCTATTTTATGAATATAAACATAAAAAGTATAGGTTTATAGTAGAAAAAATAAGTTACAAGTCGTTTTTGTAAAGGTAGTTGTCTAGATGACCATTTTGAAAAACATACTTCCACTTTGAGTTTAACCATGATTTTTGGATATAGTTTCATGTTCATAAGAAAAATCATTTTCCCAGAAGAACAACTTTTAAATCAAAGTTTATCATAGTTTTTAATTAACTAACCCAAAACAGCCCGCGGTGTTACTACGACTGCGTATATCCGGTTTTACGGTGTTTTTCGTGTTTTCCGGTTTTAAATTATTAAGTTAGCATATCATATAGATATAGAACATGTGTTTAGTTGATTTTAAAAGTCAAGTTAAAAGTATTAACTTTTGTTTGCGAACAAGTTTAGAATTAACTAAACTATGTTCTAGTGATTACATGTTCAAATCTTCGAATAAGATAGTTTTATATGTATGAATCGAATGATGTTATGAACATCATTACTACCTCAAGTTTAGTAGGTAAACCTACTGGAAGTGACAAGAAATAATCTAGCTTCAAAGGATCTTGGATGGCTTGAAAGTTCTTGAAGAAGAATCAGGACACGAAAACAAGTTCAAGTAAGATTATCACTCGAATTAAGATAGTTATAGTTATAGGAATTGAATCAAAGTTTGTATATGAGTATTACCTTAATTTGGAATGGTATCTTACTGTAAACAACAAGGATTTCTTGAGGTTGGATGATCACTTTACAAGATTGGAAGTGAGCTAGTAAACTTGGAAGTATTCTTGATTTTATGAAACTAGAACTTGTAGAATTTATGAAGAACACTTAGAACTTGAAGATGGAACTTGAGAGAGATCAATTAGAAGAAGAAAATTGAAGAATGAAAGTGTTTGTAGGTGTTTTTGGTCGTTGGTATATGGATTAGATATAAAGGATATGTAATTTTGTTTTCATGTAAATAAGTCATGAATGATTACTAATATTTTTGTAATTTTATGAGATATTTCATGCTAGTGGCCAAATGATGGTTCCCACATGTGTTAGGTGACTCGCATGGGCTGCTAAGAGCTGATCATTGGAGTATATATACCAATAGTACATACATCTAAAAGCTGTGTATTGTACGAGTACGAATACGGGTGCATACGAGTAGAATTGTTGATGAACCTGAACTAGGATGTAATTGTAAGCATTTTTGTTAAATAGAAGTATTTTGATAAGTGTCTTGAAGTCTTTAAAAAGTGTATGAATACATATTAAAACACTACATGTATATACATTTTAACTGAGTCGTTAAGTCATCGTTAGTCGTTACATGTAAATGTTGATTTGAAACCTTTAAGTTAACGATCTTGTTAAATGTTGTTAACCCAATGTTTATTATATCTAATGAGATGTTAAATTATTATATTATCATGATATTATGATATATTAATATATCTTAATATGATATATATACATTTAAATGTCGTTACAACGATAATCGTTACATATATGTCTCGTTTCGAAATCCTTAAGTTAGTAGTCTTGTTTTTACATATGTAGTTCATTGTTAATATACATAATGACATGTTTACTTATCATTTATCATGATTAAACATAGTGTAACATTATCTTAATATGATTCATATGTAATTAGTAAGACGTTGTTATAACGATAATCGTTATATATATCATTTCGAGTTTCTTAATTCAATTAACACAATTTTATGTATATAACTCATTGTTAAAATACCTAATGAGATACTTATCATAATATCATGTTAATTATATATATAATCTTATATATGTCATCATATAGTTTTTACAAGTTTTAGCATTCGTGAATCACTGGTCAACTTGGGTGGTCAATTGTCTATATGAAACCTATTTCAATTAATCAAGTCTTAACAAGTTTGATTGCTTAACATGTTGAAAACACTTAATCATGTAAATATCAATTTCATTTAATATATATAAACATGAAAAAGTTCGGGTCACTACAATGATGACATTATGATCTGTGAATCATCACGTTCCATTTAGAAACTTAGCATGAATTACTATAATATAATCACGTTAATCAAGTGTCATTATATTATACTAACTCATGCTTCAGTTCCCAATATTATTTCAAAAATATTCCTATTTTAAACTTGAAAGTTTCAGAATTTAGAAACTAAAATAGTTTCTTTTATGATGTAATATAGATAGCGTGATGAGATTAAAGATTTCAGATAAGAATAGTTATGGAAATATCTTCAGAAATATGGAGGATATTTATAATAAAAGATACGATGATATCTTGAAATTTCTAATATCAGAGGATGATGAAGGGTATTGTTTGCAGGGGTTTAGAGTCAAGAGCAAGGTATTCGTTAATGACTTCAGCAGATACTGAATCATTTGGATTCTTTGAAGGCATGTTCAGTCTTTGTGATTTGTCCACAGCCTCCTTCATGGTTTGCTCAATCCGTTTTTTCAGTACCAAATCTTCTCTTTTTCTGAGCTTTGCCAACACACTACTCTTTATCATCAAACTTTTTACTGTTAAGGTCATTTATAGCTTTTGCTGCTTCATCAACATTTCGAGAACTAGTTCGCAGTTCAGGGTGTTTTTCAGAAACTTCACATTCAAAGTATGTAAGTCCAGAAGATAGACGTTATATGTATACATATAACTGTTGGCGTAGACATGCTGCGAGATTTCAAAATACTGATTGCTGATTCCCAGTAATTGGCATGAAAATTCTTGTTACAAGATGCGGATGAATAAATGATGGGGTTTCCATTGAATAGGTACAGTGAGTTTTCGGAGAGGCTTAAAGATCAATGAAGTTGTTGGTAAGTTTACTGCTAATGTGGTGCAACATAAACGGTTCCCCGGTAATGATGGTGAAAGGGCAACGTGTATATCGAGGTTATAATAAGATTGTTTTAACTGAAAAGTCAAGGTTGACTTGCTGGAGCTGTGAAAAAACTGACTACTTTGGAAAGGAATTGAAAAGTCATTTTTGCTAATAAATGCCAAAGGGTTTGACACGGATACGTGTTAAACTATGACTTTGGTTTTGAGAGCTTTTCAGGTATATAACTGTGGGTAATACATGGTTGGATCATCATCTCGATTGTTCATTATTTGAAGTGTCTTTAGAAATTTTGGAGGGTTTGAACACAGATTGTAATAGTTAATGTACATATGATGTTCTAACACAGTTTTGAAGTCAAAGTATAGCTTTGAAAGATATAGGAATCTAAGAGTGATGATACTGGTTATATTTCGAATTGAATTCTGCGATTTCAAGATCAGCATATGTAATTGAATTTGAATGAGTATGGTTGTTGATTTTTATAAAAGAATGTTTATTATTGAGAAAATAGTGAGTATAGTTAATGATTGCTGAATCAGATTCGAAGAATGTAACATATTAATTGTGAACCTATATATCTCTCGGGTATTACCTACCCGTTAAAAAAAAAATTCACAATTAATATTTTGTACAAAAGAATTTTATTACAGTCTTTATGAAAATATATATATGTATATTTTCTTCAGATGTAACATAGATTTAATGAGCTAATATTAAATTAAACTCATCTGATTTATGGTTGAAACTAGAATTGAGTAATTCTTAAAACTTTAGAAATTACATAAGTATTTCTTCAATGATATTGAAATTATGAATCAATACTTTGTTATTTGTTAAAGCATGATGTTGGTTTTTGTGAAATTCTTGTGAACTTCGCAAGGTACGAATGATTTTATTTAAAAAGTTTCGAGTACATTGATGATGAAAGTTTAAAATCAAATATATAATTGAATAATACACTTAATTTATTATGAATTAGAATTTATTGAATTGAGACAGAGATTGTAGTTAACGATGCTTAAGTTGCGGACGAAGGACGTACATTATTGCATATTTGTAATATGAATTAACCGAGTAGTTAAGATCCATACCTAATAGCTTAGTACGGAAAGATTTATTTTGATCTCAAAATTTATATATATATTTAAAATATACATATAATTTCTTCAGAGGGAATGAGTTAATACTTCATAACTCGTTGATACAATATACGCGTTATTGGTGATGTCCACGGTGATTCTTGAACTGGCGGAGCTTGTGATGTTATAGGTGCTGCTGATTCTGATGATGCCGACAGTACTGACTATGCTGGTGATGCTGACGGTACTGTTGATGATGTTGGTAAAACAAGTCTAGCTTGTAAATCATGCACCATTCTTGTCAAGATTTCTATTCTTCCTCCTATCATTTTGGTTCATTTATCTGATTTATGGTTAGGGCTAGAATAGATAATCTCTAAGACTTTAGATATTACATAATTGCCGCAGAACATTTCTCCAATGAAGTTATGAATCAGTACTTCATCGTTTGTGGTTGTGGTATTCCTTGGTATCTACAGGGCATATGACGTCGATGCTCGTGGAACAGATTGTTAAGTTGAGGTTTGCGATGCGGTTGTTGTTGGTGGTGGTAATGGTACTGTTGGTGTTGTTGATGGTGGTATTGGTTATGCTGCTGGTGCTGCTGCTGGTGTTTGTAACCTTTGCACCATATTCTCCAAAGTCACAACCCGAACGCGAAGCTCGTTGACTTCTTCTATTACACCGGGATGATTGTCGGTTCGGACGAACGGATAAATAAAATCTAGAATTTGATATAGTATATAATCGTGACGAGATACTCTGGAAATGAGAGAGAAAATGGTGTTTCAGATTGGTACGCCGGTAAGTGCTTCAGGTTCTTCACCAAGAGGACAATGTGGTGAATGGAAGGGATCACCTTCTTCTTGTCTCCAATGATTGAGAAGGCTACGAACCCATCCCCAATTCATCCAGAATAGATGATGGCTAATTGGTTGATCCATTCCGGTCACACTACTTTCGGAGCTAGAGTGGGATTCCATATCGGAATTTGAGGGACTTGAACTAATGACGAATTCCATTTCGTATGATTGAATAAAGGATTTTTGATATGAAATGATTTTCCGGAAGTCGGGTGGTATTCTAATCACATAGAATATCTATATATAGCGCAAACGATTTCGTAGATTACGAAGGAATTTACGGGATATGTCAGGCAAAGTTTACAGTAACAGATACGATAAGATATGATTTAGCAGATACGCTAAGATATGAATTTTGTCTATACACTATTTGTAGTGACCCGAACTTTTCCATGTTTATATATATTAATTGAGATTGATGTTTACATGATTAAATGTTTCCAACATGTTAAGCAATCAAACTTGTTAAGACTTGATTAATTGAAATAGGTTTCATATAGACAATTGACCACCCAAGTTGACCGGTGATTCACGAACGTTAAAACTTGTAAAAAAAACTATATGATGACATATATATGGTTATATATATAGTTAACATGATATTATGATAAGTAAACATATCATTAATTATATTAACAATGAACTACATATGTAAAAACAAGACTACTAACTTAATGATTTTGAAACGAGACATATATGTAACGTTTATCGTTGTAACGACATTTAATGTATATATATCATATTAAGAGATATTCGTACATCATAATATCATGATAATATAATAATTTAAAATCTCTTTTGTTATTATAAACATTGGGTTAACAACATTTAACAAGATCGTTAACCTAAAGGTTTCAAAACAACACTTACATGTAACGACTAACGATGACTTAACGACTCAGTTAAAATGTATATACATGTAGTGTTTTAATATGTATTTATACACTTTTGAAAGACTTCAATACACTTATCAAAATACTTCTACTTAACAAAAATGCTTACAATTACATTCTCGTTCAGTTTCATCAACAATTCTACTCGTATGCACCCGTATTCGTACTCGTACAATACACAGCTTTTAGATGTATGTACTATTGGTATATACACTCCAATGATCAGCTCTTAGCAGCCCATGTGAGTCACCTAACACATGTGGGAACCATCATTTGGCAACTAGCATGAAATATCTCATAAGATTACAAAAATATGAGTAATCATTCATGACTTATTTACATGAAAACAAAATTACATATCCTTTATATCTAATCCATACACCAACGACCAAAAACACCTACAAACACTTTCATTCTTCAATTTTCTTCATCTAATTGAACTCTCTCAAGTTCTATCTTCAAGTTCTAAGTGTTCTTCATAAATTCCAAAAGTTCTAGTTTCATAAAATCAAGAATACTTTCAAGTTTGCTAGCTCACTTCCAATCTTGTAAGGTGATCATCCAACCTCAAGAAATCTTTGTTTCTTACAGTAGGTTATCATTCTAATACAAGGTAATAATCATATTCAAACTTTGGTTCAATTTCTATAACTATAACAATCTTATTTCAAGTGATGATCTTACTTGAACTTGTTTTCGTGTCATGATTTTGCTTCAAGAACTTTGAGCCATCCAAGGATCCATTGAAGCTAGATCCATTTTTCTCTTTTCCAGTAGGTTCATCCAAGGAACTTAAGGTAGTAATGATGTTCATAACATCATTCGATTCATACATATAAAGCTATCTTATTCGAAGGTTTAAACTTGTAATCACTAGAACATAGTTTAGTTAATTCTAAACTTGTTCGCAAACAAAAGTTAATCCTTCTAACTTGACTTTTAAAATCAACTAAACACATGTTCTATATCTATATGATATGCTAACTTAATGATTTAAAACCTGGAAACACGAAAAACACCGTAAAACCGGATTTACGCCGTCGTAGTAACACCGCGGGCTGTTTTGGATTAGTTAATTAAAAACTATGATAAACTTTGATTTAAAAGTTGTTATTCTGAGAAAATTATTTTTATTATGAACATGAAACTATATCCAAAAATTATGGTTAAACTCAAAGTGGAAGTATGTTTTCTAAAATGGTCATCTAGACGTCGTTCTTTCGACTGAAATGACTACCTTTACAAAAACGACTTGTAACTTATTTTTCCGACTAGAAACCTATACTTTTTTTGTTTAGATTCATAAAATAGAGTTCAATATGAAACCATAGCAATTTGATTCACTCAAAACGGATTTAAAATGAAGAAGTTATGGGTAAAACAAGATTGGATAATTTTTCTCATTTTAGCTACGTGAAAATTGGTAACAAATCTATTCCAACCATAACTTAATCAACTTGTATTATATATTATGTAATCTTGAGATACCATAGACACGTATACAATGTTTCGACCTATCATGTCGACACATCTATATATATTTCGGAACAACCATAGACACTCTATATGTGAATGTTGGAGTTAGCTATACAGGGTTGAGGTTGATTCCAAAATATATATAGTTTGAGTTGTGATCAATACTGAGATACGTATACACTGGGTCGTGGATTGATTCAAGATAATATTTATCGATTTATTTCTGTACATCTAACTGTGGACAACTAGTTGTAGGTTACTAACGAGGACAGCTGACTTAATAAACTTAAAACATCAAAATATATTAAAAGTGTTGTAAATATATTTTGAACATACTTTGATATATATGTATATATTGTTATAGGTTCGTGAATCAACCAGTGGCCAAGTCTTACTTCCCGACGAAGTAAAAATCTGTGAAAGTGAGTTATAGTCCCACTTTTAAAATCTAATATTTTTGGGATGAGAATACATGCAGGTTTTATAAATGATTTACAAAATAGACACAAGTACGTGAAACTACATTCTATGGTTGAATTATCGAAATCGAATATGCCCCTTTTTATTAAGTCTGGTAATCTAAGAATTAGGGAACAGACACCCTAATTGACGCGAATCCTAAAGATAGATCTATTGGGCCTAACAAACCCCATCCAAAGTACCGGATGCTTTAGTACTTCGAAATTTATATCATATCCGAAGGGTGTCCCGGAATGATGGGGATATTCTTATATATGCATCTTGTTATTGTCGGTTACCAGGTGTTCACCATATGAATGATTTTTATCTCTATGTATGGGATGTGTATTGAAATATGAAATCTTGTGGTCTATTGTTACGATTTGATATATATAGGTTAAACCTATAACTCACCAACATTTTTGTTGACGTTTTAAGCATGTTTATTCTCAGGTGATTATTAAGAGCTTCCGCTGTCGCATACTTAAATAAGGACAAGATTTGGAGTCCATGCTTGTATGATATTGTGTAAAAACTGCATTCAAGAAACTTATTTTGTTATAACATATTTGTATTGTAAACCATTATGTAATGGTCGTGTGTAAACAGGATATATTAGATTATCATTATTTGATAATCTACGTAAAGCTTTTTAAACCTTTATTGATGAAATAAAGGTTATGGTTTGTTTAAAAATGAATGCAGTCTTTGAAAAACGTCTCATATAGAGGTCAAAACCTCGCAACGAAATCAATTAATATGGAACGTTTTTAATCAATAAGAACGGGACATTTCAGTTGGTATCAGAGCGTTGGTCTTAGAGAACCAGAAAATTTGCATTAGTGTGTCTTATCGAGTTTGTTAGGATGCATTAGTGAGTCTGGACTTCGACCGTGTTTTCTTTAAAAATGATTGCTTAACATTTTTGTTGGAAACTATATATTTTTAACATATGAATATTATGTGATATATTAATCTCTTAACGTGTTTGATATTATGTGATAGATGTCTACCTCTAGAACAAGTCCCATTGACTCACCTAATAATAATGAAGAGTCAAATGTAAATTGGAATAATTTGTGGACTGATTCACAAGTTCCCGAAGAGGAACCGGAAGAAGAGTCGGAACCGGAAGAAGAATCGGAACCGGAAGAAGAATCGGAACCGGATGAAGAAATAGAACCGGTGGGGGAAATAATAAAACGGTTAAGTAAAAGAAAATGCTCAACCAACCGACCAAAGTTAATTATGGTCAATGGTGTTTCCGCCAAGGAAGCAAAATATTGGGAGGATTACCAATTCTCCGATGAATCGGATTCCGACGAGAATTCCGATGATGTTATAGAAATTACCCCAACTGAATTTAAAAAGGCAAAAGAAAATAATAAGGGAAAGGGCATAAAAATAGAGAAATCTAATTCCAACCCCGATGAACTTTATATGTATCGTCAACCCCCGAAGTCCTTAAGTTGTAACAATGACCCGGGAACCTCTAAACCACCAGGTTTTTCTAAACCAATGTGGACAACGACGGTTCGTATTAGGGGAACATCATATATCCCTAGAAACTTGGCAAAACGAACCAAAACCGAAGAAGAAGAAACGAGCGATTCGGAATAAGATAGTTGTATTCGTGTGGTGTAATATATGGAATATAGTGTTCTTATGCTTTATGATATATGTAAAAATTGCTTGTATTAATAAGTATTTTTTTTATGAATCTAACTCTTGTCTATTTTACAGTTTAAAAATACAAAATGGATAGACAACCCAATATTTTAAGAGACCTACCCGGAGACATGATTGATGAAATCTTGTCTAGAGTCGGCCAGAATTCTTCGGCACAACTATTTAAGGCGAGATCAGTTTGTAAGACATTCGAAGAACGTTCCAAGAATGTCTTGGTTTATAAGAGACTTTCATTTGAAAGATGGGGGATATCACATTGGGAAACCCATAAGTTACGATGTGTTTACTTTGACGCATATATTGCGGGGAACCCAAATGCTATTTTACGCAACGGGTTAAGAAATTATTTTGACTCAATATATCCGAATATTGGACTTCGTGATTTAGAAAAAGCGGCTAACATGCAACATAAAGAAGCATGTTATGCTTACGGATTAGTAATGTTCGCTTCTCACCAAAGTGAGAACAAGAACATCGGGCTACAACTATTAAACAAAACGTTTCCACAAGTGACGGAGTCGGTAATTGGGGTAAGAAATGAGGTTTTTAGATTATTACGGGACTGTTGGACATTACGTAACCCTCGTCCCTTTGATGACGTTACAACACGCTGTCTTATCAACGGCCATAACGGTTATGTTGCACAAGACCAAGGATGGGAAGTAGTCCTAGTAAAACCAGAATGCATGACTTGTTTCTGGACGTATGAATTACGTGTCTTTATTGCCTTTGCTGAACGACTTGTGTACTAGCTAGAATTGTCTTCACAACTATCTTGTATCAAAGTTATTGTGTGCTATATTTCATGCTTTATGTAAAATAAGCGGTATTGTAAGTTTGTAAAATATTGTATAAAAGTTTGAACGCGAAATATTATTATAATCAGTTTTTCATATAGAATTGTAGTAGTTGAATTGTATATTAGCTACTAAGTATGAACTTAACGGGTAGGTACTACCCGAATTTAAACTTATAAAACGCTAATATGAAGAAAAAGCTTTTATAAATGAGTTCATATTATGCTACGAAATACTATTAACTACTCTTAATATTCTGTATGATTAACTTGTTCCATTTGACTATTTTGAAGGAAATGGCACCGACTACTCGACACACCGTGAATATGAATGAAGAGGAATTCCGTACTTTTCTAGCTTCAAACATAGCCGCAGTACAGGCTGCGCTACATACCAACAATAACCTTGGATCTAGCAGTACAGGAAATCGTGTAGGATGCACCTACAAAGAATTCACTGCCTGCAAACCTTTGGAATTTGATGGAACCGAAGGACCGATCGGATTGAAACGGTGGACCGAGAAGGTTGAATCGGTGTTTGCCATAAGTAAGTGTACTGAAGAGGACAAAGTGAAGTACGCTACGCATACCTTCACAGGTTCTGCGTTAACATGGTGGAATACCTATCTAGAGCAAGTGGGACAAGATGATGCGTACGCACTACCGTGGTCAGCATTCAAGCACTTGATGAACGAGAAGTACCGTCCCAGAACCGAGGTCAATAAGCTCAAGACAGAACTTAGAGGGTTACGAACCCAAGGATTTGATATTACCACGTACGAAAGACGATTCACAGAATTGTGCCTATTGTGTCCGGGAGCATTCGAAGATGAGGAAGAGAAGATCGACGCGTTTGTGAAAGGATTACCGGAAAGAATCCAAGAAGATATAAGTTCACACGAGCCCGCCTCCATACAACAGGCATGTAGAATGGCTCACAAACTAGTGAACCAGATTGAAGAAAGAATTAAAGAACAGACTGCTGAAGAGGCCAATGTGAAGCAAGTCAAAAGAAAGTGGGAGGAAAACGGTGATAAGAATCACCAATACAACAACAACAGCAATTACAACAATAATCGCAACAATTATCCCAACAATCGCAACATCAATCGCAACTACAACAAACGGCCCAACAACAACAACAACAACAACAACAACAGCAACTACAACAATCATCCCAACAACAATAATAACCGCAACAACAACAACAATCAGAAGCAACTATGCCAAAGGTGTGAAAAGAATCACTCGGGGTTCTGCACCAAATTTTGCAACAAGTGTAAAAGAAATGGTCATAGCGCGGCGAAGTGTGAGGTCTACGGACCAGGGGTTAATAGAACGAAAGGAACAAATGGTGTCGGAACGAGTAATGGCGGAGCAAGTAGTGTCGGAGCAAGTTATGCCAATGTAGTTTGTTATAAATGTGGAAAACCAGGCCACATTATTAGAAATTGCCCGAACCAGGAGAACACGAATGGACAAGGCCGTGGAAGAGTTTTCAATATTAATGCGGTAGAGGCACAGGAAGACCCGGAGCTTGTTACGGGTACGTTTCTTATTGACAATAAATCTGCTTACGTTTTATTTGATTCGGGTGCGGATAGAAGCTATATGAGTAGAGATTTTTGTGCTAAATTAAGTTGTCCATTGACGCCTTTGGATAGTAAATTTTTACTCGAATTAGCAAATGGTAAATTAATTTCAGCAGATAATATATGTCGGAATCGAGAAATTAAACTGGTTAGCGAAACATTTAAGATTGATTTGATACCAGTAGAGTTAGGGAGTTTTGATGTGATAATCGGTATGGACTGGTTGAAAGAAGTGAAAGCGGAGATCGTTTGTTACAAAAATGCAATTCGCATTATACGAGAAAAAGGAAAACCCTTAATGGTGTACGGAGAAAAGGGCAACACGAAGCTACATCTTATTAGTAATTTGAAGGCACAAAAACTAATAAGAAAAGGTTGCTATGCTGTTCTAGCACACGTCGAGAAAGTACAAACTGAAGAAAAGAGCATCAATGATGTTCCCATTGCAAAAGAATTTCCCGATGTATTTCCGAAAGAATTACCGGGATTACCCCCACATCGATCCGTTGAATTTCAAATAGATCTTGTACCAGGAGCTGCACCAATAGCTCGTGCTCCTTACAGACTCGCACCCAGCGAGATGAAAGAACTGCAAAGCCAATTACAAGAACTTTTAGAGCGTGGTTTCATTCGACCAAGCACATCACCGTGGGGAGCTCCTGTTTTGTTTGTCAAGAAGAAAGATGGTACATTCAGGTTGTGTATCGACTACCGAGAGTTGAACAAACTTACCATCAAGAACCGCTACCCACTACCGAGAATCGACGACTTATTTGATCAACTACAAGGCTCGTCTGTTTATTCAAAGATTGACTTACGTTCCGGGTATCATCAAATGCGGGTGAAAGAAGATGATATTCCAAAGACTGCTTTCAGAACACGTTACGGTCATTACGAGTTCATGGTCATGCCGTTTGGTTTAACTAATGCACCAGCTGTGTTCATGGACCTTATGAACCGAGTGTGTGGACCATACCTTGACAAGTTTGTCATTGTTTTCATTGATGACATACTTATTTACTCAAAGAATGACCAAGAACACGGTGAACATTTGAGAAAGGTGTTAGAAGTATTGAGGAAGGAAGAATTGTACGCTAAGTTTTCAAAGTGTGCATTTTGGTTGGAAGAAGTTCAATTCCTCGGTCACATAGTGAACAAAGAAGGTATTAAGGTGGATCCGGCAAAGATAGAAACTGTTGAAAAGTGGGAAACCCCGAAAACTCCGAAACACATACGCCAGTTTTTAGGACTAGCTGGTTACTACAGAAGGTTCATCCAAGACTTTTCCAGAATAGCAAAACCCTTGACTGCATTAACGCATAAAGGGAAGAAATTTGAATGGAATGATGAACAAGAGAAAGCGTTTCAGTTATTGAAGAAAAAGCTAACTACGGCACCTATATTGTCATTGCCTGAAGGGAATGATGATTTTGTGATTTATTGTGACGCATCAAAGCAAGGTCTCGGTTGTGTATTAATGCAACGAACGAAGGTGATTGCTTATGCGTCTAGACAATTGAAGATTCACGAACAAAATTATACGACGCATGATTTGGAATTAGGCGCGGTTGTTTTTGCATTAAAGACTTGGAGGCACTACTTATATGGGGTCAAAAGTATTATATATACTGACCACAAAAGTCTTCAACACATATTTAATCAGAAACAACTGAATATGAGGCAGCGTAGGTGGATTGAATTGTTGAATGATTACGATTTTGAGATTCGTTACCACCCGGGGAAGGCAAATGTGGTAGCCGATGCCTTGAGTAGGAAGGATAGAGAACCCATTCGAGTAAAATCTATGAATATAATGATTCATAATAACATTACTACTCAAATAAAGGAGGCGCAACAAGGAGTTTTAAAAGAGGGAAATTTAAAGGATGAAATACCCAAAGGATCGGAGAAGCATCTTAATATTCGGGAAGACGGAACCCGGTATAGGGCTGAAAGGATTTGGGTACCAAAATTTGGAGATATGAGAGAAATGGTACTTAGAGAAGCTCATAAAACCAGATACTCAATACATCCTGGAACGGGGAAGATGTACAAGGATCTCAAGAAACATTTTTGGTGGCCGGGTATGAAAGCCGATGTTGCTAAATACGTAGGAGAATGTTTGACGTGTTCTAAGGTCAAAGCTGAGCATCAGAAACCATCAGGTCTACTTCAACAACCCGAAATCCCGGAATGGAAATGGGAAAACATTACCATGGATTTCATCACTAAATTGCCAAGGACTGCAAGTGGTTTTGATACTATTTGGGTAATAGTTGATCGTCTCACCAAATCAGCACACTTCCTACCAATAAGAGAAGATGACAAGATGGAGAAGTTAGCACGACTGTATTTGAAGGAAGTCGTCTCCAGACATGGAATACCAATCTCTATTATCTCTGATAGGGATGGCAGATTTATTTCAAGATTCTGGCAGACATTACAGCAAGCATTAGGAACTCGTCTAGACATGAGTACTGCCTATCATCCACAAACTGATGGACAGAGCGAAAGGACGATACAAACGCTTGAAGACATGCTACGAGCATGTGTTATTGATTTCGGAAACAGTTGGGATCGACATCTACCGTTAGCAGAATTTTCCTACAACAACAGCTACCATTCAAGCATTGAGATGGCGCCGTTTGAAGCACTTTATGGTAGAAAGTGCAGGTCTCCGATTTGTTGGAGTGAGGTGGGGGATAGACAGATTACGGGTCCGGAGATTATACAAGAAACTACCGAGAAGATCATCCAAATTCAACAACGGTTGAAAACCGCCCAAAGTCGACAAAAGAGCTACGCTGACATTAAAAGAAAAGATATAGAATTTGAAATTGGAGAGATGGTCATGCTTAAAGTATCACCTTGGAAAGGCGTTGTTCGATTTGGTAAACGAGGGAAATTAAATCCAAGGTATATTGGACCATTCAAGATTATTGATCGTGTCGGACCAGTAGCTTACCGACTTGAGTTACCTCAACAACTCGCGGCTGTACATAACACTTTCCATGTCTCGAATTTGAAGAAATGTTTTGCTAAAGAAGATCTCACTATTCCGTTAGATGAAATCCAAATCAACAAAAAACTCCAATTCATCGAAGAACCCGTCGAAATAATGGATCGTGAGGTTAAAAGACTTAAGCAAAACAAGATACCAATTGTTAAGGTTCGATGGAATGCTCGTAGAGGACCCGAGTTCACCTGGGAGCGTGAAGATCAGATGAAGAAGAAATACCCGCATCTATTTCCAGAAGATTCGTCAACACCTTCAACAGCTTAAAATTTCGGGACGAAATTTATTTAACGGGTAGGTACTGTAGTGACCCGAACTTTTCCATGTTTATATATATTAATTGAGATTGATGTTTACATGATTAAATGTTTCCAACATGTTAAGCAATCAAACTTGTTAAGACTTGATTAATTGAAATAGGTTTCATATAGACAATTGACCACCCAAGTTGACCGGTGATTCACGAACGTTAAAACTTGTAAAAAAAACTATATGATGACATATATATGGTTATATATATAGTTAACATGATATTATGATAAGTAAACATATCATTAATTATATTAACAATGAACTACATATGTAAAAACAAGACTACTAACTTAATGATTTTGAAACGAGACATATATGTAACGTTTATCGTTGTAACGACATTTAATGTATATATATCATATTAAGAGATATTCGTACATCATAATATCATGATAATATAATAATTTAAAATCTCTTTTGTTATTATAAACATTGGGTTAACAACATTTAACAAGATCGTTAACCTAAAGGTTTCAAAACAACACTTACATGTAACGACTAACGATGACTTAACGACTCAGTTAAAATGTATATACATGTAGTGTTTTAATATGTATTTATACACTTTTGAAAGACTTCAATACACTTATCAAAATACTTCTACTTAACAAAAATGCTTACAATTACATTCTCGTTCAGTTTCATCAACAATTCTACTCGTATGCACCCGTATTCGTACTCGTACAATACACAGCTTTTAGATGTATGTACTATTGGTATATACACTCCAATGATCAGCTCTTAGCAGCCCATGTGAGTCACCTAACACATGTGGGAACCATCATTTGGCAACTAGCATGAAATATCTCATAAGATTACAAAAATATGAGTAATCATTCATGACTTATTTACATGAAAACAAAATTACATATCCTTTATATCTAATCCATACACCAACGACCAAAAACACCTACAAACACTTTCATTCTTCAATTTTCTTCATCTAATTGAACTCTCTCAAGTTCTATCTTCAAGTTCTAAGTGTTCTTCATAAATTCCAAAAGTTCTAGTTTCATAAAATCAAGAATACTTTCAAGTTTGCTAGCTCACTTCCAATCTTGTAAGGTGATCATCCAACCTCAAGAAATCTTTGTTTCTTACAGTAGGTTATCATTCTAATACAAGGTAATAATCATATTCAAACTTTGGTTCAATTTCTATAACTATAACAATCTTATTTCAAGTGATGATCTTACTTGAACTTGTTTTCGTGTCATGATTTTGCTTCAAGAACTTTGAGCCATCCAAGGATCCATTGAAGCTAGATCCATTTTTCTCTTTTCCAGTAGGTTCATCCAAGGAACTTAAGGTAGTAATGATGTTCATAACATCATTCGATTCATACATATAAAGCTATCTTATTCGAAGGTTTAAACTTGTAATCACTAGAACATAGTTTAGTTAATTCTAAACTTGTTCGCAAACAAAAGTTAATCCTTCTAACTTGACTTTTAAAATCAACTAAACACATGTTCTATATCTATATGATATGCTAACTTAATGATTTAAAACCTGGAAACACGAAAAACACCGTAAAACCGGATTTACGCCGTCGTAGTAACACCGCGGGCTGTTTTGGATTAGTTAATTAAAAACTATGATAAACTTTGATTTAAAAGTTGTTATTCTGAGAAAATGATTTTTATTATGAACATGAAACTATATCCAAAAATTATGGTTAAACTCAAAGTGGAAGTATGTTTTCTAAAATGGTCATCTAGACGTCGTTCTTTCGACTGAAATGACTACCTTTACAAAAACGACTTGTAACTTATTTTTCCGACTAGAAACCTATACTTTTTTTGTTTAGATTCATAAAATAGAGTTCAATATGAAACCATAGCAATTTGATTCACTCAAAACGGATTTAAAATGAAGAAGTTATGGGTAAAACAAGATTGGATAATTTTTCTCATTTTAGCTACGTGAAAATTGGTAACAAATCTATTCCAACCATAACTTAATCAACTTGTATTATATATTATGTAATCTTGAGATACCATAGACACGTATACAATGTTTCGACCTATCATGTCGACACATCTATATATATTTCGGAACAACCATAGACACTCTATATGTGAATGTTGGAGTTAGCTATACAGGGTTGAGGTTGATTCCAAAATATATATAGTTTGAGTTGTGATCAATACTGAGATACGTATACACTGGGTCGTGGATTGATTCAAGATAATATTTATCGATTTATTTCTGTACATCTAACTGTGGACAACTAGTTGTAGGTTACTAACGAGGACAGCTGACTTAATAAACTTAAAACATCAAAATATATTAAAAGTGTTGTAAATATATTTTGAACATACTTTGATATATATGTATATATTGTTATAGGTTCGTGAATCAACCAGTGGCCAAGTCTTACTTCCCGACGAAGTAAAAATCTGTGAAAGTGAGTTATAGTCCCACTTTTAAAATCTAATATTTTTGGGATGAGAATACATGCAGGTTTTATAAATGATTTACAAAATAGACACAAGTACGTGAAACTACATTCTATGGTTGAATTATCGAAATCGAATATGCCCCTTTTTATTAAGTCTGGTAATCTAAGAATTAGGGAACAGACACCCTAATTGACGCGAATCCTAAAGATAGATCTATTGGGCCTAACAAACCCCATCCAAAGTACCGGATGCTTTAGTACTTCGAAATTTATATCATATCCGAAGGGTGTCCCGGAATGATGGGGATATTCTTATATATGCATCTTGTTATTGTCGGTTACCAGGTGTTCACCATATGAATGATTTTTATCTCTATGTATGGGATGTGTATTGAAATATGAAATCTTGTGGTCTATTGTTACGATTTGATATATATAGGTTAAACCTATAACTCACCAACATTTTTGTTGACGTTTTAAGCATGTTTATTCTCAGGTGATTATTAAGAGCTTCCGCTGTCGCATACTTAAATAAGGACAAGATTTGGAGTCCATGCTTGTATGATATTGTGTAAAAACTGCATTCAAGAAACTTATTTTGTTATAACATATTTGTATTGTAAACCATTATGTAATGGTCGTGTGTAAACAGGATATATTAGATTATCATTATTTGATAATCTACGTAAAGCTTTTTAAACCTTTATTGATGAAATAAAGGTTATGGTTTGTTTAAAAATGAATGCAGTCTTTGAAAAACGTCTCATATAGAGGTCAAAACCTCGCAACGAAATCAATTAATATGGAACGTTTTTAATCAATAAGAACGGGACATTTCACTATTCATGCAATCAATGCAGTAAGACGTGTTTAGACTAAGAATGATGAGCAGGTAATTTCATAAGGATGATAAATAAATGATTTTCAACACAAATGATAAGCAAAACTTTTGATATGCAGACACGGTCGAAGTCCAGACTCACTAATGCATCCTAACGACTTATCAGTTAGACACACTAATGCAGACCTGGTTCGCTAAGACCACCGCTGTGATACCACATGTAAAGACCCGTCCTAATCTATAAGAATGAATATAATAACATATGATTACATCGCGAGATATTTGACCTCTATATGATACATTTTACAAACATTGCATTCGTTTTTAAAATTCGTTTTTAAAAGACAAACTTTCTTTACATCGACAATTGACAAGCATGCCTACCATTTCATAATATCTATTATCCAACGATAAATTGACTTAATAATAATCATTGATGAATCCAGTGACTCGAATGCAATGTTCTTCGAAATATGCCAAGAATGACTTCAAGTAATATCCATAAAATGAGCTAATGCATAGTGGAAGATTTCTTTAATACCTGAGAATAAACATGCTTTAAAGTGTCAACCAAAAGGTTGGTGAGTTCATTAGTTTATCATAATCCATCAATTCCATAATTTTAATAGACCACAAGATTTCCTTTATTCAATAATCATACACTCGCAAGTGTTTAAAAATCATTCATATGGATTGAACACCTGGTAACCGACATTCACAAGATGCATAAATATCCCCATCATTCCGGGAAATCCATCGGACATGATATAAAACTCGAAGTACTAAAGCATCCGCTACAACGGATGGGGTTTGTTGGGCCCAATAGATCTATCTTTAGGATTCGCGTCAATTAGTAGACTGGTTTACTAATTCTTAGGTTACCAAGCAAAAGGGGCATATTCGGCTTTGATCATTTAACCATATAATGTAGTTTTGATTACTTGTGTCTATTTCGTAAAACAGTTATAAAAGCAGCGCATGTATTCTCAGTCCCAAAAATATATATTGCAAAAGCATTTAAAAAGGGAGTAATGAAACTCACAATACTGTATTTAAATTAAGTATATAAATTTATATGTTGGTCAATATTTGTCTTAACAAATTAGGTCAAGTCATAGTGTACCACAATCCTAATGCTCGAGACTAATATGCAAAAGTCAACAAAAGTCAATTTGACTCAAAATGATTTCTAAAATTTATACATGATTATTATATAGTTTAAATATCGTCGTTTTATATTTTTAAAAGATCTATTAGAGTAACTAATATAATTCATTTATTAATAAATAATATTTTATATAAAAATATACTTTTATATATCTTAAGTAATAAAATCTATAAAGTTCTTTTAACATCATAAAAATAATATGATAGGTTTTATTAATGTAATTATATTACGGAGTAAAATATTTTTGTATCGTATATTTATTTGATAAAATAATATCGATAATAACAATAGTACGTAAAAAGAAATTGTATTATTTTATAATAATAATCATTATTATTCTATTAATAACAATATTTATATTTACTAAATATAATATTATGATAATAATTCTTATTAATAATAATAATGAAATTTTATATTAACAATGATATTCCTATTAAAAATAGTAATTTTTGTAAAAATGATAGTTTTAATAACAAAAATTATGAAAACGATATTTTTATCTAAATCAATACCTTTCAATATTTTAATTTCATCATGTTACTCATACTCATTATTTCCTAATCGATTCATTTAATAGTTTTTAATTGTCTGTTATATCGCGTTCATATTAATGATAATAATAGTAATAAAAATTTAGATGTTACTAATATTAGTTTTTAATTATAATAGTACTAATGATAATAAATATTATGATAATATTAATGATAATACTAATTATAACTTTAACGATGAAAACGATAGTAATAATAATAAAAATAGCAATTTTTAATAATAAGACTTTTTGTAGATAATGATAATAATAATAATAATAATAATAATAATAATAATAATAATAATAATTAAATAAAAACTAGAACGATGATATTAACGACGATAATAATAATCATTTATAATAATAATACAAAAATTCAATTAACTATAACTTCTAATCCGTTCATCGAAACCATTCGATATCTAAATGAAAAGTTCTTAATTTTTCGCTAGCTTTCCAACGACATGCATATCTTATACCTTATTTCGACTGCATATGTAACTAGCTCAGGATTCAACATAATCTATCTAATGGCAATATCAAAAATACAAGCATGCATAATCCTATATACTCGAGCACTAGTCAGGGATACACTTTTAATATGTAAAAATTAATTTACAAGTACTCACGTATCAATATTGAGATTCAATATTGCAGGAAAGGTAAGTAGACGCAACGGAGATGATAAACACTAAATTAACCTCCTGAGCATACCCATGAACCATACCTATCACCTCCATAGCTATAACCCATAATTTCCTTAGCCCTATCCTACTCATAAAACCCATGTTGCAATAGCTCGCGTGTACCCCTTGTCGTAATATTTTATGTATAATACTAATAATAATAATACTAATACTCCTAATAATATAATTAATAATAATAATAATAATAATAATAATAATAATAATAATAATAATAATAATAATTATTATAATAATTATAATAATAATAATAATAATAATAATAATAATAATAATAATAATAATAATAATAATAATAATAATAATAATATAAATTAAATATTACGGAGTACCTATATTGAGATAGAGAGTTAAGAATGAATAACAAACAGCTCGAACTCGATTTATACACGATTGTTGCCCACCTACCCCCTCCATGCGATCGCATGAGGGTGTAGAGAGTATATCATGCGTTCGCATGATTGAACTATGCATGTCACATTTGAACTTCCATAATTTTGCCGACACTTCACTTAAGTAATATTATATATAAATATATTATTTAATCTTTATAATTAATTATATATTATATTATATTTACGGTTATGGTAAAAATATAATTTTTACAAAAATGACTCGTACGTTGTCACTCGACTCATGTACCACTTTCGGTTTTTCGTGCGCACTTTCGTACATTTATAAAACTAGTCTTTTACGTTACACGACGTGTACCTTTAATAATAATTTGATTTATTCATCAATAAATTACCTTGTAAAAATGTATCTTATAAAATTTGAGCGTTGTGGCCATTTGCTTCTATAAATTAGTGACTCGTTGTTTACCAAGCTATATTATTCTAAATTGGGACGTTTTATGACTAAGTTAAAATATATATATATATATATATATATATATATATATATATATATATATATATATATATATATATATATATTTTATTTAAAATTGTAAATTTGTACCTAATAAATATTTTTGAAATATTTCAACTAATGATATAATATTTAGCTTTTCAAAACCAAATAGATTTCAAAGTTCGTTTTAACTCGTTTTTAAATAATAGTAGTTATTTTACCAAATAATGTTTTTAATATGAAAACTAAAGAGTTGCTTTATCGATGGACACGAGTTAATCAAGTAAAGTATATTTTTAAAATTTAAACGGAAATGAATACTAACTTTTGACTAACTCTTGTAAATGACACTTTTGTAAATCACTTTTACCAACAATTCCGGATACCGTTAAAAAGGAAAGGTTTTCTAAATCAAAGTGGACCTCTCAATAGGGACTCGTAATCATAATTCAATGTATCTGATAAATCAATCATTTGATATTATCTTCTAATTCCATCGCTAATCATATTAAAACAAATACGTTCACATAAAGTATTATACGTTTAATATTGTGTTAACATTCTCAAACTGTTATATATACATATACCTATACATATTCATATCCAATTAAATAATAGTTCGTGAATCGTCGTAATTTGGTCGAGGTTAAATGAATGTATGAACACCGTTTAAAATTCTTGAGATTCAACTTACAAACTTTGCTTATCGTGTCGGGAATATATAAAGATTAAAGTTTAAATTTGGTCAAAAATTTCTGGGTTGTCACAAACAACAACTGTTTTCGATTAATTTTTATTTGTTTTAGATCCACTATTTGATTTATAAATTAGTGTCATATTATTACTTATAACTGAAATGCCCCGTTCATATCGATTATAAACGTTACATAATAATTGATTTCATTGCGAGGTATTTGACCTCTATATGATACATTTTACAAACATTGCATTCGTTTTTAAAAAGACAAACTTTCATTACATCAAAAGTTGACGGCATGCATACCATTTCATATTATATTCAACTATAATTGACTTAATCTGTCATTTACTTAATAATAATCTTTATTGAACTCTACGACTTGAATGCAACGTCTTTTGAAATATGCCATGAATGACTCCAAGTAATGTCTTTAAATGATCAAATGCACAGAAGATTTCTTTCAAACCTGAGAATAAACATGCTTTAAAGTTTTAACCAAAAGGTTGGTGAGTTCATTAGTTTATCATAATCAATCATTTCCATAATTTTAATAGACCACAAGATTTTCATTTTCATTTCTCATAAATATACATCTCATATCAGGCATTTCGCAAACTGCATAGAGATAAAAATCATTCATATGGTGAACACTTGGTAACCGACATTAACAAGATGCATATAGAATACCCCAAAACAGAATCCTCTCGTCTGTATAATAATAAGTCGAAGTACTAAAGCATCCGTACCTCGGATGGGGTTTGTTAGGCCCATAGATTTATCTTTAGGATTCACGTCAATTAGGGGTACTGTTCCCTAATTCTTAGGTTACCAAGCTAAAAGGAGCATATTCGATTTCGATAATCCAACCATAGAATGTAGTTTCGATTACTTGTGTCTATTTCATAAAACATTTATAAAAACAGCGCATGTATTCTCAGTCCCAAAAATATATATTGCAAAGGCATTTAAAAAGGGAGCAAATGAAACTCACAATACTGTATTTCGTAGCAATTATGTATATGACGGCACTGAACAAGTGCAGGGTTGGCCTCGGATTCACGAACATATATTAGTATATGTATTTATATGTTGGTCAATACCTGTCGAACAATTTAAGTTAAGTCATAGTGTATCACAATCCTAATGCTTGAGACCGATATGCAAATGTCAACAAAAGTCAACTTGACCCAAAATGACTTCTAAAATCTATACATGTTTATTATATAACTTAAATATAGTCATCTTATATATTTAAATATATTTATTAGATTTTATTAAATTAAATAATACAAGTCATTTATTAATAAATAAAAATTTATATTAAAATTTATATATGATAAAAATATACTTTTATATATCTTAAGTAATAAAATTTATACAGGTCACTCAATATCATAAAAATATAGTGGTATGTATTATTAATGTAATTGTATCACATATTATTTGATAAAATAATATTGATAATAATAATAATGAACAAAAGTTGTATTATTTTGTAATAATAATAATATTAATTATTTTATTTAATAATAATAATAATAATAATAATAATAATAACGATAATATTAATAATAACCTTAATGATAATAACGATAGTAATAATAATAACAATAACAATTTTTAATGATAATACTTATATTAATAACAATAACGATAATAATAATAATAATAATAATAATAATAATAATAATAATAATAAAAATAATTAGATAGTAATAGTAATGACAATAATAACGACGATAGTAATAATAATCATTTTAATAATGATACTAAAATTAACGATAATTCAGTTGGCTGTATCTTTTAATTCGTTCATCGAAACCATTCGATATCTAAATGAAAAGTTATTAATTTTTCGTCAGCTTTCTAACGACATGCATATCATATACCTTATCTTAGTAGCATATATATTAAATTCATGATTTATCATAAACTATTTAACGACGAAACTAAGCATACAAAATATGCATAATCATATATACTCGAGCACTAGTCAGGGATACACTATTAATATATAAAAGATAAGATATGAATGCTCACGTATCAATATTGTGATTCAATATTGTAGGAAAGTACGTAGACGCAACGAAAATGATAAACGTTAGGTTGACCTCACGAGCAATACCCTCGAACAATACCCATAACCTCTATAGCTATAACTCATAATTTCCTTAGCTCTATCCCGTTTGAAAACTTATTTTGAAATCGCCTGAACATAACTCCGTCGTAGTATTTTATGTATACTAATAATATCTTGAAATAATACTGAGTAAATATATATATATATGTAAATCGATTGAGAGAGTTTAGAGAAATATATTTTCAAGTTTATATGAAATAATGAAACCTATTGAATTATATTTATAATAGATTTTTGAATTATTAAAGTGAATTATTAAATTATGAATTATTAAAGTGAATTATTAAAGTATGAATTATTAAAGTGAATTATTAAAGTATGAATTATTAAAGTATGAATTAATAAAGTGAATTATTAAAGTTAAAGTAAAGTAAAAGTAAAGTAAAGGTAAAGTTAAAGTATAGTAAACGTATAAAACTATGTACGTATAATACGCGTATAAATATATATAATATTAATTTAAATCGTTATATATATTTAATAAAATAAAATATAAATATCGTTTTCTTTATTATACTAGTTAAGTAATGAGTTGTCAAAAGTGGTTCTAGATATTTATAAAAGTTATATACATTTTAATAATAAAGTTCTTTTTAAATTGAAAACATTTTTGTACGTTTGAAACTAAATCAAATAAATATGATAATTTCGTTTTCCAAAACTAAATATATTTAAGAACCATTTTGTTAAAAGGTTAAAATAATGGAAATCGTTATATCATAAAACGTTTTTAGAAAAGTAGAATTATATATATTCATAATAGGTTTCAAGTTTTTAAATTACAATTTGTTGATGAAGCATGGAATAAAGTCCAAAGGTTAAATAAGCGTATGAAATTATCTTAATGTAAAATGTATATTTATTTAACTTGTCGATACCTATTTTCTAAGTTATCTATATTCCCTAATTTCACTTTCACCTTAACTAATATGAAAACTAAATTGTTATTTTATCAAAAGTAACTAGGTAATTATTGTAAAGCATGCATTGAAAATCAAACAGAAATTTCCACTAACTTTTGTCTAACACTCGTTAATTGACATCTTGTTCTCACTTGTAGATCACTTTACTAATTTTTCCGAATATCGTTAAAAAGGAATGATTTCTCAAATCAATGTGGACCTCGTAACAGAGACCCGTAACAAATTCATCATGTATCTAATAATTCAATCATTTGATAATATCTTTTAATTCCGTCGATAAATATATTAAACAATATATTGAAACAAATACGTTCATGTAAAGTACTATACATCCAATACTTTGTTAATGTTTTCAATTAATATTTATATATATAATCATATATGCACATCCAGTTATATATATATTGTTCATGAATCATCGAGCACGGTCAAAGGGTAATTATTTACATGAATATAATTCCAAAATATTCGAGACTCAACATTACAGACTTTGCTTATCGTGTCAGAAACATATAAAGATTAAGTTTAAATTTGGTCAGAAATTTCCGGGTTGTCACAGTACCTACCTGTTAAAGAAATTTCGTCCCAAAATTTGATTGGGATGATCATGGCTGACATTAAGTATGTTTTCATGACTCTTATGAGTTGGAAATTAGAGTTTTATCGTCATTAAGTAATATGGATAAAATAATTTGTTTATGTAAAGAGTACGAGTGAAGCTATCGCAAAAGAGTAAAATGAGTAAGTGTAGATTCGTCTTATCTTTTGACGTTGATAGGATTGATTTCCGGAGTTCAAGGGATTTATAGAAAATCTTCGTAATAAGATTTGATTCTTTGGTAATTAAGGAAATTAGAATACTCTTCGGTTAATTGCGATGATCTATCTCGATTGCACTGTCTGCTATTTCACTATAAATCCACTCTCTTCGTTTTCTTATTTCCACAGCTCACACCTTCTATTCTTCCTCCCTCAATTCATACTTTAAAGCATTCATCAATATGCTCCATCCAGTTCTGATTCTTGATATACTCCTAACTTTCATATCTATCATTCTTCTTTTTCATCTACCGCCAGAAGAATCTATTTACTTCTACTATACTCTTGGTTTTATAGTGTTTTTAGTTCTCCCGTGTCTTTATATTGCTATATGCATCGATATATATGGTTTGTAATTTCTGGGTTGTTGTTGGGCTTTATATCTTCCCTTATATTTCAAAGTCCTTGCTTCTGTCTTCTATAATCATTGTCATCTATAGTTAATGCTCTCTCCTGATTTATACTCCAATTTCTATTTCGGAGCTTCATCTTTTATTTTCTCTTCTTGCCATTAAGCACCCTATGTAATGGTCCAGAATTCGTAGATATGAATTTCGGAAAGAACATAGTTAATGTTCTAAGAAGGAAATTGTAATGGCACGATCTTGATCTGTCAAATTACCAGGATATCCGGAAAAGGCCAAATCATCAAAAAAATATTTTCTTGATATTTTTAGAGATTAAATAGAATACAAGAGTCGTGTAACATGGCACATGATGACGGTATGGTCTGTGAATCGTCATGTTCCATTAGAAACTCACCATGACTTACTGTAACATAATCACATTGATCAAGTGTCATTATATTATACTAACTCATGCTTCAGTTCCCAACACTACTTCAAAAACATTCATATTTTAAACATATTTTAAACTCGAAGGTTTCAGAATTTAGAAACTAAAATAGTTTCTTTTATGATGTAACAAGATAGCGCGAAGAGGTAAATGATTTCGGATAACAATAGTTATGAAGATATCTTTAGGAACATCGAAGATATTTATATTGAAAGATATGATGATACCCTAGAATTTCTAACATCGATGGATGATGATGAAGATTTGTTCGTAAAGGTTTAGAGTCAGGAGCAAGGTATTCGATAATAATTTCAGCAGACACTGAATCATTTGGATTCTTTGAAGGCAGGTTTAGTCTTTGTGATTTGTCCACAGCCTCCTTCATGGTTTGCTCAATCCGTTTTCCAGTTCTAAACCTTCTCATTTTCTGAGCTTTGCCAACATACTATTCTTTATCATCAAACTTTTGACTGTTAAGATCCTTTACAGTTTTTGCTGTTTCATCAGCATTTTTCAAAATTTCGAGAACTAGTTCGCAGTTTAAGGTGTTTTTCAGAAACTTCACATTCGAAGTATGTAAGTCTTGGAGATAGACGTTATATGTATATATATAACTGTTGGCGTAGAATTGCTACGAAATTCAAGAATAATGATTCAAGCTTTTTGGTATGGCAACTACTATTACAAGATGCTGATGAGTACATGATAGGGTTTCAATGAATAAGTGTAGTGATTTTTCGGAGAGGCTTGAAGATCAATGAAGTTGTTGGTAAGTTTACTGCTAATGTGGCGAGATATAAAAGGTTCCCCGATAACAATGATGAAGGGGTAATCGTTATAATAAGGCTTATTCGAATGAACAATTGAAGTTTATTTGCTCGAGCTGTGACAAAACTGTCTATTTTGAAAAGGGATTGAAAAGTTATTTTTTTGGTAATAAATGCCAAAAGATCTGACACGGATACGTGTTAAACTATGATTTTGGTTTCGAGAGTTTTTCAGGTGCATGACTGTGGGTAACATGTGGTTGGATCATCATCTAGATTGTTCATTATTTGAAGTGTCTTTAGGAATTTTGAGGGGTTTGAACACAGATTGTAATTGTTAATATACATATGATGTTCTAGGATTTTGAATGATATAAATATTTTTCTGAGTTCTATGAATAGAAATGATGTTCTAGCACAGTTTTGAAGTCAAAGTATAGCTTTGAAAGATGTAGGAATCTAAAAGTGATGATACCGATTATATCTCGAATTGAATTCTGAGATTTCAAAATCAGAATATGTAATTGGATTTGAATGAGTATGGTTGTTTTGATTTCTATAAAAGAATGTATATTGTTGTGAAAGTAGGGAGTATAGTGGATGATTTGCTGAATCAGAATCTAAGAATGTAACATATTAATTGTGAATTTATATATCTTTCGGGTATTACCTACTCGTTAAAAGTTTCACAAGTAATCTTTTGTACGAGAGAATTTTATTATAATTTTTATGAAAATATTAATATGTATATTTTCTTCAAATGTAATACAGATTTAATGAGTTAATATCATATTAAGCTCATTTGATTTTCAGCTGGAACTAGAAATGAATAATCTCTAAAACTTTAGAAATTTCGTAATCTTTGTGGATTATCACTTCGACGTAAATGAAATTATGAATCAATACTTCATTAATCATTTTTATTGATATTTACTCGGTGAATGATGTTGGTGTTCGTGGGATTTTTGTGAATTTCGCAAGATACGAATGATGTTTCTAGAAAGTTTCGAGTACTTCGAAGATGAAAGTGTAAAATCAAACATGTAATTGATTAATACACTTGATTTATTATGAATTGGAATTCATTGAGTTTGGAACAGAGATTGTAGTTAACAATGGTTAAGTCGTTAACGAATGATGTACATCATTGCATATTAGTAATATGAATTAACCGAGTAGTATCTACCCTTATTTAATTCATTCATAATAGCTTAATATGAAAAGATATACTATGGTTTCCAAAATTTATATATATAAGTTATACATATAATTTCTTCAGTGGAAATGAGTTAATACTTCATAACTCATTGATATGACATACTTGTTGTTGATTAGTGATGTTGTTCGTGGTGATTATAGATCTAGTGGAGCTTGTGATGTTGTAGGTGTTGTTGATGATGGCGATGCTGATGGCACTGACGGTGCTGGTGATACTGACGGTACTGTTGATGCTGTTGGTAAAACAAGTCTAGCTTGTAAATCGTGCACCATTCCGGTCAGGGTTTCATTTCATCATTTTTATTCGCTCATTTATCTGGTTTATGATTAAGGCTGGAATAGATAATCTCTAAGGCTTTAGAGATTACATAATCATCGCAGAATGTTTCTCCAATGAAGTTATGAATTGATACTTCATCAGTTATTGTTGTTGGTACTCCTTGGTGTCTACGATGTGTATGACGTTGATGCTCGAGGTACATGTTGTGATGTTGAGATGTGGGATGCGGATGTTGTTGTTAGAACTTGAGGTGTTGGTGGTGCTGGTATTAATGTTGGTGGTACTGTTGGTGTTGGTGATGTTGCTGAAGCTGGTACGTTTTGCACCATATTTTCCAAGGCTACAACTCGGGCGCGAAGCTCGTTGGCTTATTACTCCGGGATAATTGTCAGTAGGAACGAGCGAGTGAATAAGGTTTTGAATTTGAGATAGTATATAATCATGGCGAGATATTCGGGAAATGAGGGTGAAAATGGTGTTTCGGACTGGTTCGCCGGTAAGTGTTTCAGGTTCTTCGCCAAGAGGTGAATTCGGTTGGTGGAAAGGATCGCCTTCTTCGCGTCTCCATTGATTCAGTCGACTACGAATCCATCAGATGAATTGGGATGGATGATTGGCTTATTCATTCAGGTGACGCTGCTTCTGGAGCTTAGGTGAACATCCATGTCGGAATAGTTGTCGGGTTCCGAAGAACTTGAACTAGTGACGAGTTCCATTTCGTACGATATTGTAAAGGATTTTTCGATATGAAATGATTTTCGAATATTAGATGATATTCCTACATAGATTATCTATATATATAGAACAAGAGATTTCATAGATTACGGAGGAATTTACGGCATATGTCAGGCAAAGTTTACAGTAACAGATAAGCTAAGATATGAATTAGCAGATACGCTAAGATATGAATTTTGTCTATACACTATTCATGCAATCAATGCAGTAATATGTGTCTAGACTTAGAATGATAAGCAAGTGATTCCCTAAGAATGATAAGCAGGTAATTTTCGACACGAAATGATAAGCAAAACATTTGACATGCAGACACGGTCGAAGTCCAGACTTACTAATGCATCTAAACAACTATCAGTTAGACACACTAATGCAAGACCTGGTTCGCTAAGACCACCGCTCTGATACCAACTGAAATGCTCCGTTCATATCGATTATAAACGTTACATAACAATTGATTTCATTGCGAGGTATTTGACCTCTATATGATACATTTTACAAACATTGCATTCGTTTTTAAAAATACAAACTTTCATTACATCAAAAGTTGACGGCATGCATACCATTTCATATTATATCCAACTATAATTGACTTAATCTGTCATTTACTTAATAATAATCTTTATTGAACTCTACGACTTGAATGCAACGTCTTTTGAAATATGCCATGAATGACTCCAAGTAATATCTTTAAATGATCAAATGCACAGCGGAAGATTTCTTTCAAACCTGAGAATAAACATGCTTTAAAGTGTCAACTAAAAGGTTGGTGAGTTCATTAGTTTATCATAATCGATCATTTCCATAATTTTAATAGACCACAAGATTTTCATTTTCATCTCTCATAAATATACATCTCATATCAGGCATTTCGCAAACTGCATAGAGATAAAAATCATTCATATGGTGAACACCTGGTAACTGACATTAATAAGATGCATATAGAATATCCCCAAAATAAAATCCTCTCATCTGTATAATAAAAAGTCGAAGTACTAAAGCATCCGTACCTCGGATGGGGTTTGTTAGGCCCATAGATCTATATTTAGGATTCGCGTCAATTATGGGTACTGTTCCCTAATTCTTAGGTTACCAAGCTAAAAGGGGCATATTCGATTTCGATAATCCAACCATAGAATGTAGTTTCGATTATTTGTGTCTATTTCGTAAAACATTTATAAAAACAGTGCATGTATTCTCAGTACCAAAAATATATATTGCAAAAGCATTTAAAAAAGGAGCAAATGAAACTCACAATACTGTATTTTGTAGCAATTATGTATATGACGCCACTGAACAAGTGCAGGGTTGGCCTCGGATTCACGAACCTATATTAGTATATGTATTTATATGTTGGTCAATATCTGTCTAACAATTTAAGTCAAGTCGTAGTGTATCACAATCCTAATGCTCGAGACCGATATGCAAAAGTCAACAAAAGTCAACTTGACCCAAAATGACTTCTAAAATCTATACATGTTTATTATATAACTTAAATATAGTCGTCTTATATATTTAAATATATTTATTAGATTTTATTAAATTAAATAATACAAGTCATTTATTAATAAATAAAAATTTATATTAAAATTTATATATGATAAAAATATACTTTTATATATCTCAAATAATAAAATTTATACAGTTTACTCAATATCATAAAAATATAGTGGTATGTATTATTAATGTAATTGTTTCACATATTTATTTGATAAAATAATATTGATAATAATAATAATGAACAAAAGTTATATTATTTTGTAATAATAATAATATTAATTATTTTAATTAATAATAATAATAATAATAATAATAATAATAATAATAATAATAATAATAATAATAATAATAATAATAATAATAATAATGATAATATTAATAATAACCTTAATGATAATAACGATAGTAATAATAATAACAATAACAATATTTAATGATAATACTTATATTAATAACAATAACGATAATAATAATAATAATTATTAGATAGAATAGTAATGACGATAATAACGCCGATAGTAATAATAGTCATTTTAATAATGATACTAAAATAAAACGATAATTCAGTTGGTTATATCTTTTAATTCGTTCATCGAAACCATTCGATATCTAAATGAAAATTTATTAATTTTTTGTCAGCTTTCCAACGACATGCATATCATATACCTTATCTGTAACAGACTGAAACCCGGGCTAGTTGTAAGTGGACTATTTTGCCCTTAGGGTTTGTGCTAAGTCTTAAGTGCTTTTTATTTTAATTATTTAATTAGTGTTTTATTATATTTGTGTTGTGTCCAGTTTGTGACAAGGGTCCCAGAACAGGTTTGTTTATTTTATTTGGACCTCGTTTGGGTTACCTAATCCTGTACGAAAGATACCAGATAACTGGTAAATACCCTTGTGTTGTGAGGTGGGGAAAATAGCAGCGTTAAGTGACTAGTGTACTGCCTTCTTCTTTACATTTCTAGAATTTTCCCAAACACACCCGTTGAAATGTCCCGTTCTTATTGATTAAAAACGTTCCATATTAATTGATTTCGTTGCGAGGTTTTGACCTCTATATGAGACGTTTTTCAAAGACTGCATTCATTTTAAAACAAACCATAACCTTTATTTCATCAATAAAGGTTTAAAAAGCTTTACGTAGATTATCAAATAATGATAATCTAAAATATCCTGTTTACACACGACCATTACATAATGGTTTACAATACAAATATGTTACAACAAAATAAGTTTCTTGAATGCAGTTTTTACACAATATCATACAAGCATGGACTCCAAATCTCGTTCTTATTTAAGTATGCGACAGCGGAAGCTCTTAATAATCACCTGAGAATAAACATGCTTAAAACGTCAACAAAAATGTTGGTGAGTTATAGGTTTAACCTATATATATCAAATCATAATAATAGACCACAAGATTTCATATTTCAATACACATCTCATACATAGAGATAAAAATCATTCATATGGTAAACACCTGGTAACCGACATTAACAAGATGCATATATAAGAATATCCCCATCATTCCGGGACACCCTTCGGATATGATATAAATTTCGAAGTACTAAAGCATCCGGTACTTTGGATGGGGTTTGTTAGGCCCAATAGATCTATCTTTAGGATTCGCGTCAATTAGGGTGTCTGTTCCCTAATTCTTAGATTACCAGACTTAATAAAAGGGGGCATATTCGATTTCGATAATTCAACCATAGAATGTAGTTTTACGTACTTGTGTCTATTTTGTAAATCATTTATAAAACCTGCATGTACTCTCATCCCAAAAAATATTAGATTTTAAAAGTGGGACTATAACTCACTTTCACAGATTTTTACTTCGTCGGAAAGTAAGACTTGGCCACTGGTTGATTCATGAACCTATAACAATATATACATATATATCAAAGTATGTTCAAAATATATTTACAACATTTTTAATATATTTTGATGTTTTAAGTTTATTAAGTCAGCTGTCCTCGTTAGTAACCTACAACTAGTTGTCCATAGTTAGATGTACAGAAATAAATCGATAAATATTATCTTGAATCAATCCATGACCCAGTGTATACGTATCTCAGTATTGATCACAACTCAAACTATATATATTTTGGAATCAACCTCAACCCTGTATAGCTAACTCCAACATTCACATATAGAGTGTCTATGGTTGTTCCGAAATATATATAGATGTGTCGACATGATAGGTCGAAACATTGTATACGTGTCTATGGTATCTCAAGATTACATAATATACAATACAAGTTGATTAAGTTATGGTTAGAATAGATTTGTTACCAATTTTCACGTAGCTAAAATGAGAAAAATTATCCAATCTTGTTTTAAACATAACTTCTTCATTTTAAATCCGTTTTGAGTGAATAAAATTGCTATGATTTCATATTGAACTCTATTTTATGAATATCAATAGAAAAAGTATAGGTTTCTAGTCGGAAAAATAAGTTACAAGTCGTTTTTGTAAAGGTAGTCATTTCAGTCGAAAGAACGACGTCTAGATGACCATTTTAGAAAACATACTTCCACTTTGAGTTTAACCATAATTTTTGGATATAGTTTCATGTTCATAATAAAAATCATTTTCTCAGAATAACAACTTTTAAATCAAAGTTTATCATAGTTTTTAATTAACTAACCCAAAACAGCCCGCGGTGTTACTACGACGGCGTAAATCCGGTTTTACGGTGTTTTTCGTGTTTCCAGGTTTTAAATCATTAAGTTAGCATATCATATAGAACATGTGTTTAGTTGATTTTAAAAGTCAAGTTAGAAAGATTAACTTTTATTTGCGAACAAGTTTAGAATTAACTAAACTATGTTCTAGTGATTACAAGTTTAAACCTTCGAATAAGATAGCTTTATATGTATGAATCGAATGATGTTATGAACATCATTACTACCTCAAGTTCCTTGGATAAACCTACTGGAAATGAGAAAAATAGATCTAGCTTCAAAGGATCCTTGGATGGCTTGAAAGTTCTTGAAGCAGAATCATGACACGAAAACAATTTCAAGTAAGATTTCCACTCGAAATAAGATTGTTATAGTTATAGAAATTGAATTAAAGTTTGAATATGATTATTACCTTGTATTAGAAAGATAACCTACTTTAAGTAACAAAGGTTTCTTGATCTTGGATGATTACTTGGAATGGATTTAGAAAACTTGGAAGTAAACTTGCAATCTTGGAAGTATTCTTGATTTTATGAAACTAGAACTTTTGGAATTTATGAAGAACACTTAGAACTTGAAGATAGAACTTGAGAGAGATCAATTAGATGAAAAAAATTGAAGAATGAAAGTGTTTGTAGGTGTTTTTGGTCATTGGTGTATGGATTAGATATAAAGGATATGTAATTTTGTTTTCATGTAAATAAGTCATGAATGATTACTCATATTTTTGTAATTTTATGAGATATTTCATGCTAGTTGCCAAATGATGGTTCCCACATGTGTTAGGTGACTCACATGGGCTGCTAAGAGCTGATCATTGGAGTGTATATACCAATAGTACATACATCTAAAAGCTGTGTATTGTACGAGTACGAATACGGGTGCATACGAGTAGAATTGTTGATGAAATTGAACGAGGATGTAATTGTAAGCATTTTTGTTAAGTAGAAGTATTTTGATAAGTGTCTTGAAGTCTTTCAAAAGTGTATGAATACATATTAAAACACTACATGTATATACATTTTAACTGAGTCGTTAAGTCATCGTTAGTCGTTACATGTAAATGTTGTTTTGAAACCTTTAGGTTAACGATCTTGTTTAATGTTGTTAACCCATTGTTTATTATAACAAATGAGATGTTAAATTATTATATTATCATGATATTATGATATATAATATATCTTAGTATGATGTATATACAGTTAAATGTCGTTACAACGATAATCGTTACATATATGTCTCGTTTCGAAATCATTAAGTTAGTAGTCTTATTTTTACATATGTATTTCATTGTTAATACTCTTAATAATATATTTACTTATCATTTAACATAATTAACCAAGTGTATCAATATCTTAATATGATTCATATGTACCTAGTAAGACGTTGTTATAACGATAATCGTTATATATATCATTTTCGAGTTTCTTAAATTAATAGTCTCATTTTTATGTATATAACTCATTGTTAAAATACCTAATGCGATACATACTTATAATAAAATCATGTTAACTATATATATAACCATATATATGTCATCGTATAGTTTTTACAAGTTTTAATGTTCGTGAATCACCGGTCAACTTGGGTGGTCAATTGTCTATATGAAACCTATTTCAATTAATCAAGTCTTAACAAGTTTGATTGCTTAACATGTTGGAAACATTTAATCATGTAAATATCAATCTCAATTAATATATATAAACATGGAAAAGTTCGGGTCACTACAGTACCTACCCGTTAAATAAATTTCGTCCCGAAATTTTAAGCTGTTGAAGGTGTTGACGAATCTTCTGGAAATAGATGCGGGTATTTCTTCTTCATCTGATCTTCACGCTCCCAGGTGAACTCGGGTCCTCTACGAGCATTCCATCGAACCTTAACAATTGGTATCTTGTTTTGCTTAAGTCTTTTAACCTCACGATCCATTATTTCGACGGGTTCTTCGATGAATTGAAGTTTTTCGTTGATTTGGATTTCATCTAACGGAATAGTGAGATCTTCTTTAGCAAAACATTTCTTCAAATTCGAGACGTGGAAAGTGTTATGTACAGCCGCGAGTTGTTGAGGTAACTCAAGTCGGTGAGCTACTGGTCCGACACGATCAATAATCTTGAATGGTCCAATATACCTTGGATTTAATTTCCCTCGTTTACCAAATCGAACAACGCCTTTCCAAGGTGCAACTTTAAGCATGACCATCTCTCCAATTTCAAATTATATATCTTTTCTTTTAATGTCAGCGTAGCTCTTTTGTCGACTTTGGGCGGTTTTCAACCGTTGTTGAATTTGGATGATCTTCTCGGTAGTTTCTTGTATAATCTCCGGACCCGTAATCTGTCTATCCCCCACTTCACTCCAACAAATTGGAGACCTGCACTTTCTACCATAAAGTGCTTCAAACGGCGCCATCTCAATGCTTGAATGGTAGCTGTTGTTGTAGGAAAATTCTGCTAACGGTAGATGTCGATCCCAACTGTTTCCGAAATCAATAACACATGCTCGTAGCATGTCTTCAAGCATTTGTATCGTCCTTTCGCTCTGCCCATTAGTTTGTGGATGATAGGCAGTACTCATGTCTAGACGAGTTCCTAATGCTTGCTGTAATGTCTGCCAGAATCTTGAAATAAATCTACCATCCCTATCAGAGATAATAGAGATTGGTATTCCATGTCTGGAGACGACTTCCTTCAAATACAGTCGTGCTAACTTCTCCATCTTGTCATCTTCTCTTATTGGCAGGAAGTGTGCTGATTTGGTGAAACGATCAACTATTACCCAAATAGTATCAAAACCACTTGCAGTCCTTGGCAATTTAGTGATGAAATCCATGGTAATGTTTTCCCATTTCCATTCCGGGATTTCGGGTTGTTGAAGTAGACCTGATGGTTTCTGATGCTCAGCTTTGACCTTAGAACACGTCAAACATTCTCCTACGTATTTAGCAACATCGGCTTTCATACCCGGCCACCAAAAATGTTTCTTGAGATCCTTGTACATCTTCCCCGTTCCAGGATGTATTGAGTATCTGGTTTTATGAGCTTCTCTAAGTACCATTTCTCTCATATCTCCAAATTTTGATACCCAAATCCTTTCAGCCCTATACCGGGTTCCGTCTTCCCGAATATTAAGATGCTTCTCCGATCCTTTGGGTATTTCATCCTTTAAATTTCCCTCTTTTAAAACTCCTTGTTGCGCCTCCTTTATTTGAGTAGTAAGGTTATTATGAATCATTATATTCATAGATTTTACTCGAATGGGTTCTCTGTCCTTCCTGCTCAAGGCATCGGCTACCACATTTGCCTTCCCCGGGTGATAAAGAATCTCAAAGTCGTAATCATTCAATAATTCAATCCACCTACGCTGCCTCATATTCAGTTGTTTCTGATTAAATATGTGTTGAAGACTTTTGTGGTCAGTATATATAATACTTTTGACCCCATATAAGTAGTGCCTCCAAGTCTTTAATGCAAAAACAACCGCGCCTAATTCCAAATCATGCGTCGTATAATTTTGTTCGTGAATCTTCAATTGTCTAGACGCATAAGCAATCACCTTCGTTCGTTGCATTAATACACAACCGAGACCTTGCTTTGATGCGTCACAATAAATCACAAAATCATCATTCCCTTCAGGCAATGACAATATAGGTGCCGTAGTTAGCTTTTTCTTCAATAACTGAAATGCTTTCTCTTGTTCATCATTCCATTCAAATTTCTTCCCTTTATGCGTTAATGCAGTCAAGGGTTTTGCTATTCTGGAAAAGTCTTGGATGAACCTTCTGTAGTAACCAGCTAGTCCAAAAAACTGGCGTATGTGTTTCGGAGTTTTCGGGGTTTCCCACTTTTCAACAGTTTCTATCTTTGCCGGATCCACCTTAATACCTTCTTTGTTCACTATGTGACCGAGGAATTGAACTTCTTCCAACCAAAATGCACACTTTGAAAACTTAGCGTACAATTCTTCCTTCCTCAATACTTCTAACACCTTTCTCAAATGTTCACCGTGTTCTTGGTCATTCTTTGAGTAAATAAGTATGTCATCAATGAAAACAATGACAAACTTGTCAAGGTATGGTCCACACACTCAGTTCATAAGGTCCATGAACACAGCTGGTGCATTAGTTAAACTAAACGGCATGACCATAAACTCGTAATGACCGTAACGTGTTCTGAAAGCAGTCTTTGGAATATCATCTTCTTTCACCCGCATTTGATGATACCCGGAACGTAAGTCAATCTTTGAATAAACAGACGAGCCTTGTAGTTGATCAAATAAGTCGTCGATTCTCGGTAGTGGGTAGCGGTTCTTGATGGTAAGTTTGTTCAACTCTCGGTAGTCGATACACAACCTGAATGTACCATCTTTCTTCTTGACAAACAAAACAGGAGCTCCCCACGGTGATGTGCTTGGTCGAATGAAACCACGCTCTAAAAGTTCTTGTAATTAGCTTTGCAATTCTTTCATCTCGCTGGGTGCGAGTTTGTAAGGAGCACGAGCTATTGGTGCAGCTCCTGGTACAGGATCTATTTGAAATTCAACGGATCGATGTGGGGGTAATCCCGGTAATTCTTTCAGAAATACATCGGGAAATTCTTTTGCAATGGGAACATCATTGATGCTCTTTTCTTCAGTTTGTACTTTCTCGACGTGTGCTAGAATAGCATAGCAACCTTTTCTTATTAGTTTTTGTGCCTTCAAATTACTAATAAGATGTATCTTCGTGTTGCCCTTTTCTCCGTACACCATTAAGGGTTTTCCTTTTTCTCGTATAATGCGAATTGCATTTTTGTAACAAACGATCTCTGCTTTTACTTCTTTTAACTAGTCCATACCGATTATCACATCAAAACTCCCTAACTCTACTGGTATCAAATTAATCTTAAATGTTTCACTAACCAGTTTAATTTCTCGATTCCGACATATATTATCTGCTGAAATTAATTTACCATTCGCTAATTCGAGTAAAAATTTACTATCCAAAGGCGTCAATGGACAACTTAATTTAGCACAAAAATCTCTACTCATATAGCTTCTATCCGCACCTGAATCAAATAAAACGTAAGCAGATTTATTGTCAATAAGAAACGTACCCGTAACAAGCTCCGGGTCTTCCTGTGCCTCTGCCGCATTAATATTGAAAACTCTTCCGCGACCTTGTCCATTCGTGTTCTCCTGGTTCGGGCAATTTCTAATAATGTGGCCTGGTTTTCCACATTTATAACAAACTACATTGGCATAACTTGCTCCAACACTACTTGCTCCGCCATTACTCATTCCGACACCATTTGTTCCTTTCATTCTATTAACCCCTGGTCCGTAGACCTCACAATTCGCCGCGCTATGACCATTTCTTTTACACTTGTTGCAAAATTTGGTGCAGAACCCCGAGTGATACTTTTCACACCTTTGGCATAGCTGCTTCTGATTGTTGTTGTTGTTGCGGTTATTATTGTTGTTGGGATGATTGTTGTAGTAGTTATTGTTGTTGTTGTTGTTGTTGTTGTTGTTGTTGTTGTTATTGTTGTTGTTGTTGTTGTTGGGCCGTTTGTTGTAGTTGCGATTGATGTTGCAATTGTTGGGATAATTATTGCGATTATTGTTGTAATTGCTGTTGTTGTTGTATTGGTGATTCTTATCACCGTTTTCCTCCCACTTTCTTTTGACTTGCTTCACATTGGCCTCTTCAGCAGTCTGTTCTTTAATTCTTTCTTCAATCTGGTTCACTAGTTTGTGAGCCATTCTACATGCCTGTTGTATGGAGGCGGGCTCGTGTGAACTTATATCTTCTTGGATTCTTTCCGGTAATCCTTTCACAAACGCGTAGATCTTCTCTTCCTCATCTTCGAATGCTCCCGGACACAATAGGCACAATTCTGTGAATCGTCTTTCGTACGTGGTAATATCAAATCCTTGGGTTCGTAACCCTCTAAGTTCTGTCTTGAGCTTATTGACCTCGGTTCTGGGACGGTACTTCTCGTTCATCAAGTGCTTGAATGCTGACCACAGTAGTGCGTACGCATCGACTTGTCCCACTTGCTCTAGATAGGTATTCCACCATGTTAACGCAGAACCTGTGAAGGTATGCATAGCGTACTTCACTTTGTCCTCTTCAGTACACTTACTTATGGCAAACACCGATTCGACCTTCTCGGTCCACCGTTTCAATCTGATCGGTCCTTCAGTTCCATCAAATTCCAAAGGTTTGCAGGCAGTGAATTCTTTGTAGGTGCATCCTACACGATTTCCTGTACTGCTAGATCCAAGGTTATTGTTGGTATGTAGCGCAGCCTGTACTGCGGCTATGTTTGAAGCTAGAAAAGTACGGAATTCCTCTTCATTCATATTCACGGTGTGTCGAGTAGTCGGTGCCATTTCCTTCAAAATAGTCAAATGGAACAAGTTAATCATACAGAATATTAAGAGTAGTTAATAGTATTTCGTAGCATAATATGAACTCATTTATAAAAGCTTTTTCTTCATATTAGCGTTTTATAAGTTTAAATTCGGGTAGTACCTACCCGTTAAGTTCATACTTAGTAGCTAATATACAATTCAACTACTACAATTCTATATGAAAAACTGATTATAATAATATTTCGCGTTCAAACTTTTACACAATATTTTACAAACTTACAATACCGCTTATTTTACATATAGCATGAAATATAGCACACAATAAATTTGATACAAGATGGTTGTGAAGATAATTCTAGCTAGTACACAAGTCGTTCAGCAAAGGCAATAAAGACACGTAATTCATACGTCCAGAAACAAGTCATGCATTCTGGTTTTACTAGGATTACTTCCCATCCTTGGTCTTGTGGAAAATAACCGTTATGGCCGTTGATAAGACATCGTGTTGTAACGTCGTCAAAGGGACGAGGGTTACGTAATGTCCAACAGTCCCGTAACAATCTAAAAACCTCATTTCTTACCCCAATTACCGACTCTGTCACTTGTGGGAACGTTTTGTTTAATAGTTGTAGCCCGATGTTCTTGTTCTCACTTTGGTGAGAAGCGAACATTACTAATCCGTAAGCATAACATGCTTCTTGGTCGGTTGGTTGAGAATTTTCTTTTACTTAACCGTTTTATTATTTCCCCCACCGGTTCTATTTCTTCATCCGGTTCCGATTCTTCTTCCAGTTCCGATTCTTCTTCCGGTTCCGACTCTTCTTCCGGTTCCTCTTCGGGAACTTATGAATCAGTCCACGAATCATTCCAATTTACATTTGACTCTTCATTATTATTAGGTGAGTCAATGGGACTTGTTCTAGAGGTAGACATCTATCACATAATATCAAACGCGTTAAGAGATTAATATATCACATAATATTCACATGTTAAAAATATATAGTTTCCAACAAAATTTGTTAAGCAATCATTTTTCAAGTAAACACGGTCGAAGTCCAGACTCACTAATGCATCCTAACAAACTCGATAAGACACACTAATGCAAAATTCTGGTTCTCTAAGACCAACGCTCGAATACCAACTGAAATGTCCCGTTCTTATTGATTAAAAACGTTCCATATTAATGGATTTCGTTGCGAGGTTTTGACCTCTATATGAGACGTTTTTCAAAGACTGCATTCCTTTTAAAACAAACCATAACCTTTATTTCATCAATAAAGGTTTAAAAAGCTTTACGTAGATTATCAAATAATGATAATCTAAAATATCCTGTTTACACACGACCATTACATAATGGTTTACAATACAAATATGTTACAACAAAATAAGTTTCTTGAATGCAGTTTTTACACAATATCATACAAGCATGGACTCCAAATCTCGTCCTTATTTAAGTATGCGATAGCGAAAGCTCTTAATAATCACCTGAGAATAAACATGCTTAAAACGTCAACAAAAATGTTGGTGAGTTATAGGTTTAACCTATATATATCAAATCATAATAATAGACCACAAGATTTCACATTTCAATACACATCCCATACATAGAGATAAAAATCATTCATATGGTGAACACCTGGTAACCGACATTAACAAGATGCATATATAAGAATATCCCCATCATTCCGGGACACCCTTCGGATATGATATAAATTTTGAAGTACTAAAGCATCTGGTACTTTGGATGGGGTTTGTTAGGCCCAATAGATCTATCTTTAGGATTCGCGTCAATTAGGGTGTCTGTTCCCCAATTCTTAGATTACCAGACTTAATAAAAAGGGGCATATTCAATTTCGATAATTCAACCATAGAATGTAGTTTCACGTACTTGTGTCTATTTTGTAAATCATTTATAAAACCTGCATGTACTCTCATCCCAAAAAATATTAGATTTTAAAAGTGGGACTATAACTCACTTTCACAGATTTTTACTTCGTCGGGAAGTAAGACTTGGCCACTGGTTGATTCACGAACCTATAACAATATATACATATATATCAAAGTATGTTCAAAATTTATTTACAACATTTTTAATATATTTTGATGTTTTAAGTTTATTAAGTCAGCTGTCCTCGTTAGTAACCTACAACTAGTTGTCCACAGTTAGATGTACAGAAATAAATCGATAAATATTATCTTGAATCAATCCACGACCCAGTGTATACGTATCTCAGTATTGATCACAACTCAAACTATATATATTTTGGAATCAACCTCAACCCTGTATAGCTAACTCCAACATTCACATATAGAGTGTCTATGGTTGTTCCGAAATATATATAGATGTGTCGACATGATAGGTCGAAATATTGTATACGTGTCTATGGTATCTCAAGATTACATAATATACAATACAAGTTGATTAAGTTATGGTTGGAATAGATTTGTTACCAATTTTCACGTAGCTAAAATGAGAAAAATTATCCAATCTTGTTTTACCCATAACTTCTTCATTTTAAATCCGTTTTGAATAACAACTTTTAAATCAAAGTTTATCATAGTTTTTAATTAACTAACCCAAAACAGCCCGCGGTGTTACTACGACGGCGTAAATCCGGTTTTACGGTGTTTTTCGTGTTTCCAGGTTTTAAATCATTAAGTTAGCATATCATATAGAACATGTTTTTAGTTGATTTTAAAAGTCAAGTTAGAAGGATTAACTTTTATTTGCGAACAAGTTTAGAATTAACTAAACTATGTTCTAGTGATTACAAGTTTAAACCTTCGAATAAGATAGCTTTATATGTATGAATCGAATGATGTTATGAACATCATTACTACCTCAAGTTCCTTGGATAAACCTACTGGAAATGAGAAAAATAGATCTAGCTTCAAAGGATCCTTGGATGGCTTGAAAGTTCTTGAAGCAGAATCATGACACGAAAACAATTTCAAGTAAGATTTCCACTCAAAATAAGATTGTTATAGTTATAGAAATTGAATTAAAGTTTGAATATGATTATTACCTTGTATTAGAAAGATAACCTACTTTAAGTAACAAAGGTTTCTTGATCTTGGATGATTACTTGGAATGGATTTTGAAAACTTGGAAGTAAACTTGCAATCTTGGAAGTATTCTTGATTTTATGAAACTAGAACTTTTGGAATTTATGAAGAACACTTAGAACTTGAAGATAGAACTTGAGAGAGATCAATTAGATGAAAAAACTTGAAGAATGAAAATGTTTGTAGGTGTTTTTGGTCGTTGGTGTATGGATTAGATATAAAGGATATGTAATTTTGTTTTCATGTAAATAACTCATGAATGATTAC